>NC_091220.1:21552480-21697480 GCF_040958095.1 Procambarus clarkii
TCCTGGGGACCATTCAGGCTTGTTCGCATTTGTGTTCCTCACGTGTGCCCCAAAGAATGAGGTGATTTGGTGAAATGCTATGCCCAAGATTACCATCCGAGTTGCCGTCGGGGAAGTGGCTCAAATAGCCTCGGCTATCACTTCCTTTTGACGGCCGTGATGGTCAAGCGGATTAAGGCGCCCTGTAGTTACCAGTTGCGTTGCTTCTGGGAGTATGGGTTCGAGTCACTTCTGGGGTGTGAGTTTTCATTCGCATATAGTCCTGGGGACCATTCAGGCTTGTTCGCATTTGTGTTCCTCACGTGTGCCCCAAAGAATGAGGTGATTTGGTGAAATGCTATGCCCAAGATTACCATCCGAGTTGCCGTCGGGGAAGTGGCTCAAATAGCCTCGGCTATCACTTCCTTTTGACGGCCGTGATGGTCAAGCGGATTAAGGCGCCCTGTAGTTACCAGTTGCGTTGCTTCTGGGAGTATGGGTTCGAGTCACTTCTGGGGTGTGAGTTTTCATTCGCATATAGTCCTGGGGACCATTCAGGCTTGTTCGCATTTGTGTTCCTCACGTGTGCCCAAAGAATGAGGTGATTTGGTGAAATGCTATGCCCAAGATTACCATCCGAGTTGCCGTCGGGGAAGTGGCTCAAATAGCCTCGGCTATCACTTCCTTTTGACGGCCGTGATGGTCAAGCGGATTAAGGCGCCCTGTAGTTACCAGTTGCGTTGCTTCTGGGAGTATGGGTTCGAGTCACTTCTGGGGTGTGAGTTTTCATTCGCATATAGTCCTGGGGACCATTCAGGCTTGTTCGCATTTGTGTTCCTCACGTGTGCCCCAAAGAATGAGGTGATTTGGTGAAATGCTATGCCCAAGATTACCATCCGAGTTGCCGTCGGGGAAGTGGCTCAAATAGCCTCGGCTATCACTTCCTTTTGACGGCCGTGATGGTCAAGCGGATTAAGGCGCCCTGTAGTTACCAGTTGCGTTGCTTCTGGGAGTATGGGTTCGAGTCACTTCTGGGGTGTGAGTTTTCATTCGCATATAGTCCTGGGGACCATTCAGGCTTGTTCGCATATATATATATATATATATATATATATGATATATATATATATATATGACAATGTCAGACCACGAAGGAAAAATGAAACAGGAAATTTCCTTAAGTGGTCTATATAACTTAGATCCATTTCTAATAGATCAGCTAAAGGGCGATTTAAGTAGAATCATTGAAAACATTTGTCTCACTAATTTATTGTATATATTTACCTCTTTATGTTACCTATGTATTATGCTTGTATGTCTGCTGTATCAGATGGGCCATTGGGCTACATCGGATGGGCCAATTGGGTGCATCTGATGGGCCAATGGGCCTTCTGCGTTGTCCAAGTATTGTACCTCACCTTACTTCACCACTCTTTCCTGCCTATTTATACCCATCACTCGATCTGTAAAATGACCTTCTGAAGATGTATTTAATATACGAAAGTACTTAAGGAAATTTCCTGTTTCATTTTTCCTTCGTGGTCTGACATTGTCACATTCTTAATCACGTGTTTATTTTCGTGATATACACATATATATATATATATATATATATATATATATAATATATATATATATATATATATATATATATATATATATATATATATATATATATATATATATATATATATATATATATATATATATATATATATATTTATTTATTTATTTATTCATTTATTCATTTATTCATTAATTTATTTATTCATTTATTCATTTATTTATTTATTTATTTATTCATTTATTCATTTATTTATTTATTTATTCATTTATTCATTTATTTATTCATTTATTCATTCAAAATTCGTCAGTGTACTACATTTTTGTTGTTGCTTTTAGGTGATGCTTTTAACCAGTGTACGTGGGTCTGATTGTGCAACCATGGTTCGAAGAATAATGAAGATATGAACAAACGGCCTGTGGTCACTATACAGTCTGGAAGGGCAAAAGAAGAAATTGGCATTTCTACAAAAACAAGAACTATATAATGTTATTTTAAGTAAGTAACCAAAAAATTAAATAATTTTTTTAAAGTTTAAAATTCACTTAAAAATTTAAATTTTAAGTTAAAAAATTTTAACCAAAAAACTTAATATTTTTCATATTTGGAACCATTCCATAATATTTTCCCAAGCATAAATGATTATATTTCTATCACTTGCTCTTAAGATTGTTTCATTTAATAGAGGTTGGGCATAATTGTTCTCTGCTGCTAATAGAACTGACTGACTTAGCTATAGGAAAATGTAAACTTAATTGGTTTATCCATTACAGTATTTTGCAGTTTATTTCATGATCCTGTGCTTAATACTTGCATAAATAGTAGATTACAAAATGCATTTTTATATCATTAGTATTGAATAATAATAATGCAAATAATTGACTTATAAATGATGTACAATTAATTGGTAGGTGATATTATATTATTAATATTTTTTTCATTCTTGCAAAGCCTTAACAAAGCCATTAACATGTTAATATAAACTTGATCACCTTCCACTTATTTTCTCATGTGCTACCTACATGTACAAAACCTTATTCCTAAATGCATATTTTGTTCTGAAGCTTGTCCTTTATATGTGTGTATCACCATCTCTGGAGAGTTTTATCTGATTGATGTATAAATTACTTTTAATTTTACAGAATATTATTGTTATACTGAATTTATTATTATATAAATAACTTAATTTTACAGAATCATCTATCAACGCACATCCACAAGTTGAAGAGGAGGGATGTGACCTTCCAGATTTCTAAAGTACTGAAACATGCACCAAACAGGCCTGGTGGATCTAGGTACAAGGTAAAATAATTTAATTTTTTTTTTTTTTTTTTTTTACTAATTGTCCGATATATATATATATATATATATATATATATATATATATATATATTATATATATATATATATATATATATATATATATATATATATATATATATATATATATATATATATGTCGTACCTAGTAGCCAGAACGCACTTCTCGGCCTACAATGCATGGCCAGATTTGCCTAATAAGCCAAGTTTTCCTGAATTAATATATTTTCTCTAATTTTTTTCTTATGAAATGATAAAGCTACCCATTTCATTATGTATGAGGTAATTTTTTTTTTTATTGGAGTTAAAATTAACGTAGATATATGACCGAACCTAACCAACCCTACCTAACCTAACCTAACCTATCTTTATAGGTTAGGTTAGGTAGCCTAAAAAGTTAGGTTAGGTTAGGTTAGGTAGGTTAGGTTGTCGAAAAAACATTAATTCATGAAAACTTGGCTTATTAGGCAAATTGGGCCTTGCATAGTAGGCTGAGAAGTGCGTTCTGGCTACTAGGTACGACATATATATATATATATATATATATATATATATATATATATATATATATATATATATATATATATATATATATATATATATATATATATATATATATTTATTTGTCGTACCTAGTAGCCAGAACGCACTTCTCAGCCTACTATGCAAGGCCCGATTTGCCTAATAAGCCAAGTTTTCCTTTATTAATATATTTTCTCTAATTTTTTTCTTATGAAATGATAAAGATACCCATTTCATTATGTATGAGGTAAATTTTTTTTTATTGGAGTTAAAATTAACGTAGATATATGACCGAACCTAACCAACCAACCCTACCTAACCTAACCTAACCTATCTTTATAGGTTAGGTTATGTTAGGTTAGGTAGCCGAAAATGTTAGGTTAGGTTAGGTAGTCGAAAAACAATTAATTCATGAAAACTTGGCTTATTAGGCAAATCGGGCCTTGCATAGTAGGCTGAGAAGTGAGTTCTGGCTACTAGGTACGACATATATATATATAAATATATATATATACATATATAAATAAATATATATAAATATATATATAATGTGTCGTACCTAGTAGCCAGAACGCACATCTCAGCCTACTATGCAAGGCCCGATTTGCCTAATAAGCCAAGTTTTCATGAAATAATGTTTTTTCGACTACCTAACCTAACATTTTCAGCTACCTAACCTAACCTATAAAGATAGGTTAGGTAGGGTTGGTTAGGTTCGGTCATATATCTATATTAATTTTAACTCCAATAAAAAAAGAATTGACCTCCTACATAATGAAATGGATAGCTTTATCATTTCATAAGAGAAAAAATAGAGAAAATATATTAATTCATGAAAACTAGGCTTATTAGGCAAATCAAATCGGGCCTTGCATAGTAGGCTGAAAAGTGCGTTCTGGCTACTAGGTACGATATATATATATATATATATATATGTCGTACCTAGTAGCCAGAACTCACTTCTCAGCCTACTATTCAAGGCCCGATTTGCCTAATAAGCAAAGTTTTCCTGAATTAATATATTTACTATAATTTTTTTCTTATGAAATGATAAAGCAACCTTTTTCTCTATGTATGAGGTAAATTTTTTTTATTGGAGTTAAAATTAACGTAGATATATGACCGAACCTAACCAACCCTACCTAACCTAACCTAACCTATATTTATAGGTAAGGTTAGGTTAGGTAGCCCAAAAAAGCTAGGTTAGGTTAGGTTAGGTAGGTTAGGTAGACGAAAAAACATTAATTCATGAAAACTTGGCTTATTAGGCAAATCGGGCCTTGAATAGTAGGCTGAGAAGTGAGTTCTGGCTATTAGGTACGACATATATATATATATATATATATATATATATATATATATATATATATATATATATATATATATATATATATATATATATATATATATATATATATATATATATATATATATATAATATATAATATATAATATATATATATATATATATATATATATATATATATATATATATATATATATATATATATATAACTTACGTAAGAACTGATTAGAACTTACGTAAGTTCTAATCAGTTGTGTATTTGTGAACTAAAGTCTTTGAAAATGTAATAAGTTTTACGAAACGCGCCCGTGTCGCGTCAGACTAGAAATAAAAATGAATTTTGGAGAATTAATTTTTTATTTACCTCCAACAGTGAAGCGTAATGTACGAAAGATTGAGAAAATTCGTGTTAGAATTATTAATCTTACTTTTTCGGTCATATTTAATAATATATATATATATATATATATATATATATATATATATATATATATATATATATATATATATATATATATATGTCGTACCTAGTAGCCAGAACTCACTTCTGAGCCTACTATGCAAGGCCCAATTTGCCTAGTAAGCCAAGTTTTCATGAATTAATTGCTTTTCGACTACCTAACCAACCTAACCTAACCTAACCTAACTTTTTCGGCTACCTAACCTAACCTAACCTATAAAGATAGGTTAGGTTAGGTTAGGTAGGGTTGGTTAGGTTCGGTCATATATCTACGTTAATTTTAACTCCAATAAAAAAAAATTGACCTCTTACATAATGAAATGGGTTGCTTTATCATTTCATAAGAAAAAAATTAGAGAAAATATATTAATTCATGAAAACTTGGCTTATTAGGCAAATCGAGCCTTGCATTGTAGGCTGATAAGTGAGTTCTGGCTACTAGGTACGACATATATATATATATATATATATATATATATATATATATATATATATATATATATTTATATATATATATATATATATATATATATATATATATATATATATATATATATATATATATATATATGCAAACAAGCCTGAATGGTCCCCAGGACTATATACAACTGAAAACTCACACCCCAGAAGTGACTCGAACCCAGGCGTCCCTGTACATACCAGTTGTGGGAGTATGGGTTCGAGTCACTTCTGGGGTGTGAGTTTTCAGTGATATATATATATATATATATATATATATATATATGTCGTACCTAGTAGCCAGAACGCACTTTCCAGCCTACTATGCAAGGCCCGATTTGCCTAATAAGCCAAGTTTTCATGAATTAATTGTTTTTCGACTACCTAACCTACCTAACCTAACCTAACCTAACTTTTTCGGCTACCTAACCTAACCTAACCTATAAAGATAGGTTAGGTTAGGTTAGGTAGGGTTGGTTAGGTTCGGTCATATATCTACGTTAATTTTAACTTCAATAAAAAAAATTGACCTCATACATAATCAAATGGGTAGCTTTATCATTTCATAAGAAAAAAATTAGAGAAAATATATTAATTCAGGAAAACTTGGCTTATTAGGCAAATCGGGCCTTGCATAGTAAGCTGACAAGTGCGTTCTGGCTACTAGGTACGACATATATATATATATATATATATATATATATATATATATATATATATATATATATATATATATATATATATATGTCGTACCTAGTAGCCAGAACTCACTTTTCAGCCTACTATGCAAGGCCCGATTTGCCTAATAAGCCAAGTTTTCATGAATTAATTGCTTTTCGACTGCCTAACCTACCTAACCTAACCTAACCTAACTTTTTCGGCTACCTAACCAAACCTAACCTATAAAGATAGGTTAGGTTAGGTTAGGTAGGGTTGGTTAGGTTCGGTCCTATATCTACGTTAATTTTAACTGCAATAAAAAAAATTGACCTCTTACATAATGATATGGGTTGCTTTATCATTTCATAAGAAAAAAAATAGAGAAAATATATTAATTCATGAAAACTTGGCTTATTAGGCAAATCGGGCCTTGCATTGTAGGCTGAAAAGTGAGTTCTGGCTACTAGGTACGACATATATATATATATATATATATATATATATATATATATATATATATATATATATATATATATATATATATATATGTATATGTATATGTATATATATATATATATATATATATATATATATATATATATATATATATATATATATATATATATATATATATATATATATATGTCGTACCTAGTAGCCAGAACGCACTTCTCAGCCTACTATGCAGGGCCCGATTTGCCTAATAAGCCAAGTTTTCATGAATTAATATATTTTCTCTAATTTTTTTCTTATGAAATGATAAAGCTACCCATTTCATTATGTATGAGGTTAATTTTTGTTTATTGGAGTTAAAATTAACGTAGATATATGACCGAACCTAACCAACCCTACCTAACCTAACCTAACCTATCTTTATAGGTTAGGTTAGGTTAGGTAGCCGAGAAAGTTAGGTTAGGTTAGGTTAGGTAGGTTAGGTCGTCGAAAAAACACTAATTCATGAAAATTTGGCTTATTAGGCAAATCGGGCCTTGCATAGTAGGCTGAGAAGTGCGTTCTGGCTACTAGGTACGACATATATATATATATATATATATATATATATATATATATATATATATATATATATATATATATATATATATATATATATATATATATATATATATATATATATATATATATATATATATTACTGAAAACTCACACCCCAGAAGTGACTCGAACCCATACTCCCAGAAGCAACGCAACTGGTATGTACAAGACGCCTTAATCCACTTGACCATCACGACCGGACATAATGAGGTGATAGCCAAGGCTATTTGAACCACCCCACCGCCGGCACTCGGATAGTTATCTTGGGCATAGCATTTTACCAAATCACCTCATTCTTTGGGGCACACGTGAGGAACACAAATGCGAACAAGCCTGAATGGTCCCCAGGACATATGCAACTGAAAACTCACACCCCAGAAGTGACTCGAACCCATACTCTCAGAAGCAACGCAACTGGTATGTACAAGACGCCTTAATCCACTTGACCATCACGACCGGACATAATGAGGTGATAGCCGAGGCTATTTGAACCACCCCACCGCCGGCACTCGGATAGTTATCTTGGGCATAGCATTTTACCAAATCACCTCATTCTTTGGGGCACACGTGAGGAACACAAATGCGAACAAGCCTGAATGGTCCCCAGGACATATGCAACTGAAAACTCACACCCCAGAAGTGACTCGAACCCATACTCCCAGAAGCAACGCAACTGGTATGTACAAGACGCCTTAATCCACTTGACCATCACGACCGGACATAATGAGGTGATAGCCGAGGCTATTTGAACCACCCCACCGCCGGCACTCGGATAGTTATCTTGGGCATAGCATTTTACCAAATCACCTCATTCTTTGGGGCACACGTGAGGAACACAAATGCGAACAAGCCTGAATGGTCCCCAGGACATATGCAACTGAAAACTCACACCCCAGAAGTGACTCGAACCCATACTCCCAGAAGCAACGCAACTGGTATGTACAAGACGCCTTAATCCACTTGACCATCACGACCGGACATAATGAGGTGATAGCCGAGGCTATTTGAACCACCCCACCGCCGGCACTCGGATAGTTATCTTGGGCATAGCATTTTACCAAATCACCTCATTCTTTGGGGCACACGTGAGGAACACAAATGCGAACAAGCCTGAATGGTCCCCAGGACATATGCAACTGAAAACTCACACCCCAGAAGTGACTCGAACCCATACTCCCAGAAGCAACGCAACTGGTATGTACAAGACGCCTTAATCCACTTGACCATCACGACCGGACATAATGAGGTGATAGCCGAGGCTATTTGAACCACCCCACCGCCGGCACTCGGATAGTTATCTTGGGCATAGCATTTTACCAAATCACCTCATTCTTTGGGGCACACGTGAGGAACACAAATGCGAACAAGCCTGAATGGTCCCCAGGACATATGCAACTGAAAACTCACACCCCAGAAGTGACTCGAACCCATACTCCCAGAAGCAACGCAACTGGTATGTACAAGACGCCTTAATCCACTTGACCATCACGACCGGACATAATGAGGTGATAGCCGAGGCTATTTGAACCACCCCACCGCCGGCACTCGGATAGTTATCTTGGGCATAGCATTTTACCAAATCACCTCATTCTTTGGGGCACACGTGAGGAACACAAATGCGAACAAGCCTGAATGGTCCCCAGGACATATGCAACTGAAAACTCACACCCCAGAAGTGACTCGAACCCATACTCCCAGAAGCAACGCAACTGGTATGTACAAGACGCCTTAATCCACTTGACCATCACGACCGGACATAATGAGGTGATAGCCGAGGCTATTTGAACCACCCCACCGCCGGCACTCAGATAGTTATCTTGGGCATAGAAGTAGGTGATTTGGTAAAATGCTATGCCCAAGATAACTATCTGAGTGCCGGCGGTGGGGTGGTTCAAATAGCCTCGGCTATCAGCTCATTATGTCCGGTAAAAGTACTAAATATTTCTGTGTTGCAATAATAACAACTCACTCCTGTATTGCAACGCTCACATCACGCTATTCCGTTGTTGTTGTGAAGCTCACAACATATGTGAATGTCTCAATATATGTTGTTTGTGTGCAAGTAGATTATCGTTCATAGCTCCGTTCTCATTATAGATTCCTTTTCTCAAGCATCAATAGAGAAATATAATCACTAATATAATGACTCCCGTGAGATTGTGTTAGAAATATACCAATATTTCCTCTGTACACAAAAGGAATATACAAGTCTTTACCATATATATTACCTTAATGCCTCAACTATTGACATAATATTACCATAATTACCGTAGCTATTATTATAAATTGTTTGAAGTCTTCAATATAGAAAAATAACTTGAGGGACTTTTTTGTTAAAAGTTTAGGGCAAGAATTGGAATCTTATGAGTTTGAACACACTATGACGTCAAGTTCCATCGATCTGTTGCTTCTTTCTTTCTGCACTTGCGGCGAACTAGAAGTAAAATAAAAATTAAACCCATAAACGCCAAATACACTGTACTTTATTTCTTCTAATCATACAGATAAAATTCCTGCTATGTGATCATTACTAGAAAATTAAATTGAAGAGTAAAAAATCAGCTATAGTTTTCGATAATATTTAACACTGATAACTAGGGTGAGTACATCTCGGTGAGCACACCTAGATGAGTACATCTAGGTGAGCACATCTAGGTGAGCACATCTAGGTGAGTACATCTAGGTGAGCACATCTAGGTGAGCACATCTAGGTGAGCACATCTAGGTGAGCACATCTAGGTGAGTACATCTAGGTGAGCACATCTAGGTGAGTACATCTAGGTGAGCACATCTAAGTGAGTACATCTAGGTGAGCACATCTAAGTGAGCACATCTAGGTGAGCACATCTAGGTGAGCACATCTAGGTGAGCACATCTAGGTGAGCACATCCAGGTGAGCACATCTAGGTGAGCACATCTAGGTAAGCACATCTAGGTGAGCACATCAATGCCATTAAACAACCTGTCCCGAATTTTTATATTTGTTAAGTACTAAGTGTATACAGTACCTTGATATACCTTATAGAATTCCAGAGAACAACTGTGTACAGTTTCCTTCGATTAAATATATTCAGATGCTTGATGTTTATAAAATATGTTTTTGTTTGATTCCCGAAGTGGAAGTAGTTGGGCAGCGTTCCTTCACTCCGTCCTCACATCCCAGCTCATCTTAATGATCCTTCCAAGTGATATAAGAACACTGTTTCCCAAAAACGGTGGGTTTTCTGAGTGGAAGAAAACGTATGTCTGGAAGCTGACTTTAACCGCCCCAAGCTGCGCGCGCATTGACCCGAGGTTATATAAACCGGGACGGAGACGGCGTGGGCCCCTTTCCCAAGCCAGCAGCTGCTCTTACATAACGCCCACCCTCCTCCCGGGATCCTCTGCATCCCCTATTTTAATTTTGAAAGGGACGGCCCACAGATGTGCTCAAGGGGCACTTGCTCTAGCATGCTAAGCATTTGCTGTATCTTTGGGGGTGCTTCGCCGGAACCCCCAAAGTGATAAGCCTGCAGATAGCTAAGAAATATTCCCATGAATTGTAATTAGTCTAATTTTGCAACTTTCATTTACTACCTATGGATGTAGTTATTAATTTTAATTGATTTCTACTTTATCATTAAGGATTATTCATTATAATTATTCCTTAATACTTTATTGTTATGCACTAGTCAATAATTATTTATCATTCATCCTAATTAGCTATTTGATTCATTAAAAATAATTGCTTATCATTATACTATTTGTTATTATTATTATTTATTATATAATAACCCAGCAAACATTTTCATGTTTTTAAAACATCCTAAAAACGACATTTCATTGTTTTCAGCACGTTCATAATTACGTTTAGAAAAGGTTTTTTGAGAACTTTTATATACAACCTTAGAACGTAAATAATTAACATTTCTAAAAACTTTTTTATAATCTTTTAATTACCTACATTAAAACGTTTAGGGTAAATTAGGGTATAATAATTTTTTAATTCATATCTGAAATAGAAAGGGAGAGAAAGAAAGAAGACATATCTGAGAAAGAAATGGACATCCTATATATGTATGTGTAAATTACAAATAAATAGGGTACAAAAAGAGAATTAAAATATTATATTTATTTAAGTAAGAATGAGTAATACAACAAAATAAATGTAATAGCTCGAAATATATAGACTATATCTATAACAGAATATAAAAGTAAAAATTTAAAAATCTATAAAAATCTATATATGCAATATGTGAACACAATAGATTTTGTGATCAAGCAGCCTGTGATTCATGTCATGCTGAGATCAGTCTGACGTTACAAGCAGTTATTGTTACTTAAAACTAAAACAAGTAAAATTTTCCGAGTATACATATAACACTATAGTTTTTCTATGACTAATAATAAAAATCTATTAATCAAAAGTTTAGGACTAATTAACTAAAAAAAAAATCTACAAGTGAATGTAAACACAGTCAAGTATAATATTCATGTAGAAAGAGAAAGAAAAAGAGAGAGAGAAGGAAAGAAAGAGAAAGAAAGAAAGGGAGAAAGAGAGAGAGAAAGAAAAGAAAAAACAGTCATGTATAATATTCATATTAGCACCATGCAATATAACTTAGATTAAGTAAAAATCTCAGACATTTTTAAATCAAATGAAATATGAGAGCCAGAGAGAGAGAGAGCGAGAGCCAGAGAGAGAGCGTGAGCCAGAGCCAGAGAGCGCGTGAGCCAGAGCCAGAGAGAGAGAGAGAGCCAGAGCCGGAGAGAGAGAGAGAGTCAGAGCTAGAGAGTCAGAGCCAGAGAGAGAGAGCCAGAGAGAGAGAGCCAGAGAGAGAGAGCCAGAGAGAGAGAGCCAGAGAGAGAGAGAGCCAGAGAGAGAGAGAGAGAGCCAGAGAAAGAGAGAAAGAGAGAGAGAGAGAGAGAGCCAGAGAGAGCAAGAGCCAGAGAGAGCGAGAGCCAGAGAGAGCGAGAGCGAGAAAGCCAGAGAAAGAGAGAAAGAGAGAGAGAGAGAGCCAGAGAGAGAGAGAGCCAGAGCCAGAGAGAGAGCCAGAGCCAGAGAGAAAGAGAGAGCCAGAAAGAGAGAGAGAGTCAGAGCCAGAGAGAGAGAGAGAGAGAGAGCCAGAGAGAGAGAGAGAGCCAGAGCCAGAGGGACTTTAATATAACGCTGACGTCAGAGGAATGACGCTGTGACGTCACAGGTGAGGGACGCTTTGCGCATTACTCCCACGATCGTCGCTTGAACCCATCATCAATAGTTTTGTTATTTTTATTTATGGGTTAACAGAGAATATAGAAAATAAGTTGAATTAACATTCTTGTAAAGCCACTAGCATGCATAGCATTACAGGTAAGTCTTTAAACAAAAATAAAAAAATTTGATAAATTAACAGTAAAATTGATAAAAAAATTCAATAGGTATTTTATAGCTTTTCTTTACAGGTACAGATAATTTTAAGTAGAATAATTACAGTAAAATCAACAAAAATGTTTACAGGTAATTTGAAGAAATTTTGACACAAAAGTAGATCAGAATAATACACAATAAAGAAACAAGAATTACTAGCTACATGAGAATAGCATTTCAGGGTTATACATTGGTTCACTGAAGCACAATATGAGGATCCTTTCGAGGAAAAGTTTCAAGGAATAATGCAGTAGAAAATGCACTCAATACAACAACCATGATATCAGATGATATCTAAGATTACAATGTTAAAGTAATATGGCTTAGGTACACATATTGGGGAATTGAGTAGCCCTAGATACAGTGTGAAGATAAAGACCATGGAAGAAATCTATGAAGATGAAATTAGGTACTTTTTGGTTTTATTTTTGAATGTGGCAAAAGTTGGACAGCTTTTCAAATCATTAGGGGAGTGAGTTTCATAGATTGGGTCCCTATATTTACATAGAGTGTTTACATAGATTAAGTTTGACTCTGGGGATATCAAAGAGATATTTATGTCTGGTGTGGTGGGCATGTGTTCTATTACATCTGTCCAGGAAGAGTTTCAGAACAGGGTTTGCACTGAGAAAAAGGGTTTTATAAACGTAATTTACACAGGAGAATGTATGGAATGAATTTATGTTTATCATGTTTAGGGATTTGAACAAGGGAGCTGTGTGTTGTCTGAAGGCAGAGTTAGTTATTGTCCTGATAGCAGATTTTTGCTGGATGATGATGTGCTTGAGGTAGTTTGCAGAGGTTGAACCCCAAGCACAGATACCATAAGAAAGATAGGGAGAGATAAGTGCATAATAGAGTTAGAGGAAAGCAGAGTAGGGTACATAATATCTGATCTTAGAGAGTATACCAACTGTTTTAGAAACCTTTTTAGTTATATGTTGTATGTGCTGAAGTTGAGTCTCTTGTCTAAGTACAGACCAAGGAACTTTCAATCATTTTTATTGCTAATGTTTACATTATCTATCTGAAGCTGAATTACATTTGTGGATTTATTTCAAAATAAGATATAGTAGGTCTTTTCTATGTTTTGTGTGAGTTTGTTGGTTGACATCCACAAGTAGACTTTTTTTAATTAATTGTTTACAACATTATTTAACATGAGTGGGTTGGAGTCAGAGTAGATGAGTAGTATCATCAGCAAACAATACAGGTTTAAATATGTTAAAGACATTAGGGAGATCATTGATGTATATAAGAAACAGGAGGGGTCCTAGGATGCTGCCCTGTGGCACCCCTATCGTTAGTGATAGAGTAGGAGAGGTTATATCATTGATGGCTACATATTGTTGTCTGTCACTAAGATAGGATCGGATATAGTTCAGGGCAAGGCCACGGATTTCATAATGGTGGAGTTTAAGTAAGAGGTAGTTATGGTTAACAGTATCAAAGGCCTTTCTCAGGTCGATGAAGAGTCCAATTGGAAACTCACTTTTGTCAAGGGCTGAGAAGATTAAGTCAAGCAGACTAACAATAGCATCATTGGTACTCTTTTGGAAGCGGAAGCCAAACTGACAGGGACTTAGTATATTGAATTTTACAAGATAGGAGTAGAGCTGTTTGTAAAAAAAAATTGTTTAGTAGATTCGATATGGGTCTGTAATTATTTATGTCTGCCATGTTACCTCCTTTATGAACTGACGTTACTCTTGCTTTTTTAAGAATATCAGGGAAGGTATGACACTCTAGGGATTTATTGAACAGCAATGCTATGGGTGGTGCAAGGGCATGGGAGGCACTCCTGTATACCATTGATGGTATTTCACTAATGTTCCAAGCTTTGGTTTTTAACGAGTGAATGATGTACACAACATCTGTAGGGCTGACCGGAGAGAGAAGAAGATAGTTTGGATAGCTGCGTGAAAGATATGTGGTAACATGTGTCTGAGTCTCTGGGATTTTTCGGGCAAGGTTAGCACCAATCGATGAAAAGAAGCTATTAAATTCAGTTGTTGTTTCAAGATCTATTGCAGGTGTATAACCATCCTTGGAGATTTTTATCTTATTATGTGAGGAGAGGACAATAAGTATTGTAGAGGCTTAGAATTTTGGAAAGGAAGAGGCTAGTTAACGAATTATTATCCTGTGTATTGATAAATACAGATTCCCAGTTTACATTGTGGAGAGCATTTGTGAGATTACCTATTGCCACTTCACTTTGTAACCTAAAGGTAATTTTCTTGTTACCTGGTGGTGTTATGGCCATGTTCGCTACAAGGAAGGTAGGATAGTGGTCAGTTGTTCTGTCAGTGATTATACTTGATGTAAGAGGAGCTGTTATGTTGGTCCATCAGTGATCCAGGGTAGTCGCAGATGTTTGAGTGACTCGGGTGGGCCTGGTGATTGCGGGGATGAGCATACAGGAATTCATGCTGTTGAGGAAACACTCTACATGAGGGCTATTTTGTAGCCCTAGGTCAATATTGAAATCACCTCTGAGAACTATGTGATTTTTATTGAGATTATTGTTTATGATAAGATTCCTCATGTTGTTGTATTTGTGTCTAGCTTCAGACACGAGCATGTTACAGTTATGTCTTAAAGAGTTGAGAGCAATTAAGGATGATAAAGAGTCACTTACAGTTAATGTATCAAGTTTGGATACTTGTACACATTTCAGTGCAAGGAGCAAGGCCAATAGTTCGGTCTGAAGGGTAGAGGCCCAGTTGTTTATACGGACTCCCCACTCAAAATGTCATAGCTTGTTATCAGGACAACTATACTTCCAGCTGCACCCGTTGGTCGCTGTAGGAAACGTTCAGTGTATATGATTTGAGAGAGAGAATGCCCTGTGCACAGAGCATCAATATGGCTTAAGACGTTGAGCTTTGCCTCAAAACGAAGCAGGGGCTGATCTCTAATTTGCTGCTTTGATGGAAAGGGAGGGATTAAAATAGGAAAGGGTGTAATTTCCCACACTGCAGGAAAGTGCTATTGTTGTCTCTCTTGGTACAAATTATAAATCTGATACTTTCTGAGTTCAGTTCCAACTTTATTTATCCATTTGAAAAAATGTTTACATTCAATAAAAAAAATTCTGAAGGGCTTCTGTGCAAGGGTTAGGATGAGCTAGCCTAAGCATTTTCATACCAATTTGATAGTTAGTTTTAGTAACACGATAAACAACGCTTGAAATATTAAGTTCCTTCCTCATGTTAAATATCTTTGTGGTACAAGGGCAACCAAGGATTACCCTCAAGGCTTCGTTCGGCAATTTTTCAAGCCCTCCAAGCTTTCTTTCAGGATGCCTGAAAGAAAGTTAATCCCCCCAAACACTTTCGCGTTTTGGACAAGTGACCCCTCCACTATCTCCAGTTTTTTTTGGGACATTCCGCAGTAGCGTGCGGAAATACTGAGAAGTGTATTCTCTTTTCAACTTCGTCACCTTAATTCTCGCTCTAGGTTTTTCAATTTGTTATCAATGTGTTCGCAATACAATTCTCTAGAGGAGTAAATGAATATAAACTACAAAAGCCCGGCTTACCAGAGAAAGTGATAGCGTGTTACCTGGAAGGGCCCAAGAGAGATAAAATGTATACACTCTTTTCACTTTGGTCACTTCAATTTTCGTCCTATGTTTTTCATTTTGGTATCTGTGGTGTTTGTGTGTTACTGAGGAAGTCTTGGTTGTAGGGTTGATGTAAAGTCATGACTTGGTTACTGACTTTAATACTTAATGTGATTACATGACTAGTAGCTACCAAGCTTGGCGGGCGTCCTGTATGCTCTATTGTTTACCTCCACTCTCTCTCTCTCTGGCGTCCAGCCGCCGCACATAGAAAACGGATGGTACCATTTTCTGTGAACATGACATCCCTCCTTTTCTTTAAAAAGAATGAATACAGGATGTCTACCATGCTTGTAGCACAAAGCAAAGTTATTGACACAGAGTAAGTTATTACCATATCAAGAGATACTGCATACATTTAACATTAATTAAGCACACAAAGAATTTAAACAACTTAATCTTTTCCACAAAGGATTTCAATGTTAAAAATACATATGCAATGTTAAACAAACATGAAAGAAACTGTAATACAAAGTTACAAAATATTGAATGAGATATCTGCATTATTCAAACAATATTAAATTTAGTTTAGCACAATAAGTAAATTCTTTTCATTACATAGGAACACAATTAATCATCAAATCGTGTAGGGCGTTTAACATGACGTTTAGGACGAGAGTCCTTAAATGCAATAACATCCCTTGATGAATTGTTTGTCGGGTTATAACTATTTTTTTCTTTTTCTTTTGCACGACTTTGCACTTCATCATTTTCTACACTAGTTGGAATCACTTTGAAATAAGCCATATTACGTGTTATACTATGATCTCTATTACTAGCTGTTACCATAGTTCCTTTTACACTAATCACTTTATATGGTTTTGTATCATACGGCATATCTAACTTTCCCTCTTTTTTCTTTTTAACGAGAACAGTGTCTCCAACCTTTATGAACTGTTCCTTTGCACGTTGATCATGAGCAATTTTCATTTTGCCCTTGGCTAGTGCATCCTTCTGAGCGAGACGTTTATCCGTTACCTCGGCTGGCATGACGGGTAGTGCGATTTTCATAGGACGTCCAAATAAAAGTTCGCCAGGCGACTTGCCCAGTGTTCCATGTGGTGTTGCACGGTAGTTCCTGAGAAAAGCATACATAGCTTGTTTCCAGGATCGTCCTTCGGCATGAGCACAGCGTACCGCTTTCATGAGAGGTTGCATGAATCTCTCAACTTCTCCATTTGCTTGAGGATGTAGTGGCATCACACGGCGGTGTTTGAATCCAATATGCTCAGAAAAGTTGACGAAGTCTTGTCCATTGAATGGCGGTCCATTGTCTGTCTTGACAACTTCAGGAATGCCAAAGTTTGAAAAGATCTTGTCGAGTTTCGGGATGACGGCCTTTGCAGATGTGGAATTGATGATTTCTACTTCTGGATAACGTGAGTGATCATCAATGACTACCATCAAGTACTCTCCAGTTGGTAGTGGTCCGCAGAAGTCCATCGATACTTCCGTCCATGGTGCAGCAGGTAGTGGTGAAGGTTGTAGAGGTGTTGGTCTTGAAGTATCCACTGCAGCTTGGCAAGGGACACAGGCATCATGCATATCCTTTGCTTGACGATCAATGCCAGGAAACCACACCTTTTCTCGTAGCAGCTGTTTCGTCCTAACAAGACCTTGGTGTCCTTGATGTGCAAGCTTCAGAGCACGTTGCTGGAGAACAGCTGGAATCACGATACGAGTACCTCGCAGCACAGTGTCGCGTTGTTGCGTAACACTTAATTCTGTCTGGATGCGTTCAAGTGCTTTGAATGCATCTTGGTCAACTCCTGAGGGTGGGATGCGTGGAAACTTTTTCTTAGTCAATGCATCCACTGTTGCTTGCAGAGTTGGGTCCTCTAGGGTTGCAGTACGGATTTCATCAAGAGTAAGAGCCTTAGGGACTGCATCACAGGTTACAGAGTGTACATATTCCTCGGCAACTTGCTGATGCTTGGTGATGGTGAAACTGTTGGCAGGATGTCGACTGATGTAATCAGCGGGATTGCCTGCACCCGGCTTGTATTTCACCGTAAAGTTGTATGGTTGCAGACGAAGAGCCCATCTTTCAATGCGAGCTGGTGGTTTGGACTTTGGATTATTGAAGATGGTCTCCAACGGTTTGTGGTCAGTGACTATCGTGGTGAAGGGTGCACCAAGCAGATACACATTGAAGTGTTCACAGCCCCATACAAGAGCAAGAGCTTCCTTCTCTGTCTGACTGTATCGTTGCTCAACATCTGTGAGAGAACGGCTGGCGTAGGCAATTACTACTCGGGAATCTGGTTGACCAGGTTGGTGTTGGGCTAAAACAGCACCTAATCCAACAGGACTAGCATCCACCGTTAATTCAGTGTCCATTGATGGATCAAAGTATGCAGCAGTTGCATTCTCTACTAGTGCATCTTTCACAGCATCAAATGCATTTTGCTCGATATCGCTCCAGTACCATGATGCATTTTTCTTCAGGAGCTCACGTTGAGGCTTCGTAATGGTAGCAAAATCTGGAATGAAGCGAGAACAGTAGTTTGCCATTCCCAGAAAACTATGTACTTCAGTGGACGTTGAAGGAGGTGCAGCATTCTTGATATCTGCAACTTTCTTAGTATCTGGAGACAGACCTTTGTCACTAAGTACATGTCCAAAGAATTCAATTTTATGTTGATTGAACTCACACTTTGCTCGGCTTAACGTCAGATTCTTTTCTCGTAAGCGTTGCAATGTTGCACGAAGAGCTTTGTCGTGTTCAGCTTGGGTACGGCCATAAACAATGATGTCATCAGACATGTTGTCAGCATTAGGTATGTCTTGCAATACCTGGCTGATGATGTGCTGGAATACCTCGGCAGCACTGTTGATACCAAAACTCAGGCGCTTGTACCTATACAGACCTCGATGTGTCGTAAACGTTGTGATGAATCGACTCTCCTCATCAAGTTCAAGCTGATGATAGCCCTTGTTTAAATCTAACTTGCTGAATACAGTTGCACCATTCAAGCGGTAGATCATATCATCTACAGTCGGTGTAGGATGGCGTTCACGCATTATTGCCTTGTTGGGAACACGCATGTCCACACAAATGCGTATCTCATCTGGATTCTTCGGCTTTGGTGGAGTGACAATTGGGCTTACCCATGGTGTTGGGCCTGTTACTGGTTCAATGATATCTAGCTCCATCAGCCTATCCAGTTCGGCATCGACTTTCTTGCGAGTATGGAATGGTTGTCGGCGATGTGGTTGGGCAACTGGAATTACATCTGGGTTGATATGCAGATGTACTTTGCTATCAGTATAACAACCTATGGATTTAAATCGATCAGAAAATTCAGCAACAATACCATCAACATTGTTTGCAAATTCCACTGCTACAGCATTAGAAAGCTGAAGTAGCCCCAATTTGGTTGAAGTCTTGTAACTGAGTAAAGACTCCTTTGCATTCCTAACAACATGGAATGTAGTAATGAGCATTGCATTCTTTGACTTAATCTCTGCAGTGAAAGTTCCAATCACTGGCAAGGCTACCTTTGAAGCATAGGCAGTGGCTTTGCCATTATAGTTCTCAAGCTTTGGGAACTGTTTTTTAAATTTTTTATAGTGGGGGACTCAGCAATGGTGTCAATGTTTGATCCAGTGTCAATGAGAACCTTGAGACAAATACCAGCAATGTATACACATGTCTCTGGGTTGTTTGGAAGATCATTCCATTCTGTGATTGCTTGTACTCCATAAGTATAATCACATTCACTGTCATCTGAGACTGGTTGTAATGAAATGTTGTCTTGTACATTATTAACATTCTTGATTTGAGGTGCAATATTGTGTTTACCACCTCGACCCCTATGACCTGATCCTCGTACAGTGCTTTTATTCATTGACTGTGGTTTCTTTAGTGCTGAACGACACATAGCACCAAAATGACCTAGTTTTCCACACTCATAGCACTTCTTACCTTGAGCAGGACAAACATTATCTTGGTGTGGGTAGTCTCCTCCACAATTGTAACATTTATTGTTGACACCCTCTGATGTGGGTCGTTGTGACTGCTTGAGCCTTGTTCCTTGACCCCAGTTGTGACGTGGTTCTCGGCTAAATTTACTGTTAGGTTTGCCATGATATCTTCTTTGATCACGGTGTCCTCCCTGAACCTTACGTACCTCATCACTGTTAGTAACAGTGGCAGAACCGTTATTGGCACTGCACTCCATGACACGAGCATCACGTGCAGCATCTTCCATTCGACGAGCCATATCCAGTATCTTGGTAAGAGAACTATCATCATCAACAAGTTCTAGAGCTCTTCGACGGAGACGTGTAGATGTGCATGTTTTAATTATTTGCTGTTTGATTTCTTTGTCAACATCAGCAAACTCACAATGGGCTGCTAAACCCTGCAGACGTGTGTGGTATTGATCCACAGTTTCATTAGAGAGTTGTTTTGCTCTCCTGAAATGCATAATTTCCATTGCAGTATTTTGCCTTGGTTTGAAATGCTCTGTTAGTTTGGCTTTGGCAGTGTCATAATCTTTGGCACCACCAGTGTCTTTCAGTGTGTCAAAGATGTCACAAACTCTATCACCTGCATAATGAAGTAGAAAGGCACGCTTTCTTTCAGCACTTTTGATGTCAGAAACTATCAACAAATTTTCAAACTTTTTAAGCCATTTGACCCACCTCTGTGACAGGTTTGTCTGGTCACAGTCAGGATCAAATGCAGGAAACTGAGGTATATTTGCCATTTTTACTGAATAAATGTAACTTATCACTTAAATGTTCCTCAGAATATTAAACACTTACTGCACTGTATATGTTAGTCAAGAATTCACTGTAATTACTTTAATTTTGCAAAGCACACAAGCATTTTAATGCAAAAGTTCACAGCAGAGCACAATATTGCAGCAACTGACTTCTTACCTAGCCCTTGTGTACATGTGTTGTTCCTACTCACAGCAGCAGCACAGCAGTTGGCACAGCAGTTGGTACAGCAGCAGTTGGTACAGCAGTTGGTGCAGCAGTTGGTGCAGCAGTTGGTACAGCAGTCAGTTCAGTGTGATGAATTTTGTAGCACGAAGCGTCGTTTCGTAACCAAAACATCAGGTTTTGTACACATCAAAGCGTCGTTTCGTACACAACGTCGGCAGATTCCTCAGTACACAGTTTCTTCAGCACAGCTTGGGTAGCACACAGCTTGGGTAGCACACAGCATCGGTTAGCACACAGCATCGTTTAGCACACAGCATCGGTTAGCACACATCATCGGTTAACATACAGCATCGGGTATGGCGCTCACAGCTTCTCTTCCTCCTCCAGGCAGCATGCTTCTCCCTTGTGTTTGAAACTGAACAAATACCTGCGTTCACAGTTCATCCTCGTCGCCAATGTGGTGTTTGTGTGTTACTGAGGAAGTCTTGGTTGTAGGGTTGATGTAAAGTCATGACTTGGTTACTGACTTTAATACTTAATATGATTACATGACTAGTAGCTACCAAGCTTGGCGGGCGTCCTGTATGCTCTATTGTTTACCTCCACTCTCTCTCTCTCTGGCGTCCAGCCGCCGCACATAGAAAACGGATGGTACCATTTTCTGTGAACATGACAGTATCAATGTGTTCGCAATAAAGTTCCCAACAGAACAATATGCATATAATGTCAAAAACAGCAGCGCGCTTCACCCGCTCACAAGATGAATGTAGGCCACGGGTACCAGAAAGAAAAAGCTGCGCCACCCCAAAGCAACTCTAATTACATTAGAGAGCGCGGTAATACTGAAAAGTGTATACCCTATTCAACTTTGTTACCTCAATTCCCATCCTAGGTTTTTCAATTTGGTATCAATGTGTTTGCAATAGAATTCTCTACGGGACTAAAGGCATATTTATTTATTTATTTATTTATTTATGCATATACAAGAATGTACATAAGGAATGTGAGGATACAAATATGGTAATTACAGTCTTGTAAAGCCACTAGCACGCGCAGCGTTTCGGGCAGGTCCTTAATCTAAGAAAATTTTAAGGAGGTAAATACTTGCAAAATTTATAGACAAAAAATGATAACAGATTACATGAAATGAAAAAAAAAAAAAGAAGATGAGAGAAAATTGTAGGTACAGTATATTATAGCACATAGGTAGCTAAGATTGATTGCAATGACAGCTTAAAATGGTAGTTGACAACAAATTGGTAGGCACAATACAGCAGAAACAATATAAGATTGATTGCAATGACAGCTTGAATGGTAGTTGACAAAAATTGGTAGTCACAATACAGCATATGGCTAGCACATAAAAGAAGACAGCAATGAACACAATGATAAGGTTGTTTGATATTACATAAAAATTAGGAGATTGGGTAACACTAGGTACAGAGCAAATTTAAAGCTCAGTGTAGGAAACTAAGAAGATGAAGTTAGGTACTTTTTGGTTTTGCTTTTAAATAAGGCAAAAGTTTTACAGTTTTTCAATTCACTAGGGAGTGAGTTCCATAGACTAGGTCCCTTAATTTGCATAGAGTGTTTACACAGATTAAGTTTGACCCTGGGGATATCAAAGAGATATTTATTTCTGGTGTGGTGATAATGGGTCCTATTACATCTGTCCAGGGAGAGTTTCAGAGCATGGTTTGCATTTAAGAACAGGGTTTTGTAAATGTAGTTGACACAAGAGAATGTGTGGAGGGAGTTAATATTTAGCAAGTTTGGGGATTTAAACAAGGGAGCTGAGTGTTGTCTGAAAGCAGAGTTAGTTATTATTCTGATAGCAGATTTTTGCTGTGTGATGATGGGCTTAAGGTGGTTTGCAGTGGTAGACCCCCATGCACAGATACCATAATTAAGATAGGGGTAGATTAGTGCATAATATAGTGAGAGGAGAGCAGAGTTAGGAACATAATATCTGATTTTGGAGAGTATACCAACTGTCTTAGAGACTTTCTTAGTTATGTGTTGAATGTGGGTTCTGAAGTTGAGTCTCTTGTCTAGGAATAGGCCAATAAACTTGCCATCATTTTTATTACTGATGTTAATGTTGTCTATCTGTAGCTGAATTGCATTTGATGATTTGCTTCCAAATAAGATGTAGTAAGTCTTTTCGATGTTTAATGTTAGTTTGTTCGTTGACATCCATAAGTGGACTTTTTTTAATTCATTATTCACAACATTATTTAGTGTATGTGGGTTGAGGTTTGAGTAGATAAGGATATAAACTCCAAAAGCCCGGCTTACCATCCGCAACAAACAGAGAAAGTAACCCGGGAGTGCTCAAGAGCAATGTAATGTGTACACTCTTTTCACTTTGGTTACCTCAATTCTCGTCATGTCTTTCATTTTGGTATCAATGTGTTAGCAATTGTATCTACTGGCATTTTACTCATTGCTTGGATCTAAAGGGTTTTAGGCTCACCACGCTGCATTCTGATAGTACCACAGGTGTATACCCTATCTTCCAGCAGCAATTCACTCATTCAAACCGACTTATAATAGTTATCCATATATAAATGGTAACCTTTGTTCTTCAGTAGTTCAAAGCGGGAAGACGTTGGTGCGCAGTTTAAAATCAGTCCCCAAAAAATTGGATAAAAACCTGAATTTTAGCAAATATTTAAAATTTTGATGCCATACTTCGTCATTAGTGGACATTTAGCAGCTAAAATTTTGACTCCATACTTTGTCATTAGTGGGCGAAAGTGTTAGAAGCCTGTCATATGAAGAAAGATTGTCAAAGCTTATATTACATTCTCTAGAAAGTCGAAGAATTAGGAGTGACATATGGTAGAGGTGCACAATGGGATGAATGGACATAACAAAGGGGACATTAATGGGAAATTAAAAGTAACAACACAAGACAGAACTCGAAACAAAGTGTAAAAATAGGAAAAATTTGGATTTAGGAAAGAACTGCATGGGTAAATACACTGGGTTTGTACCTCAAGGTTCATGTATCCAATATTACAGAGTTCCAATTAACTCCCATATATATGTATGCAGTTAATTTATGTTATGTTTATGTTAAAATGTTTTTGTTGATTTGTTTGTATATTTTCATAAGTAAAGCATGCTTACCGTCTTATTCCAAGTTTTATGAAAACTTTACAAGGTTTAGAGCATAAAGCTCAATATATAATACTGTGGTTTTCATACAGGAATTATACGTTAATATAACATCATAATAACGTAATGATGTCGTGTAAATAATGTTATATTGACGTCATATATATGTTATATTTATGATATAAGAACATAAATTGGATAGGTTTACATAAAGTAATAAAAAAAAACTAAATGTTGACTGAAAACTATTTATTCTTAAATATAAAGCATGAAAACATTATAATTCCATAGCAGTCACTATTATTTTTAAATTCTTACATAAATCTTAAAAAACTGTGTCTCAAGAACATATGTTTTTAGTTATATCCTTTGGTTTTAAGGACATAAGAAATACGTATTTATGTCAAAAGTTACAGTATTACCTTTGTGGCACCATTTAAAAACGTCCACAAACGTGCTGTGTTGGCTGGATAATAATTGAATCACTAATATACACATCACACTTTTGAGTAATACAATTATTCACCACTTTTATTATATAAATATATTACAATAAACATTATTGAATAATATTACTGCAAAAAACTAAGAAAAAATCAATCAGAGACATTGAAATAATTAGGTGATAATATCTTTGTGGCAACTCCCACCTGTCAGCGCGGGTGATGCTGACCGGCTATGACGACCACTCTGTCATTGCCCACTTTTTGGTAGACTTCCTCGGTCTATTGCGCCCAAAATATGTCATCTACGATTTTTTTTCCCGTGCTCAAGGAACACAAATTAACATTTTTAGAAGACAAAATGATTTTTCAGAATTTTTTTTCTTGCGCACAGGGGTATAAATGTACTCAGGACCCCTTAGCAGTGGAAAGGTTAAAAGTAACAACACAGGACAGAACTCGAAACAGAGTATATAAATTGGAAAAAAATTAGATTTAGGAAAGAACTTCATGGGTAAATATACTTTGTATCTCAAGGTTCATGTTTGCAACGTAACAGAGTTCCAATTAACTCCCATGCATGCAGTTAATATATTTTATTTCTTTTATATTAAATTGTTTTTGTAGATTTGCTTCTATATTTTCATAAAGCATGCTTTCTGTCTTATTCTAAGTATTAGGATAATTTTACAAGGTTTAAAACATAAAGTTCAATATAATATTATGGTTTTCATACAGGAATTATATGTAAATATAACATCATAATAAAGTAATGATGTCGTATAAATAACATTACATTGGCAACATACAATTGATATATATATATATATGTCGCACCTAGTAGCCAGAACGCACTTCTCAGCCTACTATGCAAGGCCCGATTTGCCTAATAAGCCAAATTTTCATGAATTAATTGTTTTTTGACTACCTAACTTACCTAACCTAACCTAACCTAACTTTTTCGGCTACCTAACCTAACCTAACGTATAAAGATAGGTTAGGTTAGGTTAGGTAGGGCTGGTTAGGTTCGGTCATATATTAATTTTAACTCCAATAAAAAAAATTGACTTCATACATAATGAAATGGGTAGTGTTACAAAATAGATGTGGGGCTTCTATGGGGTACTGGTACTATTAAGGGGTAAGGGTAGTTAGAAGACAAGAGTATCAAATATGGGAGAGCTAAAAGGCCCGGCCCCCAAAATAAACTATCCACAGTAGTAATAACTTGCTACTAGACCATATATGTTAGTCTAAGGGTTGATCAATGCGCTCCCACACTGGAAGAAGAGATACTCTGTAATTCATGTACTTATTTATTAACCCCTTAACAACCCCCCATATACACTCACACCAATAACAATAATAATAATAACTTTACCACGCTATCTTACGTTAAAAGCCTTGGTCCACTTAGACAGGATACAAGGTTTACACTAATAACAAGCTAGGGTAAAGTACTACTGGATAAGCACTGAAGCTGGATGCAGCTTAGGGTAGGGAAACCATGTGGGACCCTAATACAAAACACAACACTTAGGGGTACCCAAAACACTGGCAAATACTACCCCCAGCTCTCACCAATCGTTACTACCAGAGTAGGTACACTTAATAACGCCCCGTACTTAACTTAAGGATACAGGAACTTCAGGTAAGGGAAATAAGTAAGAGGAGAAGGGAGAAGAGTAGGGGTGCAGCCACAGAGTAGGTCTTATCCGCACGAACACCAGCCAAAGAAGAGAGAGCTAGCGACCAGCTGCCTCCCTCATGTCGTGGTGCCGGAAGGAGCCTAATTGATCGTGCAGCTAAGCACATTAAAGATCTTCCCCTATGCAACGTATTGTTACTTTATGAATGATTAGAAAGTATTAGTAAGCAAAGTTGGTGCCTATGTTATTATTTAATAATCAACCCCCAGCTCAGTCTTTAAATGCTCTTTGAGAAACAATAATAGTCTTACGTCTGGCAGGGAAGATACAAACAATTGCCATTCGAGATGCACAACTGTACTACCAGAAAGTTTAATAGCTCAATTTTGACCTCTGGTTTCCACTGGAGAACCCAGGGTCGTAACACTCCTCCCCCCTTCAGAGAAAAAAAAATGTGACTACTAGAATAGTAGTCATATTTTTTTGTAAGAGTATACAGAGAATAAAAAGAAAAAACATATGACAAAATCAAAAAATCAATCAAAAACAATTTCTCTGCAAAAAAAAAAAAAATACAAAGGAGTTCTCTGAAAGAAAAAAAAAAACATACACAAAAAAATAAAAGAACAGGGAAGTAAATAAATTGGACACGGAATATTTAATGTCACAGGAGAACCTAAAAAAAATTAACTAAAGCATGACAGTTGGTAAATGGCTTTCTGTGGCTCAGATGAATGTTATTCAGGCAACCGGGACAGAGCGTCGGCTATCACGTTGAGTCTGCCCGGTAGGTGGGTAATGGAAAGATTGAAGTCCTGTAGGTACAATGCCCACCTGAGGATGCGTTTATTCTTACCCTTCATCTGAGTCAGGAAGACTAGTGGGTTATGGTCCGTGTACACTTCCACTATATTACCTGTGAGGTAAACTTCAAACTTTTTACATGTTAACACTAGCGCCAACGCCTCTTTTTCTACCACTGAATAATTGCGTTGCGCCTTGTCGAATTTCACAGAGTAATAATATACTGGGTGTTCCACCTGATCATCCCCAGTTTGCAACAACACTGCACCAGCACCCGAGTCAGACGCGTCAACATGAATTTTAAACGGTCGGTCGAACCTTGGACTAGCAAGCACTGGGGCGGAAGCTAAGATCAATTTCAAATTTTTAAATGCCTCTGCACAGTCTGATGACCACTTAAATTTAACGGCTTTCCGCAACAAGTCTGTGAGAGGAGTGGCAACACTGGAAAAGTTCTGACAAAAACGTCGATAGTACGCACACATACCGATAAATCTTTGAACGTCCTTTTTAGACTTTAGTACTGGATACTCCAGAATGGCATTGATTTTATCTTGCCGAGGTAACACTTTTCCTTGGCCCACTTCATAACCGAGGTACGTCACTGTGCCTTGACCAAAATGACACTTTTTAGCATTTAAGGTAAGATTTGCCCTTTTCAAGATGGCAAACAACTGGCGTAACCTAGCTATGTGGTCAGCCCAATTACTGTCAAACAGCACGATATCATCTAAATACGCCCGACAATTTGGCACCTTAGCGAGTAGAGAGTTCATGAGTCTCTGGAACGTGGCAGGGGCATTACGCAAGCCGAACGGTAACACTTGATACTCAAAAACACCCTCGGGTGTCACAAACGCCGTTAGCTGTTTAGCACGTTCAGTGAGTGGGATTTGATAATACCCCCTCGAGAGGTCGAATTTCGAAACGTACTTGGCATTTTCCAACTCGTCGATGCAGTCCTCGAGGAGGGGCAGCGGATAGGAATCCACAATGGTCACCTTGTTGAGCTGCCGATAGTCGGTGCATAATCGCCAGGAGCCGTCTGGTTTGGGGACCAAAAGGCAGGGCGAGCACCAAGAGCCCTGGCTCGGCCGGATGAGGCCGTGCTGGAGCAAGAAGTCGACCTCCTTCCGTACGATGGCCTTCTTTTCTGGACTCATCCGATAGGGTTGAAGGCGAATGGGAGTGTAGTCCGTCAACTCGACATCATGGCAAATGGCATCAGTCTGGGTCGGGACATCCCCGAACAGACTGGAGAATTCATCAACCAACGACTGCACCTCTTCATGTTGGGCCATCTGCAAATGGGACAGTTCCTCCACAGCATTCACAGAACTAGAATTATTTAAAATGAGATTAGTTGGGTCCCCAGAACAATCATCCCCTCTCTCACTGGAAATGGAAACATTGGTTAGTGCAATGGGCCTGGGGCCCTGGAACTTCAGTCGATTTACATGTATGAGCATTACCTGGTTACGTTTGTCAGAGTGCCTCACTTTGTACGTGAGGTCCCCAGTCTTTTCTGTCACAATGTAGGGGCCTTCGTACTTGTGGGACATAGTGTTCCCTAGTCGAGGCTTTAAAACCAGGACAGGGTCGCCAGCTGAAATACCCGTAACTTAGATTTAGCATCGTTACGTTCTTTCATCTTTTCTTGGGCCTTGCCAAGATACTTAAATGCAGCCGCCTTGCAGTCCTTGAGTCTCTGGTGGTGTTGCGCAAAGAAAGCCGAACCTTCGGTTAACGTTACGTTCCCTAACAGATTCTCCTGTAACATTTGCAAGGGTCCACGAACTTTATGGCCAAAGACTAACTCAAAAGGAGAACAGCCCAGTGAACTTTGTAATCCCTCTCTAGCCGCAAACAAAACATACGGTAAATTCTCATCCCAGAAGGTGTGGGAACTCTCGCACGATGTCTTCAACATCTGCTTCAGAGTTAGATGGAAACGTTCAATTACCCCTGACTCTGTGGATGGTATGGGCTGGAAACCTTATGAGTTATTTCATGTTCCTTACAAAATTGCTCGAAAACATCAGATTTAAAATTAGTACCATTGTCAGTTTGCATGACCCGAGGCAGTCCAAAAGTGGAAAAAAATTGCAACATACGAGCAACAACAGTTTTTGCTCGGATGTTCCTTACAGCAAAAGCCTCTGGGTAACGAGTTGTGATACACATCATCGTGATTAGGTAAATATTACCAGACTTAGTTCTAGGTAATGGTCCAACACAGTCCATTACCACATGAGAAAATGGTTCCTCTGGCACGACAATAGGCCTTAGAGGAGCTTTAGGTGGAGTCTGGTTTGGTTTCCCAACCAGTTGACAAACAATACACGCATTACAAAATTTTGCCACATCGCTTTTCAGCTTGGGCCAGAAAAAATACTTTAAAATTTTGTGATACGTAATATTAATACCTTGATGTCCCCCCATAGGATCATCATGAGCAGCTGCCAAAACTCTTTCTCTATAGCAGGTCGGCAACATAACCTGGTGGACTACCTCCCACTCATTTGACAAGGGAGCACTCTGTGGTCTCCATTTTCTCATCAAAATCCGATCATTGTAGTAGTACCCAGTTGCTGCGTCTACAATTTCCTCCATAGAGACAGCTGTCTCATGACAATCTGCAAGAGTGGGGTCAGCTTTCTGTAACTCACTCAAGGAGGCATCTAGGCCTTGGTCAGATGCCATTGGCCGAGGCTCAACAGTGTTCTCCTCCACCTCCCCACTACTCTCGGTAGATGGCTCTCCACAATGTCCTCGGCCACGTCATCGAGTCGGGCCATGAATGTGTCCGCGAGGTCCACTTGGTTTTCACCACTCGGAAAGTTCCTTGTGTCCTCGGGATTTACCACCTTGGTAAGCACAGGGCTGCCCTTACATTTAAGTCCCATAGACCTGGTCACCGCGCACGCAGGGTACACAACATTATCCTCTGCGGCGGGTGGATCCAGGCAAACCTTAGGGGTAGGCAACATAATAGGCAGTCTGGAGTCCCCTACCTTATCCCCTGCTAAATCATTACCCACTATTACATCAACATTAGGGAAAGGTAGGTATGAAGTGACTCCGACTGTACAAACACCCTTGTGGAAATCATATTCCAGGGTAACCTTATGGAGGGGTACTGCTCGAGTATCACTAGTGACACCCTCGACCAGCACCACCTCTCCAGTGTCGAGAGTGTTGGCACCTTGCAACGCACTCTCTAAAATTAAAGTCTGGATGGCACCGGTGTCTCGGAAGATCACCACGTCCTTCCAGGAAGACCCCTCAGACAAAAGTAGTCTCCCTTTCGATAAGAATGGGGTAAGCAAGTCCAACCACTGTGGGTTGGAGGTCTTACTCCCTAACCCTTCTGAAAGCCTCAAGCCCTGTGTCACAACTAGAGCATTGGGTCTTTTTTCAGGGTACAGTTGCCAACAACGGCTAATATTGTGGTTTGAACGATTACAGTGACCACAAAAACGTCGGGGAGAAGAGACATTACTAACAGAATTACCCTTCGGTTCACCTTTAGGTGCCGTTGGGCTAGACACTTTAACAGGGTTAGTTATGTCTGAAACAGAAGGTGCATTAGGTAAAGGGTTAGAATGAGCTGGTCTGGACTGGCTGTGGGTATAAGTTTTGCTACTCTGTGGGGTATAATTATTTTTATTGGGCCTTTTGCCCGCCAATTGGTAGTTTTCTGCCAACTTGGCCAAATCCCCTATTTTAGAATTTACCTCTACCCTTCCTCTAATGTAATTTGAAACATTCTCTGGCATAATATCTATAAAATGCTCCATTAAAATTAAGTTCCTGAGAGCCTCGTATGTTTCGGCTTTCGCCGAGCGAATCCATCTATCAAATAATCGAATTTGATCATTCACAAATTCAGTGAGCGGTTGGTTGTGAGTAGGCCTAAGGTTACGATAAACTTGGCGGTGAGCTTCAGGAGTAATTTCATATGCCCGCAAAATACATTCCCTGACTTTATCATATTCGAAACACTCGTCGTCAGGCATGTTTATAAAAATATCTTGTGCTTTACCCCTAAGTCTTCCCTGTAGGATTTTCACCCACTCTTCCTTTGGCCAGTTCATGGACATGGCCAATCTCTGAAAATGGTTGAAAAACCTTTCAGGGTCTGACTCGGAAAATTCAGGCAAATTATGCTTTTTCTCATAATGCCTGGGGTTTGAATCCCCGGCAGGTGGAGGTCCAGTGGCATTCACTCTAATTCTAGCCTCCTCGGTTTTGAGTCTTTGCTCCTCTAATTTTATTTTTGTTAACTCTAAAGCTAATTCTCTCTCCCTATGAGTTGCACTTTCTGCTTGGCTAGGCTGGCATAAAGGTGTATCACTTGCCAATAGTTCTTCATCAATACAATGTTGTAATATTTCATTCACCAAAGTCCACTTTTTATCTGCGACATTTAATTCTAGGCCAAATTCCTGGCCTAACAATACTAAATTAGACTTTTTAAGTTTCTTTATCTCTACCACTGAAGGCTCCCTTGCCAGTTTTTGCATTTCAGAAGACATAACTAATAATTTTAGCTCCCAGCCAAAGAAAAAATTAAAAAATAAAAAATTGGAAAAAAAACAAAAATTTGCACGGCCCCTAACACAAGGCCACACTAACCTTAATCGTGAAGGGATCCAGCTGGGTGTCCAGTCAGTGCAAGAATGTCCTTTGCTAGATGAGCTGGACCCTAGGCTAGCACACAACCGTTCTGCGGAAAACAAAAAATTTTAATTTTGGCACTCAAGAATCTAATTTTTTTACACTTATAATGTTCATCCCGGACTGGCCAACCACTTGTTACAAAATAGATGTGGGGCTTCTATGGGGTACTGGTACTATTAAGGGGTAAGGGTAGTTAGAAGACAAGAGTATCAAATATGGGAGAGCTAAAAGGCCCGGCCCCCAAAATAAACTATCCACAGTAGTAATAACTTGCTACTAGACCATATATGTTAGTCTAAGGGTTGATCAATGCGCTCCCACACTGGAAGAAGAGATACTCTGTAATTCATGTACTTATTTATTAACCCCTTAACAACCCCCCATATACACTCACACCAATAACAATAATAATAATAACTTTACCACGCTATCTTACGTTAAAAGCCTTGGTCCACTTAGACAGGATACAAGGTTTACACTAATAACAAGCTAGGGTAAAGTACTACTGGATAAGCACTGAAGCTGGATGCAGCTTAGGGTAGGGAAACCACGTGGGACCCTAATACAAAACACAACACTTAGGGGTACCCAAAACACTGGCAAATACTACCCCCAGGTCTCACCAATCGTTACTACCAGAGTAGGTACACTTAATAACGCCCCGTACTTAACTTAAGGATACAGGAACTTCAGGTAAGGGAAATAAGTAAGAGGAGAAGGGAGAAGAGTAGGGGTGCAGCCACAGAGTAGGTCTTATCCGCACGAACACCAGCCAAAGAAGAGAGAGCTAGCGACCAGCTGCCTCCCTCATGTCGTGGTGCCGGAAGGAGCCTAATTGATCGTGCAGCTAAGCACATTAAAGATCTTCCCCTATGCAACGTATTGTTACTTTATGAATGATTAGAAAGTATTAGTAAGCAAAGTTGGTGCCTATGTTATTATTTAATAATCAACCCCCAGCTCAGTCTTTAAATGCTCTTTGAGAAACAATAATAGTCTTACGTCTGGCAGGGAAGATACAAACAATTGCCATTCGAGATGCACAACTGTACTACCAGAAAGTTTAATAGCTCAATTTTGACCTCTGGTTTCCACTGGAGAACCCAGGGTCGTAACAGGTAGCTTTATCATTTCATAAGAAAAAAAATAGAGAAAATATATTAATTAAGGAAAACTTGGCTTATTAGGCAAATCGGGCCTTGCATAGTAGGTTGAGAAGTGCATTCTGGCTACTAGGTCTATATATATATATATATATATATATATATATATATATATATATATATATATATATATATATATATATATATATGTCGTACCTAGTAGCCAGAACGCACTTCTCAGCCAACTATGCAAGGCCCGATTTGCCTAATAAGCCAAGTTTTCCTGAATTAATATATTTTCTATAATTTTTTTCTCATGAAATGATAAAGCTACCCATTTCATTATGTATGAGGTAAATTTTTGTTTATTGGTGTTAAAATTAACGTAGATATATGACCGAACCTAACCAACCCTACCTAACCTAACCTAACCTATCTCTATAGGTTAGGTAGCCGAAAAAGTTAGGTTAGGTTAGGTTAGGTAGTCGAAAAACAATTATTTCATGAAAACTTGGCTTATTAGGCAAATCGGGCCTTGCATAGTAGGCCGAGAAGTGCGTTCTGGCTACTAGGTACGACATATATATATATATATATATATATATATATATATATATATATATATGTCGTACCTAGTAGCCAGAACTCACTTCTCAGCCTACTATTCAAGGCCCGATTTGCCTAATAAGCCAAGTTTTCCTGAATTAATATATTTACTATAATTTTTTTCTTATGAAATGATAAAGCAACCCTTTTCTCTATGTATGAGGTCAATTTTTTTTTATTGGAGTTAAAATTAACGTAGATATATGACCGAACCTAACCAACCCTACCTAACCTAACCTAACCTATATTTATAGGTAAGGTTAGGTTAGGTAGCCAAAAAAAGCTAGGTTAGGTTAGGTTAGGTAGGTTAGGTAGACGAAAAAACATTAATTCATGAAAACTTGGCTTATTAGGCAAATCGGGCCTTGAATAGTAGGCTGAGAAGTGCGTTCTGGCTATTAGGTACGACATATATATATATATATATATATATATATATATATATATATATATATATATATGTCGTACCTAGTAGCCAGAACTCACTTCTCAGCCTACTATTCAAGGCCCGATTTGCCTAATAAGCCAAGTTTTCCTGAATTAATATATTTACTATAATTTTTTTCTTATGAAATGATAAAGCAACCCTTTTCTCTATGTATGAGGTCAATTTTTTTTTATTGGAGTTAAAATTAACGTAGATATATGACCGAACCTAACCAACCCTACCTAACCTAACCTAACCTATATTTATAGGTAAGGTTAGGTTAGGTAGCCAAAAAAAGCTAGGTTAGGTTAGGTTAGGTTGGTTAGGTAGACGAAAAAACATTAATTCATGAAAACTTGGCTTATTAGGCAAATCGGGCCTTGAATAGTAGGCTGAGAAGTGCGTTCTGGCTATTAGGTACGACATATATATATATAAATATATATATATATATATATATATATATATATATATATATATATATATATATATATATATATATATATATATATATATACATGGCTGCAAAAATCACTGACCTAAAGAGAATGCTGGACAGGATTGACAAGATTGATGCCCATGATGCTCTCTTTCTCCTCACAAGATGCCTGTCTCTCCCTAAGTTGACCTACTTTTTGAGATGTTCTCCATCCTACAGCAGCCCTAAGTTAAATGTGTATGACACCCTTCTGAGGTCCAATGTGGTGAAAGTCCTGAACCTGCCATTGGACGACTCTCAGTGGGAGCAAGCAACCTTTCCTGTAAGACTCGGCGGCCTTGGTGTCCGCACAGCCTCCCAAATTGCTCTTCCAGCCTTCCTTTCCTCCTCCCATGCATCGCACGACCTCGTCAGAGATATTTTACCAGCAACCCTGAGAGATTCAGCAGGAATACACGATCCTGCTTTCACTGAATGTTCAAATCAGTGGGATGTTCTTGCAGCCCCAGCAACCATTATAGAGCCAACAAAACAACACAAACAGTCCGGCTGGGACCACTCTCTAGTGGAAAAAGTAGCTGAGGCCATGCTCAGCGTCGCAACATCAGACAAGGAGAAAGCCCGCCTCAGAGCAGTGTGTGCCCCCAATGCAGGAGACTTCCTCCTGGCAGTACCCATGTCAGCAATGGGCACGTGCCTAGATCCAGAATCCCTTCGTGTAGCAGTGGCCCTCCGCCTTGGTGCCCCAGTTCACACTGAATACAAGTGTATTTGCAAAAGGGTGGAAGCAGACCAATATGGACTGCATGGGTTGCATTGCGGAAGCACAAAGGGCTGGCATGCAAGAAACAACGAGGTCAATGACATCATCAAGAGAAGCCTTGTCTCAGCTAGGTGCCCAGCGGAGAGAAAACCTCGAATCCTAGGGGTCCAAAACCCGGATTTTCCCGCACTTCACCCTGATGGCATCACCATATACTCATGGAAGGAGGGTAGACAGTTGGTGTGGGACTACACATGTGTATCCACCCTGGCTGACACCTATGTACACTTCGGAGCTGATCAAGCAGGTGGGGCGGCCAACCACAGGGAAACAGCAAAATCACTCAAGTACAGGCGACTGGAAGGTCAATACCTCTTTGTTCCCATAGCGTCTGAGACGCATGGCCCCTGGGGCAAGAGTGCCTTGGGATTTCTCAAGGAATTGGGTTCCAAGCTCATTGACGTCACCAGAGACCCAAGGGCTTCCAGTTTTTTGTTTCAGCATCTCAGTGTGGCGATCCAGAGGGGAAATGCTTGCTGCGTCCTCGGTTCCTGTCCAGAATCGGAGGAGCTTCAAGAGATCCATAACCTTTAGGCATTTGTCTTGTATGTTTTGTAACCTTTAAATACACAATAAAGGAAAAAAAAAAAAAAAAAAGGAAGGGGGGTGGCAGGAGACAAGCACACAGAAATTGTATTGGAGGGGACCTACATTCCCTCCAATGCGTTATGTGTGGTTTCCTCCGAGGCTATGGGTCCCTCTTCTTCCAGACAGAGGTGGTACTCCCTTCTATATTAAAAAAAAAAAAAAAAATATATATATATATATATATATATATATATATATATATGTTATAAGAAGGTAAATTGGATAGGTTTACATAAAGTAAAAAAAAAAAAATGTTGACTGAAAATTGTTTATTTTTAAATATAAAGCATGAAAACATTATAATTCCATAGCATTCACTATTATTTTTAAATTTGTACAAAAATCTTAAAAAAACTGTGTCTCAAGAATATATGTTTTCAGTTATCTCTAATGGCCTTAAGAACGTCAGAAATAAGTATTTATGTCAATAGTTACATTATTACCTCTGTGGCTCCATTTAAAAACGTCCACAAACGTTCTGTGTTTGCTGGGATGTACATGATAAGAGTCTTTCTTCATTATTGTAATGAAATATATAATGATTTACTAGGTTTAAATTAATAATATATAATGATTTAAATCTAGACAAACTTTCAAATACTTATTTCCTGCCTTTGTAACTAAAAGGAAAAGGAACTTTTGTAACTTACATAGGTTGTAACTGAAAGGAAACGATTTTAAAAGAAAATTTGTACGTGAAATAGGTTCTCCAAACATTGCACATTAGTTCCTTAATACACTGAATTCGGAGAAGTGAGAAGCGCATACCATAATGACACTGGGTGAGCCACAATAGCAATTAAATTGCAAGACAGAGAAAGAGATTAGTATTATTCACCCTAAAACAGAAGAAGACAAACACTGGAGCTTAATTGACACTATGGAAGAGAGCTTTCCTTCCTTTCCTTTCAATTTAATAAGGATGAGACAAGAAATACGATATCACACACAACAAAAGATTGAAATAGAGGTTGTGATGCGATTTTTGAGCAAGATTCTGTCCTCGGAGTTTTATCTGGTATTGCTTTCATTGATAACCTTATTAGGACAAGAAATAATAATAATGAAAGAGCTACTGATAATTACTCATATATTGGGGGAGAGCCAGTGGATGCTTGTTGAGGAAATGGATGCAGTAGAAACGGTTAGGACATATTGCAATGACAGACAAGTATTTCTCTTGTCCTGGCCTGAATTGAATAGAGGTAATAATGATCATAGTGAGGCCTTCTATGTTTTAAAAGAATTTACTGGTCAAAAACTAATCTAATTTGGAGAAGACAAGGGAGGATGCTCTGTGTGTGATGGCTTTGTTGACTTGTTAAATAAAGATTTTCATTGTGTGAAATCAAACACATGTCATAATATTAATTCTTAAATAAATTCTAATATTAATTTCTACATGAGACTGTAGTCAGATTTAAACTCAATATAATTGTCTCCTGAATAACTGTATATGTTTAAATGCTATGATTTATCACTCAGTATCAACGTTGCAAAATAAATTTATTGTTTTCTGAATAACATTTCTTTAACCTTAATAGAATAAGCTGCTTAATACAGTGGGACAACAAACATGTATAAGTGATAGGTTAGGATAGGTAGGATAAGTTAGGTTAGGTAAGGCTGTTAACACGTTTTGTCTAATTAGCACCTTTGTATTAATTTATTAGAAATATTTTGTCAGGGAAATATTATGAAGTTAAGTTATAAAAAGTTGAAGTAGTTAATGCTTAAACAAGATACATTTAAAAAATATGTCTTTGGTAAAAGCTTGTTCTTAACAATATATATGAAAGAGAAAACTACTACTTAATGGAAGTTACATGAAACAGAAAAATTACAAATTTTGTGAAAAGTTGTACATGTTTAGTACGATATAATACTTAAAGTTGATTGTGTCTAGATAATGACATGTCTTAGTAAGTTTAACACAAACTATAGTTTAAATGTTACAGGAACGATGCTCTTGACAACATATTTATTAAATGAAGAACAATGTTTATTACAGTGAGAGTTTTTTTTAATGCACGAAGAAGTCCTAATAAGTACAACTTGATGAATACAGGTAACTTAGAAAGTATCCGTGATGCCTCAAAGAGTATCCTTTGTTACATGAAGATGACTTTGAGAAAATGCTTGATGTCTCTGAGAGTATCCTTGATGCCTCTGTGAGTATCCTTGATGTCTCTAAGAGTATTCTTAATGTCTCTGAGAGTATCCTTGATGTCTCTGAGAGGATCCTTAATGTCTCTGAGAGTATCCTTGATGTCTCTAAGAGTATCCTTTGTTGTGTAAAGAAGTTTCAAAGAGTATAATTGTTATGCAAAGATGCCTCAGAGAGTATGCTTCTTATGTAAAGACTGCATGGAGAGTGTTGGAGAATATCATTGATGGCACGGAGACTATCCCTTGATACGTAAAGAGGTCTTAGAATCTTTCATTTGAAGTACGAAGAATAATTTTGTTAAGAAATTTTGTGACGAAGTCACCTACAACAATTTTCTTACTTTATGAAAGTGTACAGTTAGCTGAGATGTGATATAAAGATGTTACTATAAACTATTTTTTGAGTGCATTCTTAGTTAAGATATGACATGAAAATAAAGTTTTAGGAAATTTGATAATGCATTAAGAATAATACTAGTTGAGAAATGATGTGAAGACGTTACTTTAAATTATTTTCAGTACCATGAACTGTAATGTTAGTTAAGGAAAAATTGTCTTAGTAAATTTGTTACTGCATAAAGTGTAGTTTTGTTTAAGAACGGTGATAGTAAGAAATATTAAGCTGGAAAGAAAAATGCATTTCATAGGTTTGTTAAGGAAAAAATTATATTAATTAAGAATGGTTTTACAGAATGACTGTTACCTTAAACAATGAAATGACTTAGTAAAGTCTATCTGTCTTAATTTGTTAACAGACAGATATTACAGAAAGAGAGAGAAAGCTTGGTAAAAGTTGCCTTAGTACACTTTTGTTCTAAAGAAAAAAGAAAGGGAGAGAGAGAGAGAGAGCCCATACACAGAACATACAGAGCAGATAAGGAGCAAGTAATGAATGTCAAGAATATAGAGAACATGTGTATCTTATTCTTGAGGTCCTTGAGATGATTTCAGGGCTTAGTGTCCCCGCGGCCCTGTCCTCGACCAGGCCTCCTTTTTTCTTACACACACCTCAGGAAGCAGCCCGTAGCAGCTGTCTAACTCCCAGGTACCTATTTACTGCTAGGTAACAGGTGCATCAGGGAGAAAGAAACTCTGTCCATTTGTGTCCGCCTCAACTGGGGATTGAACCCGGAACTTTAGGACTACGAATCCGAAGTGCTGTCCACTCAGCTGTCAGAAACCTTGACAGGTAGGGCAAGTAAATAATATCAAACAACGTAAAACAAGTTGTGCAGACAACATGTGAGAACATGTAAGAACACTCCCAGATTATAGAGAAGTTAAGCATAAACACTTGAGTATTGACAAGGCACAGTAAGAAGATTCACAGTCGATTCACAATCGTCTTGATAATGGTCCAGGACGGACCGAAACGTCGTCGTCTTTTTGTCTTCTAATGTGTGGTTTGGTCAGCAGTAAGAAGATTAATGGTAAATTGCGTGTTAATAGCTTTTTTTTACAAGAACATTACAGAGATAGATGTAGAATGAGGGAAATGAGAACAATACAGTAAAATGAGAGAGAGAGAGAGATAACTTTACCTGGAGCGTATATTTACATGTGTACACTGTTACAATAATCTCCTTCAAGAGAGATTTGGCCTACTCTTTCCTATCATCATGTTACTTCAGTACATCTACAACATCTAGATACTACAATCAAGAGTAGTACATATTTAGTGCAATACGTTTCTACCAGGCGTATACGTACCCTACACTCGCTCTCCACCTCCCCCCCCCTCGCTTTCGCCACTCCACCTTCGTCGATCACCAAACCACCACTTGCAGCCAGCACGCGTCCCATTGGTGAATCGTCGTCTGCACTCGACTTCAGCACCATCTGCGCAGCCGATGACTAAGCATGCACGAGCCATTGGATTTAGAATATTCTGTGCTCTCATAGCTGATACACCTATCTAATATAAGCTCTGTGTAATAGTGGATGTGTTCAGCCAGCCAATATTCTCAGCACCTTTTAATTAATTTTTTGTCTTGTTCATTGTAGAGTAACGTAACCACTGTTTTATTTGATATTATTTTTTGACTTTGTAATCTTGTTTATTTGCACTGTACATAGCCAAGGGATTATCTTTGTTCATATTTGTTTTCAAGTTAATTAAAGTTTCATTGTTTACGCGATTTGTTTTGTGTGTTTTTCCCTTACTTGACTGTGGTGTTATGTGTTGCTGAGAAAGTCTTGGTTGTAGGGTTGATATAAAGCCATTGCTTGGTTACTGACTTTAATACTTAAACTGATACGTGACTAGCAGCTTCCAAGCTTGGCGGGCGTCCTGTATGCTCCCTTGTTTACCTCTCTGCTGGCGTCTGAGCCGCAGCACATACAAACGGATGGTACTGTTTTCTATGAACATGACATCCCTCCTTTTCTTTAAAAAGAATGAATACAGGATGTCTACAATGCTTGTAGCACAAAGCAAAGTTATTGACACAAAGTAAGTTATTAACATATCAAGAGATATTGCATACATTTAACATTAATTAAGCACGCAAAGAATTTAAACAACTTAATCTTTACCACACAGGATTTCAATGTTAAAAATACAAATGCAATGTTAAACAAAAATGAAAGAACCTGTAATACAAAGTTACAAAATATTGAATGAGAGATCTGCATTATTCAAACAATATTAAATTTAGTTTAGCATAACAAGTAAATACTTTGCATTACCTAGGAACACAATTAATCATAAAATCGTGTAGGGCGTTTAACATGACGCTTAGGACGAGAGTCCTTAAATACAATGATATCCCTTGATGTCAAGAGATCTTTGTCGGGTTATAACTCATTTTTTCTTTTTCCTTTGTACGACTTTGTACTTCATCATTTTCTACACTAGTTGGAATCACTTTGAAATAGGCCATATTACGTGTTATACTATGATCTCTATTACTCGCTGTTACCATAGTTCCTTTTACACTAATCACTTTATATGGTTTTGTATCATACGGCATATCTAGCTTTCCCTCTTTTTTCTTTTTAACGAGAACAGTATCTCCAACCTTTATGAATTGTTCCTTTGCACGTTGATCATGAGGAATTTTCATTTTGCCCTTGGCTAGTGCATCCTTCTGAGCGAGACGTTTATCCGTTATCACGGCTGGCATGACAGGTAGTGCGATTCTCATAGGACGTCCAAATAAAAGTTCGCCAGGCGACTTGCCCAGTGTTCCATGTGGTGTTGCACGGTAGTTCCTGAGAAAAGCCTACATAGCTTGTTTCCAGGATCGTCCTTCGGCATGAGCTCAGCGTACCGCTTTCATGAGAGGTTGCATGAATCTCTCAACTTCTCCATTTGCTTGAGGATGTAGTGGCATCACACGGCGGTGTTTGAATCCAATATGCTCAGCAAAGTTGACGAAGTCTTGTCCATTGAATGGCGGTCCATTGTCCATCTTGACAACTTCAGGAATGCCAAAATTTGAAAAGATCTTGTCGAGTTTCGGGATGACAACCTTTGCAGATGTGGAAGTGATGATTTCTACTTCTGGATAACGTGAGTGATCATCAATGACTACCATCAAGTACTCTCCAGTTGGTAGTGGTCCGCAGAAGTCCATCGATACTTCCGTCCATGGTGCAGCAGGTAGTGGTGAAGGTTGTAGAGGTGTTGGTCTTGAAGTATCCACTGCAGCTTGGCAAGGGACACAGGCATCATGCATATCCTTTGCTTGACGATCAATGCCAGGAAACCACACCTTTTCTCGTAGCAGCTGTTTGGTCCTAACAAGACTTTGGTGTCCTTGATGTGCAAGCTTCAGAGCACGTTGCTGGAGAACAGCTGGAATGACGATATGAGTACCTCGCAGCACGGTGTCGCGTTGTTGCGTAACACTTAATTCTGTCTGGATGCGTTCAAGTGCTTTGAATGCATCTTGGTCAACTCCTGAGGGTGGGATGCGTGGAAACTTTTTCTTAGTCAATGCATCCACTGTTGCTTGCAGAGTTGGGTCCTCTAGGGTTGCAGTATGGATTTCATCAAGAGTGAGAGCCTTAGGGACTGCATCACAGGTTACCTGGTTACCTGGTTGATGTAGTTCTGGGAGTTCTTCTACTCCCCAAGCCATAAACTAGTTTCCTCTTGAAAATGTCCACGGTTGTTCCGGCAATATTTCTTATGCTTGCTGGGAGGACGTTGAACAACCGCGGACCTCTGATGTTTATACAGTGTTCTCTGATTGTGCCTATGGCACCTCTGCTCTTCACTGGTTCTATTCTACATTTTCTTCCATATCGTTCACTCCAGTACGTTGTTATTTTACTGTGTAGATTTGTTACTTGGCCCTCCAGTATCTTCCAGGTGTATATTATTTGATGTCTCTCTCGTCTTCTTTCTAGTGAGTACATTTGGAGGGCTTTGAGACGATCCCAATAATTTAGGTGCTAAATTGCGTCTATGCGTGCCGTATATGTTCTCTGTATTCCCTCTATTTCAGCAATCAGGTTACAGAGTGTACATATTCCTCTGCAACTTGCTGATGCTTGGTGATGGTGAAACTGTTGGCAGGGTGTTGACTGATGTCTCCATGCACTTATGCAAGCATCTACCTCAGTTTCATTGTAAAATTTTACTCTTAAATCTAATCTTACCCTATTCCATTTAAATTTTAAATTTAATTGTATTGATCTATGTCATTTATTGAAATCAATTATTGATCTCATTCTTTTAATTAAGTTCATACTAATTATAGGTTAAAATTAAGCTAAATAAAATTTATTATCTTTAAGATTATTTTACTTTACAATTATCATGTCAAATTTTTTTTATATATTCATCTTGACAGTCTCTACTGAGTTTTTGTTCTCTCCACCAATCTTGTGTATCCTCCATGGCTATCTAGTGACCTTAATTCTACCTCTAATTGTTTCAATTCTTTTGTTTACTTGCATTTATTGTTGTGTTTTGCCATAATTGTTCTCTAATTTTAGCAGACTCAATACTTTGTAAGCTCTTATTGTATTGTTATATTATTATATTGTTGTGTTTTGCTATAATTACTTTCTATTTTACAGCAGATTTAGTTTTCATCTGTTCCTGTAATTGCCTATCTTATTGTATCGTGACATTATCTTATCTATATGCTTACTGATATTGATCCTGATCGAAATCTTCTGTCCCATATCCACACTAATCAGCACATTGATCATCATTATTGCAGGTATTACACAGCAAATCTTGCAAAAAACAAACTCCTAAATAGCACCTGCTTATCAGTTTACAACCAAAATGTTAGGTCACTTGGTAAATATTTTGATGATATAAATGCACTACTTACAGCACTAGGTACTAAATTATCTTTCATCATTTTAACAGAAACTTGGCTAAGTAATGACTATACCCAACTCTACAATTTAGCTGGTTATAAAGCCATTCATAACTGCAGGCCTAATAAAAAAGGTGGCGGTACAGCAATATATTACAAAGATACCTTCATTTGCAATAGTGTCATTAGTGATAGAGACGACTATTGTGAATATACCTTTGCCAAGTTTTCCAGTAAATCCCTTAAATCCTCCCTGATAATCGGTGCCATCTATAGATTTCCTAATACCAACATAGCTTTATTCTCTGACAATGTAAGGAATCTTATCATAAATAACAATCTCAACAAAAATCACATCATTCTGGGAGGTGATTTCAATATTGACCTGGGTCTTCAAAACAACCCTCAAGTTGACTATTTCCGTAACAGCATGCACTCCTGTATGCTAATCCCCACAATCACCAAGCCCACCCGAGTCACTCAAACATCTGCCACTACCCTGGATCACCTATGGACTAATATAACAGCTCCCCTTACATCTGGGGTAATTTATGACAGAACAAATGACTACTATCCTACTTTCCTCATAGCAAACATTGACACATCACCACCAGAAACCAAAAAACTTTCATTCAGGCTACATAGTGAATCAGCTTTAGGCAATCTCTCTAATGCACTTCACAATATTAACTCGGAATCTGAATTTAATAATTCACAGGATATAAACTCATCAACTAACCTCTTTCTCCAAAACTCTAAGCCTCTACAACACTCACCGTCCCCTCCTTACCAAACAAGTAACTGATAAAAGAAAAAATAACCCATTGCTCAATAGTGGCATAATTAAATCAATCAACAAAAAACATGAATACGAAAAGAAATTTAGGAGTGGCCTAGTTTCAATGGAAGTAGATAAAAGGTACTCATCAGTGCTTACCAGTATCATAAGAAAAGCAAAACTTTCATACTATGAGACTAGATTCAAAGAAGCAAAAGGCAACATGAAAAGCACATGGAATACCATCTCTAACATCCTGGGAACTAAACAACACTCCCACAACCAGATAACACTCTCTAAGGATGGCCTTACACTGTCATCTGACTTAGAAATGGCGAATGAATTTAATAGCTTCTTTTCATCGATTGGTGCTAACCTTGCAAGTAAAATCCCACAGACTCAGACACATATCAACACATATCTCTCAGGCAGCTATCCAAACTCTCTTCTCCTCTCACCAGTCAGCCCGTCAGATGTTGTGTCCATCATACACTCACTAAAAACCAAAGCTGGGAACATCAGTGAAATCTCATCCATTGTATACAAGAGCGCCTCCCATGCCCTTGCACCACCTATAGCTCTGCTGTTCAACAAATCCCTTGAGTGTCATACCTTCCCTGATATCCTTAAAAACGCAAGAGTAACGCCAGTTCATAAAGGAGGTAATCCGTCAGACATAAACAACTACAGACCAATATCGAACCTACCCATACTATCAAAAATATTTGAAAAAATTATCTACAAACAGCTCTACTCCTATCTCGTAAAATTCGACATTCTTAGCCCCTGTCAGTTTGGCTTTCGCTCTCAAAAGAGTACCAACGATGCAATTATTAGTCTCCTTGATATAATTTACTCTGCCCTTGACAAAAATTAGTTTAGTCATATCTCAGCAGAGGAAACAAAGATACTAAACGGGTGTCCACCCAGGCAGGGAGGAGCTGTTCGCAAGATGCAACTGTATGATGGCTCCCAGCTTGACTATGTTAACAGATTCAAATACCTAGCTTGGTCTTGTATTGTCCTGTTGTATTCAGACTCTGTCGTCAGTATAATGAGAGGCTCCATAAGCCCTCTTGGAGATGTTGCAGGTTATCACTCAGGCTATGGTGCCAATGTCACAATTGTCAAAATGATGTACCTTGCATACATCAGATCTTTAGTGGATTATGTTGCATCTCTGCTTGCATTGATGACTGAAAGAAAGCTTAAAGGGCTTGAAAACTTGCAGAACGAAGCCTTGAAGATAATCCTTGGATGTCCCTAGTACCACAAAGATACTTAACATGAGGAAGGAACTTAATATTAACTTAATAATAGAATATGAGTGCATATTCTACTGCATTACTATTTGTAATGATCCTCATATTGTGCTTCAGTAATCCAATGTATAACCCTGAGATGTTTTCCTAATTGTACTTAGGATTCCTTGTTCATTATTGTGTATTGTTCTGATCTGCTTTTGTGTCGAAAATTCTTGCATCGTACCTGTAAACAATTTTTTGACAATTTTACTGTAATTATCCTACTTAAAATCATCTGTACTTGTAAAGTAAAGCTGTAATGTACCTGTTAAACACTTTTTATCAATTTTACATTTAATTATTTCTTTAAAACTTTGTTTAAGAATTTGCTCAAAGATTAGTTTAAGGACTTGCCCGAAACGCTATATGCAAGCTAGTGGTTTTACAAGATTATAATTCTAACTTAAGCTCTATATGTTGTCTCTTAACCCCCAATGTACGTTCTTGTATATATATAAATAAATAAAATAAATAAATAACGAGGGATCGAGGCATTAATGCGCAGTACGTGCTTCCCTCATCTGTGACGTCACAGCGCCATCTGACGACAGCATAAACACAGGCGGCCATTTTATGTTCCACCAAGATTAAAAAAAAAAATAATTTTGCCCCGAGGGGCGAGTTTATTGGGCAGCGCCCAATGTGTTCGCAATAGAATGTTCTACAAGAACATGTATAAAATAAGTGACACAGAGATTATTGATGTGTGAATTTGTGTTGGTGATTATAAATATGTATGTGTATGTATATATGTATACATATATATATATATATATATATATATATATATATATATATATATATATATATATATATATATATATATATATATGTACATGTATGTATGAGAGTGTGTACATGTATATATAACATTAATAATTTTGTAACTAGCGTCAAAAATTGTTATTTGCTTAGCTAAACAAACTAGAGAGTTCAGTTCCTGAACCCATTATGTGCCTCTGTAATCCTTTACACCACCGCCCACGGGATGGGTATGGGGTGCATAATAAAGAAAGAAATTTAAATAATAAGGGTATGAAATGTATCAACATAAAACATTAATGTTAGTGGCCATCAGGTAAAATCAGGTTATTATTTGTAAAGAATTTAAATGAGTTAAACTAAATACGAACTTAATATGTTTTGCTAACGCAAAAATATATTCCCGAGGTATTGTAATTGCAAATAAATATTTAATACAATTATTTGTATCATTTTTTTATTTTAGATTTCCGTATTGCTTGATAATATATAATAACGTTTAGATAATGCCAGCGCTGGACATTCTTTAGGCTCGTTGCATGTTGTGGTAGTCGCCGCCATTTTAAAACCGTGTCGAGAGGGACGGCTGCTGCCTGATCCACAAAATCCTACTGCATCTTCAATAGTTAAGGTAACTGTTTTCTTTTATTTGCTCTTAGACATGTGTAGTATATATATAAGCTTGTGGTAGTAGGCTGGATGGTGTGTTGATGGTGGTGTTGTGTTGATGGCCCTGGCTGGAGGTGTGTTGATGGTGGTGTTGTGTTGATGGCCCTGGAGGTGTGTTGATGGCCCTGGAGGTGTGTTGGTGGCCCTGGAGGTGTGTTGGTGGCCCTGGAGGTGTGTTGATGGTGGTGTTGTGTTGATGGCCCTGGCTGGAGGTGTGTTGGTGGCCCTGGAGGTGTGTTGGTGGCCCTGGAGGTGTGTTGATGGTGGTGTTGTGTTGATGGCCCTGGCTGGAGGTTTGTTGATGGCCCTGGAGGTGTGTTGGTGGTCCTGGAGGTGTGTTGGTGGCCCTGGAGGTGTGTTGGTGGCCCTGGAGGTGTGTTGGTGGCCCTGGCTGGAGGTGTGTTGATGGCCCTGGAGGCATGTTGATGGCTCTGGAGGTGTGTTGGTGCCGCTGGCTGGAGGTGTGTTGATGGCCCTGGAGGCGTGTTGATGGCTCTGGAGGTGTGTTGGTGGCCCTGGCTGGAGGTGTGTTGTTGGCCCTGGCTGGAGGTGTGTTGATGGCCCTGGAGGTGTGTTGATGGCCCTGGAGGTGTGTTGGTGGCCCTGGAGGTGTGTTGGTGGCCCTGGAGGTGTGTTGGTGGCCCTGGAGGTGTGTTGGTGGCCCTGGAGGTGTGTTGGTGGCCCTGGCTGGAGGTGTGTTGTTGGCCCTGGCTGGAGGTGTGTTGATGGCCCTGGAGGTGTGTTGGTGTCCCTGGAGGTGTGTTGATGGCCCTGGAGGTGTGTTGGTGGCCCTGGAGGTGTGTTGGTGGCCCTGGAGGTGTGTTGGTGGCCCTGGAGGTGTGTTGGTGGCCCTGGAGGTGTGTTGGTGGCCCTGGCTGGAGGTGTGTTGTTGGCCCAGGCTGGAGGTGTGTTGATGGCCCTGGAGGCGTGTTGATGGCTCTGGAGGTGTGTTGGTGGCCCTGGAGGTGTGTTGGTGGCCCTGGAGGTGTGTTGGTGGCCCTGGAGGTGTGTTGATGGCCCTGGAGGTGTGTTGGTGGCCCTGGAGGTGTGTTGATGGCCCTGGAGGTGTGTTGGTGGCCCTGGAGGTGTGTTGGTGGCCCTGGAGGTGTGTTGGTGGCCCTGGAGGTGTGTTGGTGGCCCTGGCTGGAGGTGTGTTGATGGTGGTGTTGTGTTGATGGCCCTGGAGGCGTGTTGATGGCTCTGGAGGTGTGTTGGTGGCCCTGGAGGTGTGTTGGTGGCCCTGGAGGTGTGTTGGTGGCCCTGGAGGTGTGTTGGTGGCCCTGGAGGTGTGTTGATGGCCCTGGAGGTGTGTTGATGGTGGTGTTGTGTTGATGGCTCTGGAGGCATGTTGATGGCCCTGGAGGTGTGTTGGTGGCCCTGGAGGTGTGTTGGTGGCCCTGGCAGGAGGTGTGTTGATGGTGGTGTTGTGTTGATGGCCCTGGAGGCGTGTTGATGGCCCTGGAGGTGTGTTGGTGGCCCTAGCTGGAGGTGTGTTGATGGATATATATATATATATATATATATATATATATATATATATATATATATATATATATATATATATTTATTTATATATATATATATATATATATATATATATATATGTATATATATATATATATATATATATATATATATATATATATATATATATTATGAATATCAGAGGTCCCAGGACATTGGACCCAGGACAATTATTGTGCATGTGTAGTATGTATATTTATGTAGTATATTTGGCATATTTAATGGCATTTAGTTAATGCCACTTAGTGGCATGTCTGCACCGTTTCCAGTTTGTTGATATGCTTTCTAAGATATGGGCACCATTCAACTGCTGCATACTCCAACTTTGGTGTAACAAAAATTGTGAACAATTTCAAAATTTCTGTTGAAGAAATCCTGTTTCCTAGTTCTGCATCTGTTTTGGTATAACACCTCCTTTTTTACTAGGCCTGCAATTATGAATGCCTTTATAACCAGCTAAGTTGTAGAGTTGGGTATAGTCTTTACTTAGCCAAGTTTCTGTTAAAGTTAGAGGGTCCGTCTAATTACCACAAGCTACCACAAGCTACCACAAGCTACACAAGCTTCACAAAGCTTCCTGGCAATACGTTAGTAATGAATAAATATGATATGTTAGGTTAGGTTGACCTAACTTAACCTAACCGACGCTTGGATCGTCGACTTGATTTGGCGTCACCAGCTCTTTATTTTCGTCTAATTTCTTTATAAAAAGATACTTTTTCAGATTAAAATTATGTTTTTTCGTGTTGTACATTCAGCACCAACATTATAATGAGTAAATATATCATATTTATTCATTACTAACGTATTGCCAGGAAGCTGAGTGGTTAGGTCTCGATAAATTTCCTGGTATAATATTATTGTTTGCTATTCTCCATCTTAGACTAGGCAAGTTGAAGTCACCTAGGAAGATAATATGAGGTTTTTAATTTTTTTATGAAGTCATTTGTTATTTTTTCCCCTACTTTAGTAATTTATGCTTTTGATCTCAATTAGTTTTATATCCTAGCTTTTAAATTTTTTCCCCTTATATATTGCCATCTTATCTGTCTGCTTTACATGGCTTAAGCAGAGTCATGTCTGCTTAAGCCTTTGTTATTTTTCTAATTTACCTGTTTTAATTATTATTTGTTTTCAAAGTTTAGTTTACCCCATTTTATTTGCTTTTTGCAGTACAATACTTTACTAATAATCTTGTAATAGTAATTGGTAATGTAGCACTTGGCCTTTCTCCTTCAGAATGTATGCACACATTATAGAAAGAAGAAGAGAATACCACACAAGATGGCAGCGTATGTCACGGGCCAAAAAGCGACGCCTAAAAGAACAGGTAAACCTCGAAGTCTTTCAGAGGTTGATAGATGGAAAGCGACTGAATACAGGCAACGCCTTCTCTACACCGGTAAGATTGTACTGAAGGGAATCTTACCCAAAGAATTGTATGACCATTTCCTGACTCTTGAGTGTAGCCATTTCTATTCTTGTATCACCTAAATTGATTCAGTTAAATTACAGCCAATATGCACATGATCTTTTGCTGTACTTTGTGTTAAAGGCTCGTGAGCTGTATGGTAAGGATTTTTTAGTGTACAATGTACACTGCCTAACACACATATCCTCTGATGCCAAAGAGTTTGGTAGTTTGGACAGATGTTCAGCATTTCCATTTGAAAATTACCTGCAGCAGGTTAAGAATATTTCAGTCTCCGTGGTGTAGTGGTAAGACACTAGCCTGGCGTTCCGCGAGCGCTATGTCATGGGTTCGTATCCTGGCCGGGGAGGATTTACTGGGCGCAATTCCTTAACTGTAGCCTCTGTTTAACGCAACAGTAAAATGTGTACTTGGATGAAAAAACGATTCTTCGCGGCAGGGGATCGTATTCCAGGGACCGTAGGATTAAGGACTTGCCCGAAACGCTATGCGTACTAGTGGCTGTACAAGAATGTAACAACTCTTGTATATATCTCAAAAAAAAAAAAAAAAAAAAAAAATATGGTTCGATCAAGTAAAAACCCTCTTGTTCAAGGAGGATTTAAGGGATTTACTGGAGAACTTGGCAAAGGTATATTCACAATAGTCGTCTCTATTACTAATGACACTATTGCAGATGAAGGTATCTTTGTAAGATATTGCTATGCCACCTCCTTTTTTTATTAGGCCTGCAGTTGTGAATGGCTTTATTATCAGACAAGTTGTAGCATACAACATAGCATATATATGTATATGGCATATATATATATATATATATATATATATATATATATATATATATATATATATATATATATTTATATATATATATATATTTATATTTATATATATTCATATATATTTATATTTATATATATTTATATATATTTATATATATATATATATATATATATATATATATATATATATATATATATATATATATATATATATATATATATATATATATATATATATATATATATATATGACAATGTCAGACCACGAAGGAAAAATGAAACAGGAAATTTCCTTAAGTGGTCTATATAACTTAGATCCATTTCTAATAGATCAGCTAAAGGGCGATTTAAGTAGAATCATTGAAAAACATTTGTCTCACTAATTTATTGTATATATTTACCTCTTTATGTTACCTATGTATTATGCTTGTATGTCTGCTGTATCAGATGGGCCATTGGGCTACATCGGATGGGCCAATTGGGTGCATCTGATGGGCCAATGGGCCTTCTGCGTTGTCCAAGTATTGTACCTCACCTTACTTCACCACTCTTTCCTGCCTATTTATACCCATCACTCGATCTGTAAAATGACCTTCTGAAGATGTATTTAATATACGAAAGTACTTAAGGAAATTTCCTGTTTCATTTTTCCTTCGTGGTCTGACATTGTCACATTCTTAATCACGTGTTTATTTTCGTGATATACACACATATATATATATATATATATATATATATATATATATATATATATATATATATATATATATATATATTTATTTATTTATTTATTCATTTATTCATTTATTTATTTATTCATTTATTCATTTATTCATTTATTTATTTATTCATTTATTCATTTATTTATTTATTTATTTATTCATTTATTTATTTATTTATTCATTTATTTATTCATTTATTCATTCAAAATTCGTCAGTGTACTACATTTTTGTTGTTGCTTTTAGGTGATGCTTTTAACCAGTGTACGTGGGTCTGATTGTGCAACCATGGTTCGAAGAATAATGAAGATATGAACAAACGGCCTGTGGTCACTATACAGTCTGGAAGGGCAAAAGAAGAAATTGGCATTTCTACAAAAACAAGAACTATATAATGTTATTTTAAGTAAGTAACCAAAAAATTAAATAATTTTTTTAAAGTTTAAAATTCACTTAAAAATTTAAATTTTAAGTTAAAAAATTTTAACCAAAAAACTTAATATTTTTCATATTTGGAACCATTCCATAATATTTTCCCAAGCATAAATGATTATATTTCTATCACTTGCTCTTAAGATTGTTTCATTTAATAGAGGTTGGGCATAATTGTTCTCTGCTGCTAATAGAACTGACTGACTTAGCTATAGGAAAATGTAAACTTAATTGGTTTATCCATTACAGTATTTTGCAGTTTATTTCATGATCCTGTGCTTAATACTTGCATAAATAGTAGATTACAAAATGCATTTTTATATCATTAGTATTGAATAATAATAATGCAAATAATTGACTTATAAATGATGTACAATTAATTGGTAGGTGATATTATATTATTAATATTTTTTCATTCTTGCAAAGCCTTAACAAAGCCATTAACATGTTAATATAAACTTGATCACCTTCCACTTATTTTCTCATGTGCTACCTACATGTACAAAACCTTATTCCTAAATGCATATTTTGTTCTGAAGCTTGTCCTTTATATGTTGTGTATCACAATCTCTGGAGAGTTTTATCTGATTGATGTATAAATTACTTTTAATTTTACAGAATATTATTGTTATACTGAATTTATTATTATATAAATAACTTAATTTTACAGAATCATCTATCAACGCACATCCACAAGTTGAGGAGGAGGATGTGACCTTCCAGATTTCTGAAGTACTGAAACATGCACCAAACAGGCCTGGTGGATCTAGGTACAAGGTAAAATAATTTAATTTTTTTTTTTTTTTTACTAATTGTCCGATATATATATATATATATATATATATATATATATATATATATATATATATATATATATATATATATATATATATATATATATATATATATATATATATATATATATATATATATATATATATGTCGTACCTAGTAGCCAGAACGCACTTCTCGGCCTACAATGCATGGCCAGATTTGCCTAATAAGCCAAGTTTTCCTGAATTAATATATTTTCTCTAATTTTTTTCTTATGAAATGATAAAGCTACCCATTTCATTATGTATGAGGTCATTTTTTTTTTATTGGAGTTAAAATTAACGTAGATATATGACCGAACCTAACCAACCCTACCTAACCTAACCTAACCTATCTTTATAGGTTAGGTTAGGTTAGGTAGCCTAAAAAGTTAGGTTAGGTTAGGTAGGTTAGGTTGTCGAAAAAACATTAATTCATGAAAACTTGGCTTATTAGGCAAATTGGGCCTTGCATAGTAGGCTGAGAAGTGCGTTCTGGCTACTAGGTACGACATATATATATATATATATATATATATATATATATATATATATATTTTTTTTTTTTTTTTTTTATTTATTTACTTTATTTGAACTTTGTTACAAAAAAGGAGTTACATATGGGTTACAAAGATGGTTGTCATAGGTTGTCGAGTTCCTCCAGCTCCTCAGATGGCGGGCAGGAACCCTGGATGCAGTGCGCATTTCCCCTCTGTATCGCCACACTGAGGCGCTGGAAAAGAAAGCTTGCAGCTCTCGGGTCCCTTGTTGTTTCAATGAGCCTAGAACCCAGTTCCTTCAAAAAACTGGTAGCACTTTTGCCCCAGGCGCCGAGCGTCTCAGAAGCAATGGGGACAAAATTGTAGTGGTGATCCAGTTCTCTATACTTACGGGATTTGGCTGCTTCCCTGTGGGTGGCAGCGCCACCTGGTTGTGCAACACTGAGGTTAATGTAGGTGTTAGCCAGGGTTGATACGCACGTGTAGTCCCATACCAACTGCTTGCCATTCTTCCAGGGGTTCACTGTGATACCATCCGGGCGACCAATAAGAGCATCAGAGTTACGGGGCGTTAGGTAACGGGGCTCTCTTTCAGCTGGGCATCCAGCTGTGGTGAGGCTCCTCTTGATGATGTCGTTAACTTCACTGTGCCTCGAGTGCCATCCCCCTGTGCTTTGGCAGAGTAGGCCATGGTGACCGTACCTGTCAGCCACCACCTCGCCGCAAATACACCTATATCTGGTGTGGATTGGGGCAGCAAGGCGGAGGGCCACAGCAATTCGGAGGGCGTGTGGTGTGAGACGCGTGCCAGTTGCCGACATTGGGGTTGCTAACAGGAAATCCCCTGCATGTGGTGCTGCTACTGCTGTGAGGCGAGCAATGTCGTGTTGTGTTGTTGCAGCACCCAGGCACTCTGCAGCAACTTGGTCTACAATGGGACCATCCCAGCTGGATTGCTTGTAGGATTTTGGGGATGGTGGTTGAGGTGATTGGCCTGCACGAGAGGCCCACTCTGTGGCACAGCGTGTAAAATTGGGATCATGTACACCTGCCAGCTGATGTAAGTGGGCAGGTAGAATTTCCTTCACAAGGTCGTCGGATGCTGATAAGGAGGACAGGAAGGCTGGAACAGCGATTTGCGTTGCTGTTCGAACTCCGAGGCCCCCAAGTCTTACGGGAAGAGAGGCTTGTTTCCACTGTAGGTCATCGAGAGAGAGGTTAAGGGCTTTTTCTAGCATTGATTTCAGTAACCGGTCATACTCACTTAGTTTTTGGCTACTGTAAGATGGTGAACACCTCAGAAAGTAGGTTAACCTGGGGAGGGACAGACATCTGGTGATGAGGTAGAGTGCATCATGAGCATCAATATCCTCAATCCTCCCATCCATCCTCTTAAGGTCGGCGATTTTCTTATCAAGGACCTCATCGATGGCTTTCAACCCCAGGGGAGCTCCTAGGAGTGTGCTGTCTTCAGGTTTAGTTTTATGGATATTTGGCAGAAGACCCTCTATTCTCTCTACGATGCCCTGGTTGGAACATATTATTTCACATTTAGAAGGGTTCAGGGTGAGGCCTAAAACTGCACCTTGCTCCTGGATTTTTCTGATGTCCTCCAGGAGGGAGTCTTGGGAACCAGCTAGGGTACCATCATCCAAGAACCAGATGTTAAGCTCGCTGGACAGGACCTCTGTGACTTGTTTGATGACTAAGCAGAAAAGGAGAGGAGCGAGGGGGTCACCCTGTTGGACGCCTTCTCGCGAGTCAATTTCATGTTCGCCAAAAAGTAGCTTAAGATCCATACTGTAGCATGAATGTACAAAAGGGTAGAGGGAAGGGAAATGACTATGAACCGCACGGAGTACAGCATCCCTCCGCACCAAATTGAAGGCATTTTTGAAATCTAGCTTGATAAGGGCCTTTTCGTCTGTGATGTTGGCGATGAAGGCTCGAGCTGCATGGGCTGCCGCCTCACACCCTTGTGGAATGCCAAACCCGAGCTGTTTTGGCTTCAGCATGTTGGCCGCCGCATCACTAACTGTTCTTGCAGCTGCCTTTGCGACGAGACGCCGGAGAGAATTGCCCACAGCTATTGGCCTGATCCCTCCATCCTTTTTCTTTAGAGCACAGAGAGATGCTCCAAAAAAGATAGGTCTTATGGACGCTGGTATGTTGCCAGCTAGACATGTGTTGGTGAATCTGGTTAGTTCCACCAAGAGGTTCTTTGCAATGTCACCCAGTGCAGGGTTGAGCATTTGCTTGAGGTGGTTGGGTTTTAGTCCTGTGAACCCACCTGCTGATCCTGTAGGGAAGGACATGGCTGCTTTATGGACCACAGATTCAGCCACCCAGAGAGGTTCTGCTCCGGTAGCCCCCACTTGTACAATGTCGTCCTCACGCGGAGCCCTGGGTGGGTGTTTCTCCCTTAGGGCTTGAGCTGTTGCGGCATCTCTGTCGGCAATTGAGTCCTCACTGGTGATGACTCGTATTGCGCCAATAGTGTTTCCTTCTTCTATTTTCTTGGTGACTGATGTTCTGATTTTTGATGTCTCGGATATGCCACTGTTGCTCTTCCTGCCGTGGGTGTTTCTCGCGCGAGTGGGAAGGCGCACCTGGTTGTCCTCCCTGGGAAAATCATTTATAGCTTTGATGACTGAGGCAGCTAAGGTTTTGTCTCTCCTTGCAGGGGTGGCTAGACATATGTTGCCAAACATTAGGAGGTTGTGCCATGCTTGGGTCGTTCCAGGAGAGTCGTTGACCTTTCTCAGGAGGGCAGATAATTTGGCTGCTGCATGGGGGCGGGCTGCTTTAGGGATGTGTTGCAAGGTTCTGGCCGATGTTGCTTTGATAGCTTCTAATAAATTTTCTGTGGGAATGAAGGTCTGGGAGGTGTTTTGCCTTACGGGCGGTGTGGGCTGTTGATTGGTGTTCTCCCTGGGAGGGCGCCCAGAACCCAAACACCTGGCTCCGTTGTGGTAATGAATGCGCACATTATCGTCACTCAACCGGATATAGCATACCCGGTCACACGTCTGACATCTACCTTGTCTACCCCTGTTTGATAACTCATCTTGGCTTGGAGAAGCCTGGCTATCTGTTGGGAGCTGCGACATGGGCGGGCGCTGGGCTGGCGCTGGGCGGGTGCTGGGCGGGAAGGTGGATGGCGGGTGGAGACTGGAGGGTGGGCGGCGGTTGGAGGCTGGGGGGGGGTGATCAGCTGGCCGTGGCACTTACTACTCAGGTGAGTGGTAATACATATACCACCTCTATACAAAGTGTGGGTATACACCCACTACACAATATGTGGGTATACATTGGGTGGGTGGGTAGCGTAGACACACATGGGAGCCTCCCGGCTTCTATGGGCGGGTGGCAAGGTGGCCTCGTGGGTGGGGAGGCGACGTGGTGGGGTGGGTAGGAGGGGGAAGAGCAGGTACTTCCCGGCCTGGGCGCTGGGTGGGGGCGGGGGTCAGGGCGACACTAACACTGGTATAATTTCCCCGTATATCACTGCACAATAATGAATGAATCACACACTTGTAATCTGACTCACTGCACGTGTGATGTACTCACAATATGATAGATATGTTGCGCCAATTATCGCTGACAACGTAACTTGTTCAGCAAAACTTTCAAAAAAGAAAAACACAAAACACTGTTTGGCACACGCGTAACCCCCACCTCTCTCTCCTGACCACACAACACCCCTCACTCACCCCCCACCTCCCCTCACTATGGGAGGCCTGCAGGGTCCATCCTGGCCCCTCACTCCAGCCTCCATGACTCCACACTGCCAACCCACCTGTTTTGATAAGTTTTTACATAGATGGTACACCGAAGGCACTTCCGGCCACTCCCACGTCTGCTTGGTGTATTCACGGTGAATATGGTGAATATTCACGGTGAATATATATATATATATATATATATATATATATATATATATATATATATATATATATATATATATATATATTTATTTGTCGTACCTAGTAGCCAGAACGCACTTCTCAGCCTACTATGCAAGGCCCGATTTGCCTAATAAGCCAAGTTTTCCTGGATTAATATATTTTCTCTAATTTTTTTCTTATGAAATGATAAAGATACCCATTTCATTATGTATGAGGTAAATTTTTTTTTATTGGAGTTAAAATTAACGTAGATATATGACCGAACCTAACCAACCAACCCTACCTAACCTAACCTAACCTATCTTTATAGGTTAGGTTATGTTAGGTTAGGTAGCCGAAAATGTTAGGTTAGGTTAGGTAGTCGAAAAACAATTAATTCATGAAAACTTGGCTTATTAGGCAAATCGGGCCTTGCATAGTAGGCTGAGAAGTGAGTTCTGGCTACTAGGTACGACATATATATATATAAATATATATATATATATAAATAAATATATATAAATATATATATAATGTGTCGTACCTAGTAGCCAGAACGCACATCTCAGCCTACTATGCAAGGCCCGATTTGCCTAATAAGCCAAGTTTTCATGAAATAATGTTTTTTCGACTACCTAACCTAACATTTTCAGCTACCTAACCTAACCTATAAAGATAGGTTAGGTAGGGTTGGTTAGGTTCGGTCATATATCTATATTAATTTTAACTCCAATAAAAAAAGAATTGACCTCCTACATAATGAAATGGATAGCTTTATCATTTCATAAGAGAAAAAATAGAGAAAATATATTAATTCATGAAAACTAGGCTTATTAGGCAAATCAAATCGGGCCTTGCATAGTAGGCTGAAAAGTGCGTTCTGGCTACTAGGTACGATATATATATATATATATATATATATATATATATATATATATATATATATATATATATATATATATATATATATATATATATATATATATATATATATATAATATATAATATATAATATATATATATATATATATATATATATATAAATAATATATATATATATATATATATATATATATATATATATATATATATATATAAATATATATATATATATATATTAGTATATTTTGGTAGCAGTCTTTCCTGTAGACATATATTATTAAATATGACCGAAAAAGTAAGATTAATAATTCTAACACGAATTTTCTCAATCTTTCGTACATTACGCTTCACTGTTGGAGGTAAATCAAAAATTAATTCTCCAAAATTCATTTTTATTTCTAGTCTGACGCGACACGGGCGCGTTTCGTAAAACTTATTACATTTTCAAAGACTTTAGTTCACAAATACACAACTGATTAGAACTTACGTAAGTTCTTGTTGTAACTTGTTCCAACCGTCTACCACTCTATTTGCGAAAGTGAATTTTCTTATATTTCTTTAGCATCTGTGTTAAGCTAGTTTCAATCTATGACCTCCTGTTCTTGAAGTTCCAGGTCTCAGGAAATCTTCCCTGTCGATTTTATCAATTCCTGTTACTATTTTGTATGTAGTGATCATATCACCTCTTTCTTCTGTCTTTTAGTTTTGGCATATTTAATGCCTCTAACCTCTCCTCGTAGCTCTTGCCCTTCGGTTCTGGGAGCCACTTAGTAGCATGTCTTTGCACCTTTTCCAGTTTGTTGATGTGCTTCTTAAGATATGGGCCAACTTCTGTTGTTGGGCACCACACAACAGCTGCATATTCTAGCTTTGGCGTAACAAAAGTCATGAACAATTTCTTTAGTATATCACCATCCATGTATTTAAACGCAATTCTAAAGTTAGAAAGCGTAGCATAGGCTCCTCGCACAATATTCTTTATGTGGTCCTCAGGTGATAGTTTTCTATCTAGAACCACCCCCTAGATCTCTTTCTTTATCAGAATTCTTTAAAGATTTCTCACATAATGTATAGGTTGTGTGGGGTCTATGTTCTCCTGTTCCACATTCCATAACATGGCATTTATTAACATTAAATTCCATTTGCCAAGTGGTGCTCCATATACTTATTTTATCCAGGTTTTCTTGAAGGGCATGACAATCATCTAAATTTCTTATCCTTCCTATTATCTTAGCATCATCAGCAAACATGTTCATGTAATTCTGTATACCAACTGGTAGATCATTTATGTAGACAATAAACATCACTGGTGCAAGAACTGAACCCTGTGGTACTCCACTTGTGACATTTCTCCAGTCCGATACATTGCCTCTGATTACTGCCCTCATTTTTCTATCAGTCAGAAAATTTTTCATCCATGTTAGAAGCTTACCTGTCACCCCTCCAATATTTTCCAGTTTCCAGAACAACCTCTCTATGTGGAACTCTGTCGAATGCCTTTTTTTAGGTCCAGATAGATGCAGTCAACCCAACCATCTCTTTCCTGTAATATATCTGTTGCTCGATCATAGAAACTGAGTAAATTCGATACACAGGATCTTCCAAATCGAAAACCATACTGTCTGTCTGAAATTATATCATTTCTCTCCAGGTGTTCTACCCATTTAGTTGTAATTATTTTTTCCAATATTCCAATTCCAATTTTTTCCAATAATGTGTGTGTGTGTGTATGTATATTTGTGTTGTTGAATATGACCGAAAGTCATAGTCTTTCTGCCCCTCTCCTTACTGCTATTGTTGTTTCTCGCATCTTTGTATTGCTTGTATGTTTGGGCAATTTTTCCCTTTTTCCTAGTTCTGCATCTCTGCTTTAGTATAAATTTTGTTGTGCCATTATCATATATTTCACAAAACTTGACATACATCTCATTTACTTCATGTCCTAACAGCAAGTGTTTGTCAAATTCCTTAAGGAAATATCTGAGTTCCCCATAATGACCTCTCCACAAGTCAGGTTTTTCAACTGCTTCAAGCTCATTTTCTTCCAGATTATAATGCATTGCATACTTTATTCCCAAAAAGACATGGTCACTTTTACCCAAGTGACAATGTCACTTGGGTAAAAGGAGGGAGGTACTGAAAGGAGGAAAAGGGAGGTACCAAAGGAGGGAGGTACCGAATGATAAATATATCTTTCTCTTTCCTGGTAAATATAATATCCAGCATGGAGGGAACATCCCCTTCCCTCATCCTCGTAGCTTGTTTAACATGTAGAAACATGAATGTTTACAGGGTGAGGTTTACGAAATTATATAATATATATATATATATATATATATATATATATATATATATATATATATATATATATATATATATATATATATATATATATATATATATATATTTATATATATATATATATATATATATATATATATATATAAAGTTTGTGTGTGTAATTTATATAAATAAATAATTAAATATTAATTTTGTTAATATCTTTTCAGGGAAAGCTTGCAAGTACAATTCGTATACAAGAGGGGCAACAAGAGCCAGAGGATGTCTACTAAGAAAATATATAAGTCTTTATCCTCACACTCTTGATATATGGTCTTCTCTGGTCTCTTTATTTTCTCTCCTCACAAATGTCCCTTTTTTTTATTTCTTTTACGTTTCTCTCCTGTTTTTCTTGTCTTTTAATCTCTCCTTTCCTCCTCTCTTCTAACACCTCTCGTTTCCTGTCTCTTCTAGCTTCTCTCTTCCTTTACTTTTTATATTTGTGGTATTCATTTATGTCATTTTTACCTTGTATATTTTTCTTGTATCTTTTTCTTATCTTGTGTTTCTCTTCCCCTTCTCTTCAATGATTTCTCATTTCTCTCCTCTCTCTGTTGTTTCTGTTCTGTCTTCTCTCTCCTTGCCTTAATTTTGTTCTGTCTCCTCTTTTGTTGTGTGTGTGTCTTTCTGTCTCTGTCTGTCTGTCTCTTTCTCTCTCTCTCTCTTTCTCTCTCTCTCTCTTTCTCTCTCTCTCTGGCTCTCTCTCTCGCTCTCTCTCTCTCTCTCTCGCTCTCTCTGGCTCTCTTGCTCTCTTGCTCTCTTGGACGGAGCCGAGCGGACAGCACGCGGGACTTGTGATCCTGTGGTCCTGGGTTCGATCCCAGGCGCCGGCGAGAAACATTGGGCAGAGTTTCTTTCACCCTATGCCCCTGTTACCTAGCAGTAAATAGGTACCTGGGTGTTAGTCAGCTGTCACGGGCTGCTTCCTGGGGGTGGAGGCCTGGTCGAAGACCGGGCCGCGGGGACACTAAAGCCCCGAAATCATCTCAAGATAATCTCAAGATAATCTCTCTCTCACTCTCTCTCTCTGGCTCTCTTGCTCTCTCTCTCTCTGGCTCTTCTCTCTCTCTCTCTGGCTCTGGCTCTCTCTGGCTCTGGCTCTGGCTCCACAGCTCTCAACCACGTGTACGACATTGTGGAAGTTTGAGCCTGGGACGCGATACCGGCAAGCTTCAGCATAATTTGCACCCTTAGATAAGTATATAGTTCTTTTTTGATGCATCATTAGAAATTGTATATGTCGGGGCAGCTTGTCGTTATATCGAACGACTACAACAAATCCAACGTTAGTACCACACTAAATTTAATTTATATTTCATGAATATTGAGATTTAAGTAGCCTAGTTCAAGGCTACGTAATATCCCTTAAATTACAGCTCGTATGTGAGGAGTCAACGAGCTGTTACCTACCTTCGTGTTATTCACCTCTAAGGGTTTCAACGAGGAATTCCTGAGATCACGAGGACGAGGCGTGAATGATGTCATAGAAATCGTCTTAAAGCTATGACTTTTTTTTACACATTTAATTACTCCAAATTTGGTTATTTGTTCATGATTCTATCTAATCGGATGCTCGTCATGCACACTGGAGATAATATGTGTTTATTTAAATGATTATTTTCTAATGCTAATAATCTTTATAATTTCTTGTGATAATCTTCTATAGATTCTTTAATATTTTGGTCACAAGATTAGTTATTAAACAATGAACTGGTGCACGAACCACACTAGTTCCTAGACGTATATGAAGTTCTAGCAATACCCCCCCAATGTAGGTGTTTGACGCTCTGATTTAAGTTAATTAACTATACAGCCCATTAATTATTTAAGTGATTATGCTTCCTAATATTTAGCCATAGACACTGGTTCTTCCTTGTGTTTCTAATGATCACTTTTTATTAGTTTCCCTCTTTTCTTAAAAGTGGGTGGTCCTTCGTAATTTATTTCATTAATTTAATAATTGAATAAATTGAGTCAAGCCCCAGATATCCCACAAAGATGGCTAACGTGGTCCCAATGTACAAAAAGGGCGACAGGCAAGAGGCACTGAACTACAGGCCAGTGTCCTTGACTTGTATATCATGCAAGGTGATGGAGAAGATCGTGAGAAAAAACCTGGTAACACATCTGGAGAGAAGGGACTTCGTGACAAATCGCCAACATGGATTCAGGGAGGATAAATCTTGCCTGACTGGCTTAACAGAATTCTACGACCAGGTGGCAAAGATTAAGCAAGAAAGAGAAGGCTGGGCGGACTGCATTTTCTTGGATTGTCGGAAAGCCTTTGACACAGTACCGCATAGGAGGCTGGTACATAAGCTGGAGAGACAGGCAGGTGTAGCTGGTAAGGTGCTCCAGTGGATAAGGGAGTACCTGAGCAATAGGAAGCAGAGAGTTACGGTGAAGGGTGAGACCTAAGATTGGCGTGAAGTCACCAGTGGAGTCCCACAGGGCTCTGTACTCGGTCTTATCTTGTTTCTGATATATGTAAATGATCTCCCGGAAGGTAGAGATTCATTTCTCTCAATGTTTGCGGACGATGCCAAAATTATGAGAAGGATTAAGACAGTGGAGGACTGCTTGAGGCTTTAAGAAGACCTAGACAAGCTGAAGGAATGGTCAAGCAAATGGTTGTTAGTGTTTAACCCAAGCAAATGTAAAGTAATGAAGATAGGTGTAGGGAGTAGGAGGCCAGATACAAGGTACCATCTGGGAGATGAAATACTTCAAGACTCAGAGAAAGAAAAAGACTTGGGGGTTGATATCACGCCAGACCTGTCTCCTGCAGCCCATATCAAGAGGATAACATTAGCGGCATATGCCAGGCTGGCCAACATAAGAACGGCACTCAGAAACTTGTGTAAGGAATCATTCAGAACTTTATATACCACATATGTTAGGCCAATCCTGGAGTATGCAGCCCCAGCATGGAGTCCATATCTAGTCAAGGATAAGACTAAATTGGAAAAGGTTCAAAGGTTTGCCATCAGACTAGTACCCGAGCTAAGAGGTATGAGCTACGAAGAGAGACTACAGGAATTAAACCTCACTTCGCTGGAAGACAGAAGAGTTAGGGGGGGACATGATCACCTCATTCAAAATTCTCAAGGGAATTGATAGGGTAGATAAAGACAGTCTATTTAACACAAGGGGCACATGCTCTAGGGGACATAGGTGGAAACTGAGTGCCCAAATGAGCCACAGAGATGTTAGAAATAACTTTTTTAGTGTCAGAGTGGTTGACAAATGGAATACATCAGGGAGTGATGTGGTGCAGGCTGACTCCATACACAGTTTCAAGTGTAGATATGATAGAGCCCAATAGCCTCAGGAATCTGTACAACTGTTGATTGACGGTTGAGAGGCAGGACCAAAAAGCTAAAGCTCAACCCCCACAAGCACAACTAGGTGAGTACACACACACACACACACTAATAATAATCCTTTTGCTTACTGTCTTCTAACAGGGTTTTCTCTCTCTTGTCAGTATTGTGAAGGAGAGGAGGAAGTGGCCACACTGAGGAAGGAGTTGGAGGACGACATGAGCTATGCTGTGCTGGATGACGACGGTGACCAACAAACACAACACCACTCGGCTGAGCGTGACTCTGACAAGGAGGGAACCGCACATATAGTGACCTCCACAGCAATATGCTTGCAGGACCTGGGACTCATGGCCGCTTACCTTGGTCTACATGCTGGCGGCGTACCTGCCCGGTACCGCCACCCGTTCACCCAGACCAGTATCTACACCTCCGTGGACAGTGTCGCCAGAGCCCAGGCTGCAGCATACGCCATGTGGGGCGTCCATGTTGGTGACATACGCCGTCGGCCTGGGCGCCTCAGTCAACTGTCTCACCACCGTCGACAAGGAACACCTTCCATGTGGCGCCGCACAGTGTCTGACTACTTCCGCCACCTGGCCACACCCTCACCTCTCCCAGACCATCACTTGGTGGGCTCCTGTCCACACCTGTCTCACCCTCCTGTCTTGGCCCACAACCCCTTGGCTCACCCTCTCCGGTATGCTGTCTCTCTGCCAGCAGCACTTGACACCCTGCCCTCTCACTCAGAGGACCGGGCACTTGACACCATGTCCTCTGACTCACAGTAGCTGGCACGTGACACCATGTCCTCTGACTCACAGTAGCTGGCACTTGACACCATGTCCTCTGACTCACAGTAGCTGGCACTTGTCACCATATCCCCTGACTCACAGTAGCTGGCACTTGTCACCATATCCCCTGACTCACAGTAGCTGGCACTTGACACCATATCCCCTGACTCACAGTAGCTGGCACTTGTCACCATATCCCCTTGACTCACAGTAGCTGGCACTTGACACCATATCCCCCTGACTCACAGTAGCTGGTACTTGACACCATATACCCTGACTCATAGTAGCTGGCACTTGTCACCATATCCCCTGACTCACAGTAGCTGGTACTTGACACCATATCACCTTGACCCACAGTAGCTGGCACTTCTCACCATATCCCCTGACTCATAGTAGCTGGCACTTGTCACCATATCCCCTGACTCACAGTAGCTGGCACTTGTCACCATATCCCATGACTCACAGTAGCTGGCACTTGTCACCATATCCCCTGACTCACAGTAGCTGGCACTTGTCACCATATCCCCTGACTCATAGTAGCTGGCATTTGACACTTGGTGTTAATTTTTGACCATTTTGGAAATTTTTTGACACAATATTGAATATTTTTTTCTCCCTTCCTATTTATGCTATAATGCTGAGAGATGAGCAAGTTGAACGAAATTTTATATAAAACTAGTCAAAAAAGTTTGATTAAAATCGAATCATTTTTCATTTATCACATTTTTCCGTAATATGCCCCCCACTGGTGTGCTTGTGTATAACTATTCCTGTACCAGTCTTAACACTAGTGTGCTTGTGTATAACTATTCCTGTATCAGTCTTAACACTGGTGTTCTAGTGTATAACTATTCCTGTACCAAGTCTTAACACTGGTGTTCTAGTGTATAACTATTCCTGTACCAAGTCTTATCACTGGTGTGCTTGTGTATAACTATTCCTGTACCAGTCTTAACACTATTGTGCTTGTGTATAACTATACCTATACCAAGTCTTATCACTGGTGTGCTTGTGTATAACTATACCTGTACCAAGTCTTATCACTGGTGTGCTTGTGTATAACTATTCCTGTACCAAGTGTTAACACTGGTGTGCTTGTGTATAACTATTCCTGCACCAGTCTTAACACTGGTGTGCTTGTGTATAAATATTCATGTACCAGTCTTAACACTATTGTGCTTGTGTATAACTATACCTGTACCAAGTCTTATCACTGGTGTGCTTGTGTATAACTATTCCAGTACCAAGTCTTATCACTGGTGTGCTTGTGTATAACTATTCCTGTACCAGTCGTAACACTGGTGTGCTTGTGTATAACTATTCCTGTACCAAGTCTTATCACTGGTGTGCTTGTGTATAACTATTCCTGTACCAGTCTTAACACTAGTGTGCTTGTGTATAACTATTCCTGTACCAAGTCTTAACACTGGTGTTCTAGTGTATAACTATTCCAGTACCAAGTCTTATCACTGGTGTGCTTGTGTATAACTATTCCTGTACCAGTCTTAACACTGGTGTGCTTGTGTATAACTATTCCTGTACCAAGTCTTATCACTGGTGTGCTTGTGTATAACTATTCCTGTACCAGTCTTAACACTGGTGTGCTTGTGTATAACTATTCCTGTACCAGTCTTAACACTTGGAAGGTTTTTTATTGGTATTTATGGTTTTCGACTTAGCACTAGAGTGCTTTTAATTTAATATAATAAATGGTTTACTTAAAGTAATTTTTCACTGTAGCTTGAGTATCATGGTTAGCATATTTATAACTTAAATAATATTTTGTGTTTGTATGTCTTGATATTAGCATGATTAGGTTGTTCCCTTGTGATTACTAAGATGCAACTTAACTTGTACTTGTGAGTAACTATTCTGTTTTAACATTGCCGTGAATGAATTCCCATGATCTTGTAACATAATATGTACTGTTCTCAGTATTGTAAGTTGGTTAAAAGAAAGAGCTGTATGTCTGTCCTTATTTGAAAAGTCATTACTTGTTGACGAGTAATACAAATATTGTCATCTTAACTCTCTAGTTGTTGAGCTGTGTGGTCATGGTTAGTTGGCCTCAGCTATCCATGGTTATTAAGCTGTGTGTACATGGTTAGCTTGCCTCAGCTTGCCCTAGTTGTTGAGCTGTGTGTTCATGGTTAGCTGACCTCAGATAACCATGATTGTTGAGCTGTGTGTCCGTGGTTAGTTGTCTTCAGCTAGTCCTGGTTGTTGAGGTGTGTGTTTATGGTTAGTTGGCCTCAGCTAGTCCTGGTTGATCAGTTGAGTGTTCATGGTCAACCCATTCTCCTGTTTAGATAGTAGTGGTTGTAACTATGTGCGCAATAGTACAAATATTGACGTACTAAGCAATTGGACAGTAGAATTTGGTACTATTCACTCTATATATTCCGGAAAAAAATGACGCTGAAAAACGAACTTAAATATTCCAAGGCCTAGTATAAAACACATATGTACTATATTATGCCTCAGGTAGCGTGTATTAGGCGTGTGGAGGTTAGGTTAGGGTAGCTTAGCTTGTCTTTGCAACATAAATAGAAAACCTATTCCGGTTTGGCCAAATTAGTAGAAATTTCTACTTTATAATTGCGTTGTTCGTTTGTATATGTACTATGGTCCTAATGCACTGTGGAGAAATGCCCAACAGACCACTGGAACATTATCTAACCCAGTGCACAGTTACACACACAACCACGTGAACATTATCCAACACAGTGCACAGTTACAAGCCCATTAAGATTTCAACTTAATTCAACAGAGCAGAAGAAGTTGTTAAACACATATGGCAAAATCTTACTGAAGCGACCATACGAGTCATAAATACTCATACTCCGCCCAAGTAAAACAGAAACAAGCAACATTTAGTGGGCCAGCCAGAGGCTTAAAGCCCGCGAAGGAATATTCTTGCAAAAAAAAAATATGGTCCTAATCGTTATTATAAGTACTACCAAAACAGGAGGATAGGCTGTCATGGTCAGTTGGTATCAGCTAGCCCTGGTTGATCTGTTGTGTGTTCATGGCCAGTTAGCATCAGATATCTACAGTTAATGAGTTGTGTGGTCCATGGCCACTTGACATCAGTTATCTCTGTAATCTGCTGGTGATTATAGAGCTGAGGACGATATGTATTTATCACTGATATTTAACAATGTGTTTATCACTGATATTTAACAATGTGTTTAACATGTTATTCAATATACTTTTGTTTTTATTTTTCACAGGATCTGATTTCTATATATTATTTATATGGGTCAAAAAGATTAGTAATATCAGCCAATATATTTTGGTCAATATGTTTCCCGACTCAATTTAAAATTTTAATATTGATCATGTTTTAATTAACTTATTATAATGACACATAATTCAAGAAATGCCTTAATATAGTTCCTGTTGCATTATTGAAATTGCACAAGCCTGCACTGAACTAAAATATTGCAAAGGTTTCGCTCAATCAGCTTAGATTTTTCACCAATTCCAGTATCTGATAAAACCTTGTCTTTAGGTTAAAATTCCCAACAGCAATATACATTAATGTGTCAGAAAAGTTGTCTTCAATGATTTTGGTTTGTGTTTTGTAGTGGTAAGGTCAGCGGGCTAACATGTTAGTGTTCCGTCGTCTCTGGTACCTTCCTTACATAGTTGGAATATCTTGGTGGAACCTGGCCCCCTTGTTCCTCACTCTAGTCAACAACAGTTCTCAGGGATATAATTCAGATGCGATCTGAGAAAATACAATTATACTGACATCAATGCTCCCAGACTTGATACTCTTTATCAGCTCTTCAACATCCATGTTCCAGACTTAATACTCCTTAACAGTTCTTCAACATCCATGTTCCAGACTTAATACTCTTTATCTGTTTTTCAACATCCATGTTCCAGACTTAATACTCTTTATCAGTTCTTCAACATCCATGTTCCAGACTTAATATTCTTTAACAGTTCTTCAACAACCATGTTCCAGACTTAATACTCTTTATCAGTTCTTCAACATCCATGTTCCAGACTTAATACTCTTTATCAGTTCTTCAACATCCATGTTCCAGACTTAATACTCTTTATCAGTTCTTCAACATCCATGTTCCAGACTTAATACTCTTTATCAGTTCTTCAACATCCATGTTCCAGACTTAATACTCTTTATCAGTTCTTCAACAAAGTGCACGAATTCTGAAATTCTGCGGTTCCAGGAAATTTATTCACTTCTGATTTGATGGCTTGCCTTGCATTCCTCTCCGTCTCTCTCATTACTCTTTCTTACTGGTCGTCCTTTCTCAGAACCATCATAAATTCCTGCATACAATTTAGCATTACTTTAACATGAACATTTATGTTCTATGAAAACAAAAGCTAGACTTTCTTTATTCATGATTTTGATTCTTTTTCATCAATTCGCGTTTCACATAAAGAGGTGGCAGTAAAATTTGAGGAGGACAGACTAGAGGTTGAGCAGCCACATTATGTGAGGCAGGTTGAAGGGCTTCTGGAGATGGCCTCCACTACACTCATAGTGTTTGTCACCTGCTCCACTCTCCCACAAAGACATCCCGGGTATTTGGACTAGCCTCCCTGCATTCATATTATTACAGACATAAACAAAACTGAACAGGTAGGCTTTTATCTGAATAAAATTAGATTACGAGAAAACTTTAGCTGATCATAGGTAACGGAATACAGATTTGAATTCAATTCCTTGAAAAATATACAGAATCTGTCTACAAAAACTTGACAGTAATAATGACGCAGGCTTGTGTATAATCAATATGTATTATTTAAAAGAGTATTAGCAACATAACATCCTGTCCTCAGTTTAGGCAAGAGATGTTGTCGATCCTCTCATAGGTTAGTTAGATTAATTGAACACAGTTATATTATTCAATAAACCAGGATTAATCTGTAAGTATCATCAACAACCCTCAAGTGATAATTAGGTTCAGCTCAGGTTATTAATATGTTAACTATTAATTTCACCAAAGAAATATTTAGGCAAAACTGTATGTAATGTGAAACTTCCCATCATTGTGCTACATGGTATTGCTGGACACAACGGAACTATTGTAGAATCATCTGGTAATATTTTGCTTGTTTGCTCATCACTTGACTGTTTGATTATATTTGATGTAAACTTATATATAAGTAGAGTTATGAACATATATATCTTGCTAGGTGGTCACACTGTTCCTAGTCAAGGAGTTATATGTAACTCTCCAGATGGTGGCACTGTTACCAGTCGTGGAGTTATGTGTAACTCTCCAGATGGTGACACTGTTACCAGTGGTGGAGTTATGTGTAACTCTCCAGATGGTGACACAGTTACCAGTCGTGGAGTTATGTGTAACTCTCCAGATGGTGACACAGTTACCAGTCGTGGAGTTATGTGTAACTCTCCAGATGGTGACACTGTTACCAGTCGTGGAGTTATGTGTAACTCTCCAGATGGTGACACTGTTACCAGTGGTGGAGTTATGTGTAACTCTCCAGATGGTGACACTGTTACCAGTCGTGGAGTTATGTGTAACTCTCCAGATGGTCACACTGTTACCAGTCGTGGAGTTATGTGTAACTCTCCAGATGGTCACACTGTTACCAGTCGTGGAGTTAGGTGTAACTCTATATATCATGTTGCTGTGTGAGTTTTTTCTTAAATTATCACATTTATTACTTTAGACTTTAATGAACAAAATTCTTAAAAACTCTTGTTTACTCTTTTGTAAGCTGAACAGGAAATAAAATAATAAACAAACATTCTGTTCACCAATGGAATTTGAGGAATTTCCTTAACTAGTTATCACAGTTGTAACTAATTTGGGAAATTTGCTATATTTGCCTCACACATCTTCATTCATTATAAAAATACAAAAAAAATACAAAATTATGATTTATAATGTTATTTCTGATTTCGAGATGTTACTTTGGCACGGTTTTCATTATATATATTTGTGAAATACATGTCAGAAATAATAAATAATTAATCCACATTTTTTTAATGATCCCTTATTGAAACAAGAAAATAACACTGACCTAATTAATAATTGATAGAATAACTAGAAAGTTTAAAATTGAATGATGAATATATATATATATATATATATATATATATATATATATATATATATATATATATATATATATATATATATATATATATATATATATATATATATATATATATATATATGTTTCATTGAAAGAAAACCTGCTGCCAGTATACACCAATATATATATATATATATATATATATAAATATATATATATATATATATATATATATATATATATATATATATATATATATATATATATATATATATATATATATATATATATTAGTATATTTTGGTAGCAGTCTTTCCTGTAGACATATATAATTAAATATGACCGAAAAAGTAAGATTAATAATTCTAACACGAATTTTCTCAATCTTTCGTACATTACGCTTCACTGTTGGAGGTAAATCAAAAATCACTTCTCCAAAATTCATTTTTATTTCTAGTCTGACGCGACACGGGCGCGTTTCGTAAAACTTATTACATTTTCAAAGACTTCACAAATACACAACTGATTAGAACTTACGTATTCTCTGATTTTATATCTACATTTGAGTGAGGTGGGAAGGGTGATGTGGCATTAACACAAGACAGAACAAGGGGGGATATTAATAGGGTATTAAAAGTATCAACACAAGACAGAACAGAAACAATGGGTATTGAATAGAAGTGTTTGTAGAAAGCCTATTGGTCCATATTTATTGATGCTTCTATATTGGAGCGGAGTCTTGAGGTGGGTAGAATATAGTTGTGCAATAATTGGCTGTTGATTGCTGGTGTTGACTTCTTGATGTGTAGTGCCTCGCAAACGTCAAGCCGCCTGCTATCGCTGTATCTATCGATGATTTCTGTGTTGTTTACTAGGATTTCTCTGGCGATGGTTTGGTTATGGGAAGAGATTATATGTTCCTTAATGGAGCCCTGTTGCTTATGCATCGTTAAACGCCTAGAAAGAGATGTTGTTGTCTTGCCTATATACTGGGTTTTTTGGAGCTTACAGTCCCCAAGTGGGCATTTGAAGGCATAGACGACGTTAGTCTCTTTTAAAGCGTTCTGTTTTGTGTCTGGAGAGTTTCTCATGAGTAGGCTGGCCGTTTTTCTGGTTTTATAGTAAATCGTCAGTTGTATCCTCTGATTTTTGTCTGTAGGGATAACGTTTCTATTAACAATATCTTTCAGGACCCTTTCCTCCGTTTTATGAGCTGTGGAAAAGAAGTTCCTGTAAAATAGTCTAATAGGGGGTATAGGTGTTGTGTTAGTTGTCTCTTCAGAGGTTGCATGGCTTTTCACTTTCCTTCTTATGATGTCTTCGATGAAACCATTGGAGAAGCCGTTATTGACTAGGACCTGCCTTACCCTACAGAGTTCTTCGTCGACTTGCTTCCATTCTGAGCTGTGGCTGAGAGCACGGTCGACGTATGCGTTAACAACACTCCTCTTGTACCTGTCAGGGCAGTCGCTGTTGGCATTTAGGCACATTCCTATGTTTGTTTCCTTAGTGTAGACTGCAGTGTGGAAACCTCCGCCCTTTTCCATGACTGTTACATCTAGAAAAGGCAGCTTCCCATCCTTTTCCGTCTCGTAAGTGAAACGCAGCACGGAACTCTGCTCAAATGCCTCCTTCAGCTCCTGCAGATGTCTGACATCAGGTACCTGTGTAAAAATGTCGTCAACATACCTGCAGTATATGGCCGGTTTCAAGTTCATGTCGACTAAGACTTTTTGCTCGATATAAGCAAGTAGATGGGGTCGCCATGGGTTCTCCCCTAGGTGTCCTGTTTGCAAACTTCTACATGGGTACCATCGAGCAAAAAGTCTTAGTCGACATGAACTTGAAACCGGCCATATACTGCAGGTATGTTGACGACATTTTTACACAGGTACCTGATGTCAGACATCTGCAGGAGCTGAAGGAGGCATTTGAGCAGAGTTCCGTGCTGCGTTTCACTTACGAGACGGAAAAGGATGGGAAGCTGCCTTTTCTAGATGTAATAGTTATGGAAAAGGGCGGAGGTTTCCACACTGCAGTCTACACTAAGGAAACAAACATAGGAATGTGCCTAAATGCCAACAGCGACTGCCCTGACAGGTACAAGAGGAGTGTTGTTAACGCATACGTCGACCGTGCTCTCAGCCACAGCTCAGAATGGAAGCAAGTCGACGAAGAACTCTGTAGGGTAAGCCAGGTCCTAGTCAATAACGGCTTCTCCAATGGTTTCATCGAAGACATCATAAGAAGGAAAGTGAAAAGCCATGCAACCTCTGAAGAGACAACTAACACAACACCTATACCCCCTATTAGACTATTTTACAGGAACTTCTTTTCCACAGCTCATAAAACGGAGGAAAGGGTCCTGAAAGATATTGTTAATAGAAACGTTATCCCTACAGACAAAAATCAGAGGATACAACTGACGATTTACTATAAAACCAGAAAAACGGCCAGCCTACTCATGAGAAACTCTCCAGACACAAAACAGAACGCTTTAAAAGAGACTAACGTCGTCTATGCCTTCAAATGCCCACTTGGGGACTGTAAGCTCCAAAAAACCCAGTATATAGGCAAGACAACAACATCTCTTTCTAGGCGTTTAACGATGCATAAGCAACAGGGCTCCATTAAGGAACATATAATCTCTTCCCATAACCAAACCATCGCCAGAGAAATCCTAGTAAACAACACAGAAATCATCGATAGATACAGCGATAGCAGGCGGCTTGACGTTTGCGAGGCACTACTCATCAAGAAGTCAACACCAGCAATCAACAGCCAATTATTGCACAACTATATTCTACCCACCTCAAGACTCCGCTCCAATATAGAAGCATCAAGAAATATGGACCAATAGGCTTTCTACAAACACTTCTATTCAATACCCATTGTTTCTGTTCTGTCTTGTGTTGATACTTTTAATACCCTATTAATATCCCCCCTTGTTCTGTCTTGTGTTAATGCCACATCACCCTTCCCACCTCACTCAAATGTAGATATAAAATCAGAGAATACGTAAGTTCTAATCAGTTGTGTATTTGTGAAGTCTTTGAAAATGTAATAAGTTTTACGAAACGCGCCCGTGTCGCGTCAGACTAGAAATAAAAATGAATTTTGGAGAAGTGATTTTTGATTTACCTCCAACAGTGAAGCGTAATGTACGAAAGATTGAGAAAATTCGTGTTAGAATTATTAATCTTACTTTTTCGGTCATATTTAATAATATATATATATATATATATATATATATATATATATGTTTCATTGAATATGACCGCATATTCTGTATTTATTATTTTCTGGTTTAGGGCTTCTATCCCTCTAACTATTTTCTTAGCATCAGGGCTTAATTGAAATAGGAGTTCTCCAAAACTCATTTTCGTACTTTTAAGGTGAAGAAAAGAAGTGATTTACTATAGAGTGTATTACACTTATTTGTATAATTTGCACGACGTTTCGAACCTCCATGGTTCATTCTCAAGTGAACAGATCTTACAATACTAGTTGATTTTATACCCGCATTAGGTCAGGTGATAATACAATGAAGGTGAAAACATGGGTGGATACATAAGGGATAAATGTGAGGTGAAACATAGAGGCTGCAGAAGGCTTATTGGCCCATACGAGGCATCTCCTATCCAAACACAAAGATTAATCCAGTGTAATTGGCCTGTTATGTTGGACATTGTCTTCTGTGTTGGCATCGATATGTTCTTGTCTTGTCCTTACTCTCATGGTGGGTAGAGTTTACTCTACCCACCATGAGATATATATATATATATATATATATATATATATATATATATATATATATATATATATATATATATATATATATATATATATATATATATATATATATATATATATATATATATACATATATATATATATATATATATATATATATATATATATATATATATATATATATGTCGTACCTAGTAGCCAGAACTCACTTCTCAGCCTACTATTCAAGGCCCGATTTGCCTAATAAGCCAAGTTTTCCTGAATTAATATATTTACTATAATTTTTTTCTTATGAAATGATAAAGCAACCCTTTTCTCTATGTATGAGGTCAATTTTTTTTATTGGAGTTAAAATTAACGTAGATATATGACCGAACCTAACCAACCCTACCTAACCCAACCTAACCTATATTTATAGGTAAGGTTAGGTTAGGTAGCCAAAAAAAGCTAGGTTAGGTTAGGTTAGGTAGGTTAGGTAGACGAAAAAACATTAATTCATGAAAACTTGGCTTATTAGGCAAATCGGGCCTTGAATAGTAGGCTGAGAAGTGCGTTCTGGCTATTAGGTACGACATATATATATATATATATATATATATATACATATATATATATATATATATATATATATATATATATATATATATATATATATGTATATATATATATATATATATATATATGTATATATATATATATATATATATACATATATATATATATATATATATATATATATATATATATATATATATATATATATATATATATATATATATATATATATATTATTAAATATGACCGAAAAAGTAAGATTAATAATTCTAACACGAATTTTCTCAATCTTTCGTACATTTCTTTTCACAGTTGGAGGTAAATCAAAAATCAATTCTCCAAAATTCATTTTTATTTCTAGTCTGACGCGACACGAGCGCGTTTCGTAAAACTTATTACATTTTCAAAGACTTTAGTTTACAAATACACAACTGAATAGAACTTACGCATCTCCGATTTTATATCTACATTTGAGTGAGGTGGATGGGGTGAGGTGGCATTAATAGGGTATTAATTTCATCAACACAAGACAGAACAAGAGGTGGTATTAATAGGGTATTAATTTCATCAACACATGACAGAACACGAAACAATGGGTATTGAATAGAAGTGTTTGTAGAAAGCATATTGGTCCATATTTCTTGATGCTTCTATATTGGAGCGGAGTCTTGAGGTGGGTAGAATATAGTTGTGCATTAATTGGCTGTTGATTGCTGGTGTTGACTTCTTGATGTGTAGTGCCTCGCAAACGTCAAGCCGCCTGCTATCGCTGTATCTATCGATGATTTCTGTGTTGTTTACTAGGATTTCTCTGGCGATGGTTTTTTGTCTGGGGACAAATCAGGCTTGTTCGTATTTGTGTTCCCTCACGTGTGCCCCAAAGAATGAGGTGATTTGGTAAAATGCTATGCCCAAGATTACTATCCAAGTGCCGGCGGTGGGGTGGTTCAAATAGCCTCGGCTATCACCTCATTATGTCCGGTCGTGATGGTCAAGTGGATTAAGGCGTCTTGTACATACCAGTTGCGTTGCTCCTGGGAGTATGGGTTTGAGTCACTTCTGGGGTGTGAGTTTTCAGTTGCATATTGTCCTGGGGACCATTTAGGCTTGTTCGCATATATATATATATATATATATATATATATATATATATATATATATATATATATATATATATATATATATATATATATATATATATATATATATATATACATAGATATATAGATATATATATATGTGCACTAACTTGCCTAAACCAAAAGTTTCAAGTTAACACCTTTAGACACACACACCCACCAGGAGACTTGAACCCAAGTCAGCACAGATACTTCACAGCACATGCATAACAGGTAAGTTCTGGGGTATTTAACCCCAACTTGTGGTTTAGGCAAGTTAATGCATTAAGCATGGACAACGTGTTCTCGCATATAACAGGGCTTAATGAAAAAAACGTGAGTCACTTCTCACCCCAGAATTTCCACCTCTTTTAAGGCTCTGAGTGTGGTATAGTGGGTTTAAGTGCATAACTGTAATGCCAGTGATGTGAAGCATCTGTGCTGATGAGGGTTCAAGTCTCTTGGTGTGTGTGTGTGTCTAAAGTTTATATATATCAATATATATATATATATATATATATATATATATATATATATATATATATATATATATATATATATATATATATATATATATATATATATGAACAAGCCTGAATGGTCCCCAGGCATATATGCAACCAAAAACTCACATCCCAGAAGTGACTCGAACCCATACTGCCAGGATCACTATGCAACTGGTGTATATCTTGAGGTGCTTCCGGGGCTTGTCGTCCCCGCGGCCCGGTCGTCGATCAGGCCTTCAGGTGTACAGGCCTTAGGTGTACAGGACACCTTAACCTCTCGACCATCACAACCGTTCAAAAGATTATGGTAGCCGAGGCTATTTTATCCACCATCCCGACGGCACTCTGATGGTAATCTTGCATATAGTATTTTATCATATCACCTCATTCTTTGGGGTTGTAGTGCTTAATACTAGCTGTTTACTGCTTTTATGAATATTTAAAGTCAAAGTATATCTGAAACTATTCCAATAACACTTAAACAATTCAAAAACCCCAAAGCAATGTTGATTATAAATAAACACAAATGAAACTGGTGCAATACAAAATTTGTTGACTATATGCTAATAATTATTATAGTATTTGAACTATCAAAATAATCCAGAAATTTGTCTAATAGTTCTATAGCAGTGCTGATAATTCTGGGACAATACTAAAAATTTAAAACAAAAATAACTGTTCGGAAAACTGAAATAATGATAATATTGCAACAATGACAATAATTTTGAAAATATGCTAGTTATACTGAAACTATGATAATCCTGAAGAAATTATAATATACTGATAAATTTTTAGTTATGTAGAAACAAAATTAATAATTCTGGAACAATGCAAGTAATACTGAAACCATGAAACAGTTTCAGGAAAAAAGGAAGGTATAAAAAAATGATAATTCTGAAATAATGTTAATATTTCTGAATTAGAGTAATGAAATAATGATAATAATACTGCATCAACGCTAATAATGCTTAAAAATGCTAATGATAATGAAATCATGAAAAAATAACTGATAACGTGGAACAAATGCTGAAAACACTGCCAATAATTCAGAAACCATGCTAATAGTTCTGCAACAGTGCAAATAATACTGAAACAATGCTAATAATACTGAAGGAATGATAATAATATTAAAACAATTAAAAAATGATAAAAAAACATGAGAAAATTAGTTGGAGCTGTGATGAGGATTCCAACCTGCTCACTTGGAACTTCCAAGCCTACATCTAAACCACTTAACCAGAACATGCTGAAAAACAATTAAACCTGGGATTCAAGTGAAACCTTTGGCGATCCTGAGGCTTCAACAGAAGCCTAGTCAGGATTTCACTTATTGCTCGCACTGAAAGATTGCTAATAATATTTAAGCAATTCTAATAATACTGAATCAATGCTAATCATGCTGATTCATTGCTAATAATACTGAATGAGATGAAACGGATTTTCACACTTGCAACGATTTCAACAGCCTGCAGCACTGAGCAAGGGTTCAGGATCTGCAGGCCATCAATGCATGTGGTGCATCGTGGTGAAAACAACAGTCACGACTCCGATGTTGCGATATTTGAGAGTATTACACAAGGTGGTAATATCCACCACCAGAATATCGTCATCTCTCGTCACTAGGTCGTAATCTTGGCCAAACTGAAGAAGTTACAGGGCGTAACTAGGGGGTTCCCACCTAATGTTATGATAAATAAGGTGCAGAGCTGTGAAGCAGCACTACCCAGGTATGCCAAAGGGGACTTAAGTAGACTAACGTATCTAGGCGTGTGGCAGAACTTAGAGAGGAGTTAAAAGGAAATCTTTCGTAATACTAACATAGGTTTCCTGACGAAGCTTAACACTATTACACTAGGAGGGTTTACACGTTAAATGAGAGCATCACGCCAGCAAAGCTAAACAATCAGCATAATCCAGGTGGGAATAACTCCAGGAGAGTTAGTATGCTTTAAGATCACTTGTCTCCACCACCGGTGAGGCACAGAATGAACTAACCTAAATACTCATGATAACTCCAGTAATACCTGCTTATCACACTGACAGTTTCATGTGACGATGACTGGTGTACAGCTGTACACCAGTCATCGTCACTTTGTCAATCAGTATCACAACACTTTGTCAGTCAGTATCACAACACTTTGTCAAATAATATTGCAAGATCTGATACCCAGTAATGATCTCTGAAAGAAAACGTATGTAACAAAAGTACACAACAGCGAGTTTTATGGCACTGAGAGATAACACAGTGAAATCATCACACACACGAAATCACTTGACTACATACTGAGCATAAAAAAATACTCTGGTCTACATGAAAAATTTGTACGAGTCACGCAGACTCCGTTCACATGTAAATTACTGAAATAACTAAATGAATAATGAAGCACTGAAAACATCGGTAACTACAACCCTAAATGTGGGATTACTACAATCCCGACCCATATGACACATGTAGCGACGTCACCACACAGGGTCTCGTCATAACAAAGCACAACTGCAGGCCTCACCTTCTCCACTCTACACCCGTAGCAGGTGCCTGAATAGTCCTGCTAAGCCTGGCGACTGACACATAGAGTCAATGGCCGGGTGACAAGTACGAACACTATAAGTTATAAGTTATAACACTAACGTAATTGGTCGGCCACACTCACATCCCAGTAAATTATTTCACACTTGGTTAACTGTGGTGTGACAGTCATGGGAATATCGCTGATGCACCACCAGTCTAATGATGGCGTCCTTGCCTTGGCGGCATTACCTTCACCTCACACTGGCCGCACGTGTCGTCCTGTCACCTTGGTGTTAGGTCCGGTACCAGTTGTCAATGTGGCGTTAGGTCCGGTACCAGTAGTCAATGTGGTGTTAGGCCCGGTGCTAGTCGTCAATGTGGCGTTAGGTCCGGTACCAGTAGTCAATGTGGCGTTAGGTCCGGCACCAGTAGTCAATGTGGTGTTAGGTCCGGCACCAGTAGTCAATGTGGTGTTAGGTCCGGTACCAGTCGTCAATGTGGCGTTAGGTCCGGCACCAGTAGTCAATGTGGTGTTAGGTCCGGCACCAGTAGTCAATGTGGTGTTAGGTCCGGCACCAGTAGTCAATGTGGTGTTAGGCCCGGTACCAGTAGTCAATGTGGCGTTAGGTCCGGCACCAGTAGTCAATGTGGCGTTAGGCCCGGTACCAGTAGTCAATGTGGCGTTAGGTCCGGCACCAGTAGTCAATGTGGTGTTAGGTCCAGCACCAGTAGTCAATGTGGTGTTAGGTCCAGCACCAGTAGTCAATGTGGTGTTAGGTCCGGCACCAGTAGTCAATGTGGTGTTAGGTCCGGCACCAGTAGTCAATGTGGCGTTAGGTCCGGCACTAGTAGTCAATGTGGTGTTAGGTCAGGCACCAGTAGTCATTGTGGCGTTAGGTCCGGCACCAGTAGTCAATGTGGCGTTAGGTCCGGCACCAGTAGTCAATGTGGTGTTAGGTCCGGCACCAGTAATCAATGTAGTGTTAGGTCCGGTACCAGTAATCAATGTGGCGTTAGGTCCGGCACCAGTAGTCAATGTGGCGTTAGGTCCGGCACCAGTAGTCAATGTGGTGTTAGGTCCGGCACCAGTAGTCAATGTGGTGTTAGGACCGGTCCCAGTACAACCCGTTCTCACACAAGACAGCACATATATGACATAATGCTTAAAGTCAATATGTTGAATATGAATTAGTAAATATGTGATATATTCCCAGTTACTTTTTTTCCAAAGCCCAAACTCTTCCTCACGTACCAATTTACGTCTCACAGTACCCGTCCGTCAACCTAGTTAGCAGAATAGTCGTGATTGGTTCAATTATAAGGAAAATTGTACTTTTCAGGTCCCACATGGGTTGTGAAATTTACCTACTATTGTCCATGCTCTTAGAATATTATAGATCAGCTACTTCCTATTGAAGGCTCGTAGTTTTGTTTTGAGAAATATTAGTTGTTCTTAGTAAATTATAATAAGCACTAAAAATGATTACATAGAATAACAGTCCTTCACCAATCAATATTATATACCATAGTTTGTGCTTTACAAATCTTTAAAGGATGTTTTGTAGGAACGCTAACAGAAAACGATGGTTCATTGGAATGTCTATGGGCTAAACTACTGTAAACAGGATGGTATTGTGTCTACTATACCAACTACAGGATCGGTATATTGTCCACTACCACCTGTTAGGTGAGTAAGGGGTGCAATACCACCCACAGGATGGGTATGAGGGTCACATCCACCCAGAGGATGAGTATGGGGATCACATCCACCCACAGGAAGGGTATGGGGTCCAATACCACCCACAGGATGAGTATGGCGTCCACTACAACCCACAGGATGGGTATGGGGCTCCAACCACCCATAGAATAGGTATGGGGCTCCAACCACCCATAAAATGGGTATGGGGTCCAATAACACCCACTGGATATGTATGGCGTCCATTGTCGAGCTCGCAAACCGCAGCATTCATCTCAGAACCATGCCTATTTCACGCAGATTCCTTAATAAACGTAAGAGTTTTATATGTCACAAGAAAGATAGAAATATAAGCTTTATTCTAAATACCTTACCATGGGCATATTTAAATTTAAAGCGAAGATACGTGTACTTTTATAATAGCCGAGCTCCGACCCCGGACAGATCGATCGACCGAGCAACTCTCTCTCAGAACAATGTTTATTTCACGTGAATTCGTTAATAAACATATATGTTTTATGTCTCAAGAAAGACAGACATATAAGCTTCACTTTAAACACTTTACCATAGACATACTTAAAGTTCTAATGAAGATACATGTATTTTAAAAATTACGGAGCTCCCACCCCGTACAGACTGAACGACAGAGCAACTCTCTCTCAGATCAATGTTTATTTCACGTAAATTCGTTAATAAACACAAATGTTTTATAAGTCTTAAGCAAGATAGAAATAAGAGCTTCATTTTAAATACATTACAATAGACATATTTATAGCTCAAGTGAAGATACATATGTTTTTATAGTAGCACTCAGTAGCTTGTCGGGCATGGAGTGCAGACGCCTACGCACTTGCCGATATATTGTATAATTAACAAAGATTCGCTAATAAAGCCTAAAATCTTATATGCCTCCAGAAAGACCGAGATATGAACATTATTATGATTGCACCAAATGAAATATATCATGTTCGAGGACAAAGATATATCAATTTTAAATTAAGTTTCGACTCTCTCTTGGGTGAGAGAGATGGGGCGACTCTCGCCCCATCTATTGGAGATTCTGTGCACTAAATACCCAAAGCTACTCAAACCCTCATAGCATTATTTAAGTAATGAAGTAATATGGTATATTTACTCACTATAATGTGGGAGCTGAATGCAGAACATGAGAAAACATATATTTACTCCAAACTAATGTAATTTCATTATTAAATAAGTAGCATCAAAGGAAGTCGACGGTCCAAGCGTCAATGTTGTGGAGCGACTTATCCAAGATATATCGTTGTTTGGAAAGTGTTTGTTGGCATATCCAGGGGTCGCGCTTCTCTGCTCAAATTATCACAAATTTAAATTATAATGTTAACAAGTAGAATACGTATTTTTAATAAAATCTAAAATAACTAGCCAGAAAACATTTAACATTTATTAAAAAATATATGTTTGGAAGTTAAATCGACTTCATATTCAATTTCTTTCTTTATTATGCACCCCATACCCATCCCGTGGGCGGTGGTGTACAGGATTACAGAGGCACATAATCGGTTCAGGAACTGAACCCTCTAGTTCGTTTAGCTAAGCAAATAACAATATATGACGCTAGTTAAAAAATTATCAATGTTGTATACACATGTACACACCCTCATACATACATGTATATATATATATATATATATATATATATATATATATATATATATATATATATATATATATATATATATATATATATATATATATATATATATATATATATATATACGTATACACATATACATACATATCTAATCACCCACACAATTACACACATCAATAATCTTTGTGTCACAAGTGACATTACAAGAGGCTCACAACAGTCACTATACGAGGCACTTTACATCTATAGTGAGTCACACAGTTACTAGTCTTGCTGCACACCCACCCAACTGGGCGGCAGCTTTACAGTCATGTGCATGCATTACCTACAGTAAGCAAATTTTGGATACTTCGCTAAAATTTCGGACAGTACATCATTATGAATGAAGTACTTACACATTTCTTGGACACTATTGATGGTGTTATTTCTAAATTCCGCAATTTTTTCACATTCCATTATATAATGACGCAAAGTATGCGAATAGTTCTGCTGACAGAGTTTACATTTAGTCAAATGTAAATCAGCAGATGTTACAAACTCCCAGAGGTACTTGTAGCCGAGCCTAAGCCTAGCAGTGGTAACATCTAGAAGTCTGAGTATCTAATGGGCCATTTTTGGTAAGCAGAACTGGCGCTGTGGGATGAACCAAACGTCGAGTTAAGGGGCCTAAATGAATGCTCATTCATATATGGCCCACTAGATGCATTCGGAGATCAATATGGGAAGGAATCCACAGGAGACAAACTCTGACTCCATCATTGATTATTTCACTATATCTGTGTCTAGCTTCAGAGATAAGCACGTCACAGTTATGCCTTGGGAAGCTGAGGGCAGTCAAGGATGACAAGGAGTCACTTACAATTAGCGTGTCAACTTTGGATTCATATACGCGCTCTAGTGCAAGGATTATGGCAACCAATTCTGTTTGAAGAGTGGAGGCCCAGTTACTTAGACGCGCTCCACACTCATGGGAGATGGAACCATCTCTCCCTGTCACAACAACTGCACTTCCAGCTGCACCATAGGACTGATCCAAGGATCCATCAGTGTAAATAATTTGGGAAAGGGAGCGCTCTCTGACTAAAGCATCAATTTGGCTTAAGGCATTGTACTTTGCTTCTTGTCGAAGCAAGGACTGTTCTTTAATCAGCTTCTTGGGTGGGAAAGGGGGACAGTAATTTGGAAAGGAGTGATCTCCCATGGGGCAGAAAAGTGTTGTTGTTGTCTCTCTTGGTAGGGGTGATGAAAGTTATACATTCTGAGCACATTGGCAGTTACCGTAACCCATTTGGAGGGATGCTGATCTTCAAGGAAGAAGGCTTGGAGGGCTTCAGTGCAGGGGTTAGGGTGGGTTAGCCTAAGCATCTTGATACCAATTAAAGCATTAATTTCAGTGATACAATCACTTACACATGAAATATTCAGTTCCTTCCTCATGTTTAGTAATTTAGTTGTACGGGGGCATCCGAGGATAATCCTCATGGCTTCGTTTTGCATCTTTTCCAGCTCTCCAAGCATTCTCTCAGGCACTAGAGCAAGCATGGGTGCAGCATAATCAATCAGCGACCTAATATATGAGAGATACATCATTTTGACAATTCTCACATTTGCACCATAGCTTGGATGGTAGCCTGCCACAGTCTTGAGAGCACGGAGCCTCTCTCTACATTAGCGACCCAGTCTGGCTACAACATTGCGGTACAGTAAGGAACTTCAAGACCAAGGAATTTGTATCTGGTTACATAGTCGAGCAGAGAGCCATCATGCAACTGCATTTTGCTAACGGCCCCACCCCGTCTGGGTGGGCGTCGGTTCAGGATCTTTGTTTTCTCTACTGAGGTGACCAAGCCTAGTTCATAGGACAATAGTTTTGCTATATATACTCGTTATTCGTTGACATGCGTTCGCTACTTAAACTACCATGTACTGTACTTATGTAAAATCTCCCATGTCTCTTCACTCATCTCACCGAACCCTACAGGCTCTGTGATATATTGTTTAATTAATTGAGATTCACAAATAAAGCTTATAATTGTATATGTTATCAAAAAGGCAGAGCTTAGTTTAGTTCATTTATTATGCACCCCATACCCATCCTATGGGCGATAGTGGAGTGTTACAGAGGCACATAATTGGCTCAGGGACTGAGCCCCACAATTCATATAGCCAAGCAAGTTATAATCTTGATAAGCTAGTTACAAAAGTCAATACACATTGTCACATCAACAATGGGCTCGAGACCGACCACAAGTACAGTTTATAATTTAAGCAACTGACATATATGGAGGGCTAGTGTCACAATTGAAATGTTTATCCTACACATAACCCCCTCTCCCCCATCCAATAGGCAGCGGTGGATAGGTTACAATCAAGTCGTTTTTTGCGTTTTATTCAGAGATTAGATCTTATTGGGTGAGGAAAGATATTCATATTTTAAAGAAGGCTTCTTGGCTGATGCTCTCCATTGATGGAAAATATACAACCTTTTGAAAATCAATGTTAGTTTGATCTAGATATTGTAATTAACGAAAGTATGTATGTCATCTGAAAGGTAGAAATATAGGCTACATTTAAAATCCTTTGTCATAAATATAACTGAAGTGAAAACGAAGATATATGCGTTTTGATAGTTACTTGATGGCTTGCTCTGAGAGTGTGAAGCCCTGCACACCAGCCAATAAATTGTATAATTAGTTTCCATATATTTTAATTAATCTTAAAAATCTATATGTCAGAAGAAAGGAAGATGTAGCCGTTAATGTGACAACATTTAAAAATATATATATCTTAAGTTAAATAAATAATACCACCTTATTGCCGGTGTCCGGACACATGAAAATTACCTAGGTATCAGTAGCCTGCCAGGCGGGGATCACAGGCTGCACAATACTGATAAATTATGTAATGCACTACTTGTGGTCCATCTCGAACCCATTTATGATGTGACGACTTATAGCGAATTTTGTAACTAGCTCATCAAGATTGTAACTTGCTTAGCTAAATGAATTGTGGGGTTCGGTCCATTCATTTTCTTTCTTTATTATGCACCCCATAATACCCATCCCGTGGGCGGTGGTGTAAAGGATTACACAGGCACATAATCGGTTCAGGAACTGAAGCCTCTAGTTCGTTTAGCTAAGCAAATAACAATCTTTTGACGCTAGTTACAAAATTATTAATGTACACATACTTATGCATACATGTACATATACATACGTATACATATATACATACACATACATATTTAATCACCCACACAAATACACACATCAGTAATCTTGTGTCACAAGTAATTCAACAAGAGGCTCACAACAGTCACTATACAAGGCACTTTACATTTATGGTGAGTCACACAGTTACTAGTCTTGCTGCACACCCACCCAACTGGGCGGCAGCTTTACAGTCATGTGCTCCACACCCACCCAACTGGGCGGCAGCTTTACAGTCATGTGCTCCACACCCACCCAACTGGGCGGCAGCTTTACAGTCATGTGCTGCATACATACCCAACTGGGCGGCAGCTTTACAGTCATGTGCTCCACACCCACCCAACTGGGCGGCAGCTTTACAGTCATGTGCTGCATACATACCCAACTGGGCGGCAGCTTTACAGTCATGTGCTCCACACTCACCCAACTGGGCGGCAGCTTTACAGTCATGTGCATGCATTACCTACAGTAAGCAAATTTTGGATACTTCGCTAAGATTTCGGGCAGCACATCATTATGAATGAAGTACTTATACACATTTCATGGACACTATTGATGTTGTTATCTTTAAATTCCGCGATTTTTTCACATTCCATTATATAATGACTCAAAGTATGCGAATAGTTCTGCTGACAGAGTTTACATTTAGTCAAATCTACATCATCAGATGTTACAAATTCCCAGAGGTACTTGTAGCTGAGCCTAAACCTAGCAGTGGTAATTAACATCTAGAAGTCTGCTAACATTATTGAATGACCCATAGACGAGCGATTCATCAAAGTTTATACAATATTGTGAAATTGAGAGTCAGTGTAGTAACATAAATTGGTAAATCATAAATATTGTAAGTTAAGAATCTGATGCATGTGTGTGTGTTGGGGGGGGGGGGGGTTATACCCTTGGTAAGGGAGAGTGGCAGGTAACCTTAGAAGTTCTGTGGTCAACGTGGGGGAGGGGGGGTCAAATCCACCCTCCAACATCTGGGCATAGTACCAGCAGCCTCCACAACACTCCATCAGCCTCCACAACACTCCATCAGCCTCCAGCTGGTGCTTGTAGATGCCTCATATAACCTCACTTATGTCACACATTAACCTACAGTTCCTGTGATATATAAACCTCATCACAGTGGCGTCTCACCAATATAAGCTGTATTGGATTTTGTCACGAAATGACGAAATGACTGGACGTATATGTATGTATGTATGTATGTATGTATGTATGCATGTATGTATGTATGTATGTATGTATGTATGTATGTATGTATGCATGTATGTATGTATGTATGTATGTATGTATGTATGTATGTATGTATGTATGTATGTATGTATGTATGTATGTATGTATGTATGTATGTATGTATGTATGTATGTATGTATGCATGCATGTATGCATGTATGTATGCATGTATGCATGTATGTATGTATGTATGGATGTATGTATGGATGTATGTATGTATGTACGCATGCATGTATGTATGTATGTATGTATGTATGTATGTATGTATGTATGTATGTATGTATGTATGTATGTATGTATGTATGTATGTATGTATGTATGTATGTATGTATGTATGTATGTACGCATGTACGCATGTATGTATGTATGTATGTATGTATGTATGTATGTATGTTTGTATGTATGTATGTATGTATGTATGTATGTATGTATGTATGTATGTACTCATGTATGCATGTATGTATGTATGTGTATGTATGTATGTGTGTATGCATGTATTCCCAATCACGTTAAAGACTCCCCCTCTATCATCCAATTAAAGAGAAAAACAACTATGTACTAAATAATCAACTCCTTGTAACTTTAATTATGCTGACCTTCCTATCTGTATTCAGACTGAGCCTACCATCATTATATGTGATTATAACACTAGACAGGAATATTGGTAATTCGCAGTTCAGTAATCGTAACGGCAACCAACTGTTGTCACTATTAGGTAGTCACGATGATGCACAGATTGTGGGTGACCTTGAACCGACGAATATCTACGGAGGTATTCTTGATCTATGTCTGGGTGTCAACGTCTCCCACACCGTGTGCGCCTCGTCAATAGTGCCAGATATGGCGTCTGATCATCTGGCCATATTAGCCACTGTAAGCATTGGAAGCTCTATCCTCCCTGGTGGAATGTTCAAGCGGCTGATGGGCTGACTGTACCCATCGATCAACGAGACAATCTTGTTGCTCATGTGTCAGATTGGTGCAGTTCATCTGAGCCTTCATCAGTTGAAGATTTTAACAATGAGCTCACAGGTACTATCGAGCAGTTTATAGAATCACTTGATCCATCGTCCAGGCCACGTAACCCAAATTACACTGGTCATAGCACTTATGTTTATTATAATGATTCTAAATTGCATGCACTAAAACGCACTGCCAGAATAATTGGACTAGCTTGTAGAAGGACCCGCACTGCTGAAATGCTTAAGCTCTTTCAAGCGGCTCTGGCAGAGGCCAGGGAACGTATGGTGGAGCTGAGGCAGACAGACTGGGAAACTTTTGTCCATGGTCTCAATTCTCACACGCCACTTAAGTCGGGCATGGAAGGATATCAACAATGCCAATGGGAAAAATGCTGCAGAGATCTCGTACCCTAATCCTCTGCACAGAGCAAATGAGCTTGTTGATGCTTGGGCCACGACTTCCAGCTTTGACAGTCTTCCTCTACCCTCACAGAATGAACTAAATAATAGTATACTGATAGGGCAAGGCTCCTTGACTTCATGCGTCATCAAGAGGATGACTATGACATGCTTTTTACTGAATACGAACTAGATTCTGCTCTACATAAAGGTAAAGCTACATCACCCGGGGAGGATGGAGTTACTTACGGCATACTGCATATGCTTCTGCTAGTTCCAGGGAATCCCTTGTTTCAATTGTATAATATGAGCTATGTAACTGGGGAGCTTCCTAAGTCATGGACCAACAGTGTTATTATTCCCATTCCTAAGCCTCACCAGCCGAGTGCTTTTCGCCCAATCTCCCTCACTAGTTGTCTCTATAAGTGTCTTGAGAGGATGGTTCTCAACCGTCTCCTTTACAAAATTAATAATATGTTGTCTCCCCAGATATATTGCTTTACGCATGGAAAGAGTGTACATCACTGTATTACCACATTCCTCACCCTGCATACTGATAGGTCATATACCACTTTTCTAGATCTTAAGTCAGCCTTTGACATTGCTAGCCCACACGTCATTCTGAGAGAACTTGCTAAAATGAATATTGGAGGATGGCTTCTACGGTGGATAAGAGGCTATCTATCCAACAGGAAGTCATCTGTACTGTTCCAAGGGCATAGGCGTGTAACGAGAGATTTTGAACTTGGCACTCCACAGGGAGGTGTCCTCAGTCGTACTCTGTTCAATGTGTTAATCAATGCACTTTTAAACTTAGTAACTAGAAGGTCCAGCGAACACATTATTAGCTATGTGGATGATATACTGATCCGCACCAATGGGTATACCAACACCCAAAATGTTCTGAACTCTGTATTGTACACATGTCAGGAACTATGCTTAGTCATCTCAGTAGAGAAAACAAAGATCCTGAACCGACACCCACCCAGACGGGGTGGGGCCCTTCGCAAAATGCAGTTGGATGATGGCTCTCTGCTCGACTATGTTACCAGATACAAATACCTTGGTCTTGAGGTCACTGGGGTCACCAACCATCAACGTTTCCAACATTGGAGTAACTGGACAAATTAACATATACGACACCAGGCATAAATTACCATCCAAATCTACTGCAGTTATCTTGTGTGCTCTTGCTAATTGCCAGGAGGATAAGCTGATATGCAATATAATGAATGTCAGCAGACACAGGGACTCAAGTATGAGTGGGGTATATGCTGTTGCGTTTGCTGCATCACTTGCAAGTGGTGTAGATCCGGTGAACCTCGTATGATGTGCAGAATGAGACAACATCTTCAAGAGAACTTTAATGGAAAGTGTCTCATCTCATTCCCTGCAGCTCAGACACTGAGAAGAAAACGAATCATCTGGTCATGCTCGATGGAAGTGTACTGCATTTGCAGAAAGCCAAATGATTTGAAGCTGATGGTATGCTGTGACCGTTGCAATATTTGGCACCATGGATCATGTGTAGGTGTTACAGAATGTAATGATGATTCGTGGAATTGTTTCTTGTGCTCTAGCAACTTGTGAATTATAATTTAAAATAGTTAATTAATACATTATTATTATTATTATTATTATTATTATTATTATTATTATTATTATTATTATTATTATTATAACCTTACCAAATGCTTTGCTGAATCAAATAATGTTATTACTTTCAATGTGTTACAATAGCATAATTAAGTGCTGCAAGTGTCAGGTCTTTTATATAGTCGGTATTTGTTATATTCTGTACTCTTTTTATGTTATTTAAATTTCAAATGGAAATAGTTTTAAAAGTATGTATCTTAATAAATTTGAACCTTATATTATTTAACATCAACAAATTAGATTTCGAATGTTAAAACCAATTTCAACCAGTTAAAGGATTTATCCTTTAATGTTAAAAATTGTTCAAACTGAAATAAATATATAACACTGTACGGCACAGTTGTGTTTAATTATGTTTTGCGATTCCTTTGGAAAAAGTATTTGTGCACCAAGTACTACTAGGTCAGTATGAGATATGCTGAATGTTGTCAATATACCATCTGAATACGCTTCACTTTGCGTTCATCATTGAACGGCCTAATGATTAAGGTCCCCAAAAGGACTTAATCAGACATCAGTGGATATTTTTACTCCCCCTCTCTCTCAGAGCATCCCCTTATGTGTTGTATGTGGGTGCTGAAGTTCAGTCTCTTGTCTATGTATAGGTGAAGGAACTTTCCATAATTGTTATTGCTAATGTGTACTTGCAATACTGTGTATATACATCCAGTCCAGTGTTCTTACCCTCGACCGCGGCGAGGGTAAGCCGCGGCCGTATGGTCTGAAACCCACAAATATTTACAATGGGGGGGGGGGGGGGGATAGCATTTCCTCTTCAAGCACGCGCACACAAATGAACTATGTTACTTAAATGGAAGCACTCGTACAACATAATTTACACGATTTCTCAGGATTATTATACTTCTTACCAGTATATATATACAGTATAGTACCAAGGAGGTTCTATGAATTTTGTGGCTAGCTCCTCAAGATTGTAACTTGCTTAGATAAATAAATTGTGTGTTCAGTCCCTGAACCCATTATGTGGTAAATTAACTAAACTAAAAACTATAGTATGGCGACGAAACCTGAACTGCATAATGTAAATAGGGATTAACCAGAAAAAGATATAGGTGAAGAATAACACCAGGAAACTGTAAAGCTGCTGCCCAGTTGGGTGGGTGTGGAGCACATGACTGTAAAGCTGCCGCCCAGTTGGGTGGGTGTGGAGCACATGACTGTAAAGCTGCCGTCCAGTTGGGTGGGTGTGGAGCACATGACTGTAAAGCTGCCGCCCAGTTGGGTGGGTGTGGAGCACATGACTGTAAAGCTGCCGCCCAGTTGGGTGGGTGTGGAGCACATGACTTTAAAGCTGCCGCCCAGTTGGGTGGGTGTGCAGCAAGACTAGTAACTGTGTGACTCACCATAAATGTAAAGTGCCTTGTATAGTGACTGTTGTGAGCCTCTTGTTGAATCACTTGTGACACAAGATTACTGATGTGTGTATTTGTGTGGGTGATTAAATATGTATGTGTATGTATATATGTATACGTATGAATATGTACATGTATGCATAAGTATGTGTACATTAATAATTTTGTAACTAGCGTCAAAAGATTGTTATTTGCTTAGCTAAACGAACTAGAGGGTTCAGTTCCTGAACCGATTATGTGCCTGTGTAATCCTTTACACCACCGCCCACGGGATGTGTATTATGGGGTGCATAATAAAGAAAGAAAATGAATGGACCGAACCCCACAATTCATTTAGCTAAGCAAGTTACAATCTTGATGAGCTAGTTACAAAATTCGCTATAAGTCGTCACATCATAAATGGGTTCGAGATGGACCACAAGTAGTGCATTACATAATTTATCAGTATTGTGCAGCCTGTGATCCCCGCCTGGCTGGATACTGATACCTAGGTAATTTTCATGTGTCCGGACACCGGCAATAAGGTGGTTTTATTTATTTAACTTAAGATATATATATTTTTAAATGTTGTCACATTAACGGCTACATCTTCCTTTCTTCTGACATATAGATTTTTAAGATTAATTAAAATATATGGAAACTAATTATACAATTTATTGGCTGGTGTGCAGGGCTTCACACTCTCAGAGCAAGCCATCAAGTAACTATCAAAACGCATATATCTTCGTTTTCACTTCAGTTATATTTATGACAAAGGATTTTAAATGTAGCCTATATTTTTACCTTTCAGATGACATAAATACTTTCGTTAATTACAATATCTAGATCAAACTAACATTGATTTTCAAAAGGTTGTATATTTTCCATCAATGGAGAGCATCAGCCAAGAAGCCTTCTTTAAAATATGAATATCTTTCCTCACCCAATAAGATCTAATCTCTGAATAAAACGCAAAAAACGACTTGATTGTAACCTATCCACCGCTGCCTATTGGATGGGGGAGAGGGGTTTATGTGTAGGATAAACATTTCAATTGTGACACTAGCCCTCCATATATGTCAGTTGCTTAAATTATAAACTGTACTTGTGGTCGGTCTCGAGCCCATTGTTGATGTGACAATGTGTATTGACTTTTGTAACTAGCTTATCAAGATTATAACTTGCTTGGCTATATGAACTGTGGGGCTCAGTCCCTGAGCCAATTATGTGCCTCTGTAACACTCCACTATCGCCCATAGGATGGGTATGGGGTGCATAATAAATGAACTAAACTAAGCTCTGCCTTTTTGATAACATATACAATTATAAGCTTTATTTGTGAATCTCAATTAATTAAACAATATATCACAGAGCCTGTAGGGTTCGGTGAGATGAGTGAAGAGACATGGGAGATTTTACATAAGCACAGTACATGGTAGTTTAAGTAGCGAACGCATGTCAACGAATAACGAGTATATATAGCAAAACTATTGTCCTATGAACTAGGCTTGGTCACCTCAGTAGAGAAAACAAAGATCCTGAACCGACGCCCACCCAGACGGGGTGGGGCCGTTAGCAAAATGCAGTTGCATGATGGCTCTCTGCTCGACTATGTAACCAGATACAAATTCTTTGGTCTTGAAGTTCCTTACTGTACCGCAATGTTGTAGCCAGACTGGGTCGCTAATGTAGAGAGAGGCTCCGTGCTCTCAAGACTGTGGCAGGCTACCATCCAAGCTATGGTGCAAATGTGAGAATTGTCAAAATGATGTATCTCTCATATATTAGGTCGCTGATTGATTATGCTGCACCCATGCTTGCTCTAGTGCCTGAGAGAATGCTTGGAGAGCTGGAAAAGATGCAAAACGAAGCCATGAGGATTATCCTCGGATGCCCCCGTACAACTAAATTACTAAACATGAGGAAGGAACTGAATATTTCATGTGTAAGTGATTGTATCACTGAAATTAATGCTTTAATTGGTATCAAGATGCTTAGGCTAACCCACCCTAACCCCTGCACTGAAGCCCTCCAAGCCTTCTTCCTTGAAGATCAGCATTGCTCCAAATGGGTTACGGTAACTGCCAATGTGCTCAGAATGTATAACTTTCATCACCCCTACCAAGAGAGACAACAACAACACTTTCCTGCCCCATGGGAGATCACTCCTTTCCAAATTACTGTCCCCCTTTCCCACCCAAGAAGCTGATTAAAGAACAGTCCTTGCTTCGACAAGAAGCAAAGTACAATGCCTTAAGCCAAATTGATGCTTTAGTCAGAGAGCGCTCCCTTTCCCAAATTATTTACACTGATGGATCCTTGGATCAGTCCTATGGTGCAGCTGGAAGTGCAGTTGTTGTGACAGGGAGAGATGGTTCCATCTCCCATGAGTGTGGAGCGCGTCTAAGTAACTGGGCCTCCACTCTTCAAACAGAATTGGTTGCCATAATCCTTGCACTAGAGCGCGTATATGAATCCAAAGTTGACACGCTAATTGTAAGTGACTCCTTGTCATCCTTGACTGCCCTCAGCTTCCCAAGGCATAACTGTGACGTGCTTATCTCTGAAGCTAGACACAGATATAGTGAAATAATCAATGATGGAGTCAGAGTTTGTCTCCTGTGGATTCCTTCCCATATTGATCTCCGAATGCATCTAGTGAGCCATATATGAATGAGCATTCATTTAGGCCCCTTAACTCGACGTTTGGTTCATCCCACAGCGCCAGTTCTGCTTACCAAAAATGGCCCACTAGATACTCAGACTTCTAGATGTTACCACTGCTAGGCTTAGGCTCGGCTACAAGTACCTCTGGGAGTTTGTAACATCTGCTGATTTACATTTGACTAAATGTAAACTCTGTCAGCAGAACTATTCGCATACTTTGCGTCATTATATAATGGAATGTGAAAAAATTGCGGAATTTAGAAATAACACCATCAATAGTGTCCAAGAAATGTGTAAGTACTTCATTCATAATGATGTACTGTCCGAAATTTTAGCGAAGTATCCAAAATTTGCTTACTGTAGGTAATGCATGCACATGACTGTAAAGCTGCCGCCCAGTTGGGTGGGTGTGCAGCAAGACTAGTAACTGTGTGACTCACTATAGATGTAAAGTGCCTCGTATAGTGACTGTTGTGAGCCTCTTGTAATGTCACTTGTGACACAAAGATTATTGATGTGTGTAATTGTGTGGGTGATTAGATATGTATGTATATGTGTATACGTATACATATATATATATATATATATATATGTACATATGTATACATATATATATATATATATATATATATATATATATATATATATATATATATATATATATATATTATTAAATATGACCGAAAAAGTAAGATTAATAATTCTAACACGAATTTTCTCAATCCTTCGTACATTATGCTTCACTGCTGGAGGTAAATCAAAAATCACTTCTCCAAAATTCATTTTTATTTCTAGTCTGACGCGACACGGGCGCGTTTCGTAAAACTTATTACATTTTCAAAGACTTCACAAATACACAACTGATTAGAACTTGCGTTTCCCTGATTTTATATCTACATTTGAGTGAGGTGGGAAGGGTGATGTGGCATTACATTTGAGTGAGGTGGGAAGGATGATGTGGCATTAACACAAGACAGAACACTAGAGGATATTAATAGGGTATTAAAAGTATCAACACAAGACAGAACACGAAAAAATGGGTATTGAATAGAAGTGTTTGTAGAAAGCCTATTGGTCCATATTTCTTGATGCTTCTATATTGGAGCGGAGTCTTGAGGTGTATATATATATATATATATATATATATATATATATATATATATATATATATATATATATATATATATATATATATATATATATATATATACATATATATATATATATATATATATATATATATATATATATATATATATATATATATATATATATATATATATACATGTATGTATGAGGGTGTGTACATGTGTATACAACATTGATAATTTTTTAACTAGCGTCATATATTGTTATTTGCTTAGCTAAACGAACTAGAGGGTTCAGTTCCTGAACCGATTATGTGCCTCTGTAATCCTGTACACCACCGCCCACGGGATGGGTATGGGGTGCATAATAAAGAAAGAAATTGAATATGAAGTCGATTTAACTTCCAAACATATATTTTTTAATAAATGTTAAATGTTTTCTGGCTAGTTATGTTAGATTTTATTAAAAATACGTATTCTACTTGTTAACATTATAATTTAAATTTGTGATAATTTGAGCAGAGAAGTGCGACCCCTGGATATGCCAACAAACACTTTCCAAACAACGATATATCTTGGATAAGTCGCTCCACAACATTGACGCTTGGACCGTCGACTTCCTTTGATGCTACTTATTTAATAATGAAATTACATTAGTTTGGAGTAAATATATGTTTTCTCATGTTCTGCATTCAGCACCCACATTATAGTGAGTAAATATACCATATTACTTCATTACTTAAATAATGCTATGAGGGTTTGAGTAGCTTTGGGTATTTAGTGCACAGAATCTCCAATAGATGGGGCGAGAGTCGCCCCATCTCTCTCACCCAAGAGAGAGTCGAAACTTAATTTAAAATTGATATTTCTTTGTCCTCGAACATGATATATTTCATTTGGTGCAATCATAATAATGTTCATATCTCGGTCTTTCTGGAGGCATATAAGATTTTAGGCTTTATTAGCGAATCTTTGTTAATTATACAATATATCGGCAAGTGCGTAGGCGTCTGCACTCCATGCCCGACAAGCTACTGAGTGCTACTATAAAAACATATGTATCTTCACTTGAGCTATAAATATGTCTATTGTAATGTATTTAAAATGAAGCTCTTATTTCTATCTTGCTTAAGACTTATAAAACATTTGTGTTTATTAACGAATTTACGTGAAATAATCATTGATCTGAGAGAGAGTTGCTCTGTCGTTCAGTCTGTACGGGGTGGGAGCTCCGTAATTTTTAAAATACATGTATCTTCATTAGAACTTTAAGTATGTCTATGGTAAAGTGTTTAAAGTGAAGCTTATATGTCTGTCTTTCTTGAGACATATAAAACATATATGTTTATTAACGAATTCACGTGAAATAAACATTGTTCTGAGAGAGAGTTGCTCGGTCGATCGATCTGTCCGGGGTCGGAGCTCGGCTATTATAAAAGTACACGTATCTTCGCTTTAAATTTAAATATGCCCATGGTAAGGTATTTAGAATAAAGCTTATATTTCTATCTTTCTTGTGACATATAAAACTCTTACGTTTATTAAGGAATCTGCGTGAAATAGGCATGGTTCTGAGATGAATGCTGCGGTTTGCGAGCTCGACAATGGACGCCATACATATCCAGTGGGTGTTATTGGACCCCATACCCATTTTATGGGTGGTTGGAGCCCCATACCTATTCTATGGGTGGTTGGAGCCCCATACCCATCCTGTGGGTTGTAGTGGACGCCATACTCATCCTGTGGGTGGTATTGGACCCCATACCCTTCCTGTGGGTGGATGTGATCCCCATACTCATCCTCTGGGTGGATGTGACCCTCATACCCATCCTGTGGGTGGTATTGCACCCCTTACTCACCTAACAGGTGGTAGTGGACAATATACCGATCCTGTAGTTGGTATAGTAGACACAATACCATCCTGTTTACAGTAGTTTAGCCCATAGACATTCCAATGAACCATCGTTTTTTGTTAGCGTTCCTACAAAACATCCTTTAAAGATTTGTAAAGCACAAACTATGGTATATAATATTGATTGGTGAAGGACTGTTATTCTTATGTAATCATTTTTAGTGCTTATTATAATTTACTAAGAACAACTAATATTTCTCAAAACAAAACTACGAGCCTTCAATAGGAAGTAGCTGATCTATAATATTCTAAGAGCATGGACAATAGTAGGTAAATTTCACAACCCATGTGGGACCTGAAAAGTACAATTTTCCTTATAATTGAACCAATCACGACTATTCTGCTATCTAGGTTGACGGACGGGTACTGTGAGACGTAAATTGGTACGTGAGGAAGAGTTTGGGCTTTGGAAAAAAAGTAACTGGGAATATATCACATATTTACTAATTCATATTCAACATATTGACTTTAAGCATTAAGTCATATATATGCTGTCTTGTGTGAGAACGGGTTGCCCAGTAGTTGTTATGGCCCTATTGGGTCGCAACTGGGTTCTTCTCTGATGTTATTAGAGTTTGGGTATCCGGCCCCAAGTTAGTAGTGGCTTTCAAGGGGTGTGTTCCGTAATGCAAGTAAATTAAAGGGGAAGGGATACAAATGCACTGCTTTTGTATATATATTGCTACCACCACCATAAATAAATATATCACAGTCACACACAGGGTTGCTATAACTACACTTATTATATGCAAATTAGTCTTCCTCTGAAGACACAGGATGCTCCACGGTGCTCAAGATGAGTAGCCCTTCTTCTCTTCTTCGTGGCCCACGATGAATCCTTTGATTCTCTCGGCGAATCTACCCTGGCCACAGGCCAACCAAATCACAGTCCCACTGGGTGCACCGTCGTGGAGGCCTTCAACCACAAATCCAGCCTGTAGCTGGCAGGTTCCAATCAGCTCCGTTGTGTAGGCTACTCCACGACCGATACTAGGGTTGCGAGCCCTAGGCAGGAGCCTTGTGTGATTCCGCAGATCACTCTCCTCTCTTTGCACCACAGTGACTAGTCTCTTCCACCAGCCAGCCCCCAGATAAAACGATTCCTGGTTCTGCCACGTCACAGGCAGGCTAACACACTCCACAGTGCCCGTCCGGGGGTGACTCACAGCTTCCTCAGAGCAAACTCGTGGAGAGACTATGGCTGCCTTGGGTAGACTGCCCCATCGTCCAATACAGCAGTCCCAGGTCGACTCTGTAATCAGACATGTCATTAGTACTAGGGACACTCTAGGGCACCTCACTTACAGGCTTAGACACAAACGTCCACCTATCCACTCCATAGATGGCGTTGCTGTCTAAGCGCCACCTCACCAGAGGTCAGCAGCGGCTATGTCATGAGCTGATTAAGACGGGAATCCAGCCCCTGTGACCAGTATATCCCGTCCTCGCTAGATGGCGCTGTCCATTTGGAGGGGGTTTCGGGAGCAGACTCACAGATGGCGATGTCGTCACTGCTCCGTGCTCGGACGCTGGACTCGGGTCCGTAACAGTAGTCAACGTGGCGTTAGGTCCGGCACCAGTAGTCAATGTGTCGTTAGGACTGGTACCAGTAGTCAATGTGGCGTTAGGTCCGGCACCAGTAGTCAATGTGGCGTTAGGTCCGGTACCAGTTGTCAATGTGGCGTTAGGTCCGGCACCAGTAGTCAATGTGGCGTTAGGCCCGGCACCAGTAGTGAATGTGGCGTTTGGTCCGGTACCAGTAGTCACCTTGGTGTTAGGACCAGTACCAGTAGTCAATGTGGCGTTAGGCCAGTACCAGTAGTCAATGTGGCGGTATCAGTAGTCAGCCTGGTGTTAAGTACACACTTCATGTATTGCTGAGAGAATGCTAACAATACATAAACAATGCTAATAATACTGAAACAATCCTTATTTTAATGAAGCAATTATAATAATTCTGAAGCAATGCTAATAATATTTAATCAGTTCATATGGTATTGAAACAATGCTAATAATTCTCAAGTATGCTAATAATGCTGAAACAATGCCAGTAATTCTAAATCAATGTTTATAATACTGATAGATATATATAATAATAAGGAAACATTGCGAATAATTCTGGAATATTGCTAATCAATCTGAAATAATGCTGAAACAATGCAAATAATTTTGATACAATGATGAAAATACAGAAGCAAAGCAAATAATTATGAGAGTTGGAAATAATACTGAAATTCTGAAACAATACATATAACTGTAACAATACTGCTAAGCCTCAAACAATGCTGATAATTATGAAATAATGCTGATAAGTCTGAAAGAGAACAAATAATTTTTAAACAGCTGCGAATGATTCTGAAACAATGCTCATTATTCAAAAATAGATCTAATATTGCTGAAACACTGCTAATAATACAGAAACTATGATAATATTGTAACAATACTAATAATTGTTAAGCAATGCTAGTAGAGGGAGTCCTACCTGTAGACCCCAGCAAAATGAGCTGTTAATTAGGTGTTAATAGTGGGATAGAGGTCATTGACACTACAATTGAAGAAGAGTCAGCCGGTAGCACCCAGCATTTGGAGATGGGTTTGCCTGTAGCTCCCAGGAAAATGTACCGTCAAATGGCTCCAATATGTGGTGGTGATCGGCGGCAGGTCCTCGTCCAAGGAGAACAGCACCCTGGGGTGAGCACTCTGACACTTAATGGCCATAGTCGAAGTTATGTGAAAATAGTATTTAATAGGGATGCGTTATAATTTTTCAGAAATAATAGTCTATTATAGGGGAGAAAGCAGAAATAATAGTCTATTATTAATATATAGTCTTTCTTCCTATAAATATAGGACTGTGCCTGTAGTGGTAAAATGACATAGTTAGTGGATATTATATAAATTCATTCTAGTATTTGTTCAGGTGAGGTCAATCTCTTCCGGCTTAACTGGTCGTGTCTCAGGGCAAAAAACACTTACGTCACCTGCCTCCCATACAAGGTGAGTGATCACTCCTTCCTCTCTTTAAAAGAGTTAAAGGGAACCACAATCACCCAAGAGTACGGTCTATAATATGGCTCATTTGAGGAATAAAAAACATTTTTGTTATTAATTTATTTATTAGGTAAAGGCTATAAAATAACATAAAATGTTCATAAAAGTAGTTATACCCTTTCCACTCCTCTTCCTCCTCATCCTCCTCTGAGTAGAATTCTAAGCTTTTTATACTCTCCATATCAGTTGCTGGAGTCTCCACCATGATGAGCAGATGTCCTTCATTGTCCTCTACCCTAGTTTTTTTTAGTGGCAGCTGACTTCTATTCCTCCTCACTGGCAAGTGGTGGAGGTGGAGGCTGCTTATCTGCGGGGGGTAGGTCTTTTTCTATGTTGGGGGGCCCTTGGCAGAGAGGGGGGGGTGGAATGTATAATCTGTAAGTAAGATTTAAAATGTATATGTATGATGATTAAATAAAAAGTATATTTATTTATATCTGTTATAATAAGTATACTAATTCACAAAGCAAAAATACTACTTGTCTCAGCCCCTGAAACCACAGACTTGTGACCTCTACAACAAGTGTCATCAATTAGACTACGAAACAGCAGTTCGTTCACGATAGAACTCCCTCGTAGAATTATAACTCGGCAAATGTGGACTTGACTGTTCTAAAGAAAAGAACGAAATTAACAAATAAAAAACTATTATTACAAAAAATATAAATAATATATGTCAAGAACTACAATCAATACTCACTCGGTCCTTCATGGACATCAATCTATGATATTGTTTTTGAGTGGTACCTTCCATTTTGTAGGTAACATAGGGCAGTAATGGAGAGGGTTGGTACCTGTCTGGGGTTTTATAGGATATTCACCCTTCCCCTACCCCTCCTGATCCACTTTTTAGTCAGTTATTCAGGTTAAATAAGTAACAGAAATATTCCCTACACCATCGATAAGAACCAATAGTCAGACCTCTACGAAATGTCTTCATACAAAGCTGTTTCATAATGAAATATCGTCGTTCATAGGCAAGGACCCGTTTATCATTTAATTTTAAAGTTACTCTAGAAAATACATTATTTAAATAATACAAGGCAGAAGATAAGCCCAGGTGGCTTATTCTGTGAACAAACATGATGCAATATAGCCAGCAGACGAGACTAAAAGCACTCTGGAGTCTGTGACGCATGCTATACACTTCTGAGATATTGTTCTTTTTAATAAACTCCACGAAATAATGACCATATGTATCCGGGGTCATGGCATAAGTGTTAAAAAAACATTCGATGTTTAACTACATCAATATATATACACACACACTGACCCATAGACTCCCTACTGTGAGTTGGTAGGATATTATTTATGAAGATTATAGGCCTCATTGTTAAAATATTGAAATGTACAATCTCTTCCGCATTAGAACACCCTAGGTAATGCACCTGAGCAAATAGTTTGTTTTAAGTTTATATTATTATCACGACAATTCATTATGTTTTAGCTTGCACATCACATAGGACGTTTCTCTGTCCGTCAATGGATAAAACCCCAGTTTTGTCAGCAAACAGTAAAACCAACCTATTATATACAACGCCAGAGTCAAATTCAAGCTTCATACATAAGTTGACAGATATCTCCATGGGAAGGGAGCCTTTTGTTTGAATGGTAGATAAGTCAGAGGCAAATATCGATCTTTCCTTATTAAAGGTGTCATAAGCAAGTATTGAGTCACGTTCAAAGCCTAATGATTTCAAAGTTTGTAATAAAGATGCGAATAATGATTGTCGAAGTCGTCTAAAATTCGATAAATTGCGTTATTATTCAAATAAATGGCAATACTTCTCATCTTTGCATTTTCAAAATATAACCCATTTCCCTGATGAAGACCTACATAATATGTCATTGGTACAATTAACATTATATATATATATAAATATATATATATATATATATATATATATATATATATATATATATATATATATATATATATAATATATATATATATATATATATATATATATATATATATAATATATATATATATATATATATATATATATATATATATATATATATATATATATATATATATATATATATATATATATATATATATATATATCCTTTAAATACACAATAAAGGAAAAAAAAAAAGGGAAGGGGGTGGTAGGAGAAAAGCACACAGAAACTGTATTGGAGGGGACCTACATTCCCTCCAATGCGTTATGTGTGGTTTCCTCCGAGGCTATGGGTCCCCCTTCTTCCAGCCAGAGGTGGTACTCCCTTCCCTATATTTTTATATATATATATATATATATATATATATATATATATATATATATATATATATATATATATATATGGATATATATATATCTATATATATATATATATAACTGAAAACTCACACCCCAGAAGTGACTCGAACCCATACTCCCAGAAGCAACGCAACTGGTATGTACAAGACGCCTTAATCCAAATGGTAAAATGCTATGCCCAAGATAACTATCCGAGTGCCGGCGGTGGGGTGGTTCATATAGCCTCGGCTATCACCTCATTTTGTCCGGTCGTGATGGTCAAGTGGATTAAGGCGTCTTGTACATACCAGTTGCGTTGCTTCTGGGAGTATGGGTTCGAGTCACTTCTGGGGTGTGAGTTTTCAGTTGCATATGTCCTGGGGACCATTCAGGCTTGTTCGCATATATATATATATATATATATATATATATATATATATATATATATATATATATATATATATATATATATATATATATATATATATATATATATATATATATATATATATATATATATAGTCTGATTCTGATTCTGACTTTTCTGATTCACAGTCAGGAAAATGAGTTTTGGAAATGGTCCTTTTAAAGGTATAGCTTACAGGGTCGGGGGAAGCTAGTAGTGAACTGTTTAGGGCCAAATAAGTGCTGGGGTAGGGAACATCCAGTGTAACACATAATTTAGCATAATCCAAATGTATTAGACATTTCGTACCATCAGACACTCCTGTATTTAGCACCCAAGTATGAACGAGGAGTTCCAACCTTAAACGCACATCTATATTGTTTAAACCATATTGATCAAGCGTTGTTATATACAACGCTAGGGTTAAACACATTGACAAACCACGACGCTTCAAATCAAAAATAATTTTTTATTCTTGGCACTGGTGCCAGTAAAATATGAATTAGTGAATTCATAAGTGATTATTCCATTATCGTCATTCCAGTCGGAAGTCGGTGCAGAAGGCACCAATTTTCCCCAGGGTAGACATTTCTGAGGGTGACATCAAGGTAATTAATTTGATAAAGAACCAATAATGGAAATTTGAATGAGTTTTAACCACCTGTTCCTCTAAGAAAACCTGCACCCCTTTAAACATTGTATTTGATAAAGCATTTACAAATTCCACATAATTATCATCCTCCAATTTTGTTGTGTCATCATCTTTGGTTAAAGAACATTTAATGTCTATTACGATATTGGTCAAGTCTAGAAAAGCACCCTGGATACCAGGTATGTGATAGATTATGCCTATTGGGGATGGCACTAATACAAGTAACCTCAGTCAAGAAAGGACTGCACTCACAGCACTAAGTGCTCTGCATGCAGCTTATTACTTTAATAACTGAAATAGGTGGCGTAGAGCCGCTGCCAGAGTCCAAATCCTTGTCACTCTGTATCCACTGGGTCGTGGAGCTCCTTGAACTGTTGATGGCAGCTGTATGGGTAGCTCTAAAGGATCTCACACAAAATTTATATTGATGTGTGTGGCTATGAAATTACTTCAAGTTCAGAAGTATACAGAACAGCATATAAACAACTTCGAGTTAAAGGCAGGGTTTAATACTGGGGACAAGGTTATTGGAAGGTGTTGACAAAAAGACACTTTTCAATTGGTAACAATAACATTTATTCACGAAACTTAATAATAACAATACGTGGCAACAATAGTTTAAAGTTATGTTCACCAAATACTAAAAAGTGAAAGGATGACGACGTTTTGATCCGTCAAGGACCATTCTCACAATTGACTTGACAATGGTCCAGGACGGACCGAAACGTCGTCGTCCCTTCACTTTCTAGGGTGTGGTTTGGTCAACATATTTCAGCCACGTTATTGTGACTCCTGGTCTGCAGTTTAAAGTTATGTTAAAGTTCATACTGGCATGCTCCAACATTTTACAATCCGCAAGTATAGTCGAACTTCCAGTCCAGACCACATGCGGCTGCTCAACATGAACTAACTGAAACAGTGGAGGACCACTCAGACGCAAGTAGCAGTTCGTAACGACTGCAGCGAAACAATATAATAACAACAACAACAAAGACACAGCAGATAGACCGGTCACAGAGACAGTCTTCTGTGCAACAAGTTAATTACGTTAATGCTCGTCTCTCCGGATAGCAGTCAAGGCAATCAATTATGTTACAGTATTATGACAAGCACAAGACAATTGATCTAATCACTTTCAATAAAAACAACAAGTTTAACTCAGTTAGATAATTAGCAACACTTGTCAGAAAACCCGACACCATTTAATAATATAAAATACAATAAGCAGATAATATTGCTGGTGTTGTAAATATATATAAATTCTTCCATAGCAGACGTGGTGTAGTGGAATTTTCCGTCAATAGAAAACGAGATATGATTGCCACATAGCGCTATAAATTCACCAGCTATTCTGTTGGAAATTATTAATACAGTAGTCTTTGGACTTATAAACATCATAAAAACATCTCATTTGAATTAACTTAATTATCAGTATCAAAATAGAGTGCCCTTCTACCACATATTGACATCTGGACAAGGAGAGCCAAGGCGTCAGTGGTGAGGGAGGTCAGCAACTGTTAAAGATCGAGTCACTGGAGCAAATTCAGCTCCTATAATTTTCTTTTGGACGAGGTGTTATGGAGATTAAATTAGCTTCTACCATTATCAACATGCAGTCAACATCAAAACAAGGGAAGTATCTTTCCAAAATCTGTTTAGTCATTATTGGCCAGTAATGTTAGGTAAATATGATTAATTCTGGTTAGAACACGAGGTAACGACTCAATCCAGGTAATTAATCCTTGGTCCTTATCAAAATAATATAACAAATGTTTCATCTGATATAGATGTCATATATTAGGTTTCCGGCTCTACAGTTAGTGCCCTTTGGCAGGAATTATAGAAGAGGAAACCGAACTTAATCTTGGTACATCAGTTACTTGGGTGTTGGAAGCTAGCCTCGCATGAGGATTATTAGGTGTCTACATCCTAGTTATACCTGGTGGACTAGGCCTACCATACAATAAGATAAGACCTCCAAAATTTAGTTACTAATATATGAAGTTTAATACTGTAGTTTGACTGCATATATATAAATTTAATATAAACCCCCCCTCCCAATGTGTAAGAAGTCAATTTGTGAGAATATTGTAGAAATACAGTCCGCTAACATCATACAAATTGCTGTCGAAATATATAAATTAACGTAAATATAAAATCATATAAATTAAATATATATAAATCTCATAGGTCGGTTCCCATATCACATGGTCCTTTGAACCAAGATAGTACAGAACCGGTTCGAATCTGCCCATATTATGGTCCTCTTCGAACCAGATGGCAGATTATTTGGTCATCTTTGTACCGGATGAACCAGAGTTAACCAGTGGATTCATTAAATACACTTGTATAGTGCAATTTATACAATAACAATACATCGCTAGTCAAAGACCGGCCGAGTTGCCTCGTGCTAACCTCACGAGCCCCTCAGCCAAGCCTCATCAGCGGTTTCATGGTCGCTCACCAATTTAGTGGAGTGTTATTTCGTGAAGTGACAGCGCTTATTTTGAAGCCAGCCAAATTGGTGGCTGCGCCCTCGCAAGATTATCCACGATTTTTTTTTGTGGTGTTAATTTCGAGAAAGATTATCCAAGAATTTTGTAATGTTAATTTTGCAAGGTCACTAATAAGATTTAATACTTTCGGATAATACAAGAAGTTTTATAGAGGCTATTAAGAGGCTGTCATTAATAATTGTGTATCTCTTAAATAGAGAATTATTTAATATAAATTGCACTACTGTTCACAATACAATATTTACTAATTGTCAACCCTCAATAGGGTAATATATTTACATTGACTAGAGTTTATTGATTATCTAGTCCACTATTAAGTCTGATCACCTCACCGACATCGGTATCCTTGTAGGTACAGACTACTACTATCGATTCAGCGGTAGCCCTAATAAACATCAGGGCATAACCATGATAAATTCTGCAGGAAGCAAATTACTCTCAGGCCCAGTATTAAGCCAGAGGAGATCTATGCCTCAGATAAGTAATACCAGTAGAAATCTAAACTTGTCAGCTCATTGTATATCTCCAGTAGCATTATACTTAGGAGATTACAGCTGACTATAGCAACAGAGGTTGATCTTAATATCATCATTTAAAGCTGAAGATGAGTTCCTGAAGCTTCAGTGCCAAATCAGTGAACAGTAGCCTAAACAGCTACAAGTCACTGTGACCAATGTCACTGAACCCACTGCAGTCTCAGAAACATACTTGACTTTAATGATGGACTATTCAATCCTCTGAATCAACTAACTAAATTAAACCCCAATTAATCCAACAACTGATTTTGATACATTTATTATTTAATCAAGATGAATTCCATGGGCCTCAGTGTTTATAAATCAGTGACCAGTTACCTGAATAAGCTTCAAGTTATATCTATGTCACTGATCTCACTGCAGTCCCTGGATCATACTTGACTGTAGTACTTTATCACATTAAGTCCTCTGGGTTAAATAATATGTAATTAGGCTATAATTTTAGCCTTTCAAGTGTTAACAGGGAAACGAAATCGCATTAGACTTCTAACCCCTGCAACTCTACTACAGGACATCCGTCCTGTACGAACAGACACACAAATGTGTGATAACTAATTATTAACATCAAATTAATCTAGTAATTCGAAGGAGGAGTATCGGTGCTCGTCTTTTTTAGATAGGACTTCGACCCATGTGCAGCCCTCGGGCAATTATGTCAGAAAACCTGACACCATATAATAATAATAAATACAATAAGCAGATAATATTGCTGGTGTTGTATATATATATAAATTCTTCCATAGCAGACGTGGTGTACTGGAATTTTCCGTCAATAGAAAACGAGATATGATTGCCACATAGCGCTATAAATTCACCAGCTATTCTGTTGGAAATTATTAATACAGCAGTCTTTGGACTTATAACATCATAAAAACATCTCATTTGAATTAACTTAATTATCAGTATCAAAATAGAGTAAATGTGACACTTCTACTACATATTGACATCTGGACAAGGAAAGTCAAGGCGTCAGTGGTGAGGGAGGTCAGTCATTGTTAAAGACAAGTCACTGAGGCAAATTCAGCTCTTATAATTCTCTCATGGACGAAGTGTTATGGAGATCAAATTAGTTTAATTAGATCAAATTAGCTTCTACCATCATCAACACACTCAGTCAACATCTAAACAAGGGAAGAGTCTTTCCGAAATCCTATTTAGTCATTATTGGCCAGTAATGTTAGGTAAATATGATTAATTCCGGTTAGAATATGAGGCAATGACTCATCCCAGGTAATTAATCCTTAGTCCTTATCTAATAATATAACAAATGTTTCATTTGATATAGCTGTCATATATTAGGATTTCGGCTTTACAGCTAGTGCCCTTTGACAGGAATTATGGAAGAGGAAGCAAGAATTAATCTTGCTACATTTGTTACTTGGGTGTTGGAAGCTAGCCTCACACGAGGATTATTTGGCGTCTACATCCTAGTTATACCTGGTGGACTAGGCCTACCATACAATAAGATAAACCTCCAAAATTTATTTTAAATATGTAGTTTAACACTGTAGTTTGATTGACTGCATATATGTAAATTTAATATAAACCTCCTCCTAATGTGTAAGAAGACGATTTGTGAGAATATTGCAGAAATACAATCTGCTAACATCATACAAATTGCTATCGAAATATATAAATTGACATAAATATAAAATCTATATAAATTCATAAAAATTAAATAAATATAATTCCCACAGGTTGGTTCCCACAACACTAATTATGTTACACACAGAAATCACAGTAGCGTGATGCATCAAATGAACAAATCCAGGACGTAAGTTCGAATTTTCATCACGGCCTTGTGGATTTGTTTATTTGATGCATCACGCTATTGAAATTTATGTGTGTAATGAAGTAAGGGCAAAGAGGTAGAACGGCCTATTGACATAGCACGATTGCATGGGGGAATTGTGTAAAACCTTGGTTTGTGTCTCGGAGAGGCTGCAGAATCCAGGTAAGTTCAGTAGAACTTCTGGTTTCAATTCTTTTGATCATGTCGTAGCTCAGTCGATTATTGCAGCGTCTTGGATGCTCTCGGACGCAGGTTTGAATCCTCGTCACGGCCCTTGTAGATTTCTTCTTTTGATGCATCATGTTATTGTGATTTCTGTGTGTAATGAAGTATGGGCGAAGAGGAAGAACAGCCTATTGACATATCTCGAGTGCATGTGGAAATTGTGTAAAATTCTGGTTTCCCGCCAAACACATACCGAAACTACGACGTTGGTACAACGATCGAACAAGTTTTAACACCTCCTAACCAGTTATAACAACCAATATAGCAAGTTGTAACAACGTTCTAATACGTCATAAACACGTTAAACCAAGATTTAACAACTTTATTACAAATTGTAACAAGCGGAATATATAGAGACAGTTTCTGTTTGTGTTTCCAGGGTTGTGTCTCAGAGAGACTGCAAGGTCCAAATAAGTTCAGTAGAACTTCTGGTTGCAATTCTTTTGACCATGTCATAGCTCAGTCGATTAAGGCAGCGTCTGGGATGCTCTCGGACGTAGTTTCGAATCCTCGTCACGGCCCTTGTGGATTTGTTCACTAATTACGTTAATTACCTTCTCCGGACAGTCAATCAAAAGCAGGGTAATTTACGATAAATCGAGATCTGTCAACACAGACAGTCCGGCAATCAAGCACTGCTTAACGAAGATAATTTTTCAAAACACTGGGTAATTAGCAATCAGTGTGACTGCACTAATTACTGTCGAACGGACAGTTAATCAACTCACAAAGAATTACGTTAACACTCAGCTGATCACTTAGATCGCTTAACAACCAAGGATTAGTCAACACATTGCTAAATACTTTACACTTAACTAATGACATTAATTAGTAACACCAGATTACAATTCACTAACTATTTAATCATTAATTCACAAATTAATACAACACCGGGCCACGTAGACAAACAGACAAAGTAGCAATACAGTGCTTAACTTCAGCACTTAATGACATAACATAACACTGTCATTTTAAATAAATGACAATCAATAATCACAAAGAGAAATAACTTGGTAATCACCCACTTACTTTACAATCTAGTTTTCCTCTGGAACGAGATTAAAAGAACACATGTATGGAATAGATAGGCAGAGTGACGGTGTATATTAAACCACACAAAATACACAATTATATAAATCGCAGAATAATAATCTAAATGTGGTAAACGTGTAAAATGCACTCACTCAGGCCAAGCTACGGTGATCACTCAGATACATGGTACTTACCTCACTTTTACATGCTTCCCCGATCTGTGTAACTCTCTTGATGCGGGCTACTGAGAAACAACAGGCAATACGGCTGACTTGAATTCAGCACAAGGAATATGCACCTCTTGATAATAATACAATAATTAAGTAAGGAGTACTCACTTTGATAACCGGCTTACATTCAAACAATCTCTATCTCTCACACTCAGTAGACCTCTGCTGTTGATTGAAAATCAAACACCAACACAGACCGCATGTGGTGGATTTCCTTGGCACAGAAACATGTGTGGGGGAGAGGTGGAGTAGCATGGCTCACAAGATGGTGGGGAGGTCGAGCGGGAAATGTAGCCTCTGAGTTGCAAGGACTAGAATGGTTTGCCACAAGGTGGCTGGGAGGCAAGTGCGCGTATGCGAGAGGAGGCAAGTACCCACCGCTGGTGACGTGGTGGTGTAGCAAGATTTAGCCCCCGTGTTAAGCACACGGGTCAACAGCACAGTGGATGGAAAGTAACCTAAGTCTCATCAGTCCATAGTTTTTTGTCATTCAATCGGATATTGACTAAAGCCAGTGGGAATTGTATCTAGATTCCCTTCACATGGTTTACTAGGCGATATGTTGACGGATCACTCGAGATTATAAAGATATACATGGATCAATACAATACATTCTAGTTTCGCTGAGGGTTGAAAATGTGTGAAGTTTTTCTTCTTATATCGTTATCTTCATTAATATATATATATATATATATAATACGCGCCGTTATATATATTCGCGCCGTTGCGGTGCCGGGTTCAGACATGCGGTATCGCTTGGACGTGATTGATATATGCTAGGCTTAATGACTACGCGTTCAGAAGGTAATATCTGTAACTTTGGTCGACGTTACGGTGTATAACGTCTGCACAGATCAAAAGCCTTTTTAATAATAACTTTCTAGGCGGAAAACCTTCTGGCGGTTCCTCTCGGCACTTCTGCCTTGTTATTCAAGGTGATCAATCATGCGACAGCATCATGGAGGACCAAGGAGTGCCTCCTCCAATAATATCTTTACCCTCGGTCACATGACTCGTGACATCACAACAGACCTGCGGATTTCTTTACACAAGCCAAGAAACCGTTAGACGTCTATTACTAATGTTAGAAGTCTAACGGTTTAGACGTCTATTAATTACGTTAGACGTCTAACGGTTTAGACGTATATTACTAACGTTAGACGTCTAACGGTTTAGTCGTCTATTACTAATGTTAGACGTCTATTACTAACATTAGAGGTCTAACGGTTTAGACGTCTATTACTAACGTTAGACGTTAGCAATTATCCCTCAAACGTTGATTGACCGGTAGATGGTCTATTTGTTGTGTCGAGGCAATTGAACTCTCTACATTGCATATTGTGTTACTTCTGGGGAAATGATCAATAGTAGGCATCCTTCAGTGTCGGGAGACTATGGAATTGCGCTCTGGTTGTCAATCCTGGTGCAGCATCTGGTGTGACTGATAAGGCCAATCCGAGAGTGGCAGTCCTTTCCACACCGAGCACAAACGAAGTCCAATTTCAGTCTGTCTTCCTGGCTACCGACTTTCCTTCTCTGTCTCTTTGCCTTGGCAAGTGACTCCTCGAACTTGGAGAGGCCTCTTTAAACAGTGTCTCCCATATAGCAAGATCGACGTCCATGGCTTACAGGTCCCTCTTGCATACGTCTTTGTACCGTAGCTGGGGCTTGCCTGTTGGACGCTTTCCCTGCATCAGCTCACACTCAGGCCCAAGGATTTCCTTGGATCCCCAAGGAGATCCTTGGGGATCCTGCCGTCGCCCATTCGCACAACGTGCCCGAGCCAGCTCATTCGTCTCTATTTCAGCATTGTGTACATGCTGGTGATTCTTGCTCTCCCCAAGACGTTGTTGTTTGTCACCTTGTCCTGCCAGGTGATGTGCAAGATGTGTCGAAGGCAGCGCATGTGGTAGGCATTCAGCTGTCTTTCCTGACGAGCGCAGTGTCCAAGACTCACTGCCATAAAGGAGAGTGCTCAGGACACAGGCTCTATAAACCTGAATCTTAGTATACTCAGTCAGCCTATTGTTGGCCTACACTCTCTTTGTCAGTCTGCATATGGTAGTAGATGCCTTACCGATGCGTTTGTTTAGCTCCGTATCAAGAGAGAGGGAGTAAGAGATTGTGGAGCCCAGGTACACGAAGTCGTGAACGACTTCCAGTCTGGAATCGGAGATGCCGATGTCAGGTGGGGAGTCCACTCCTTGTCCCATGACTTGTATTTTCTTCAGGCTGATGGTGAGTCCGAAAGCCTGAGAGGCTTCGCTGAAGCGGGTCATGAGCCGTTGGAGGTCTTCGGCTGAGTGGGCAGTGACTGCTGCGTCGTCGGCAAAAAGGAAGTCGTGCAGACACCTCAGCCGAACCTTCATCTTGGCTCTCAGCCTGGCGAGGTTAAAGAGCTTTCCATCCCACCTGGTACGGAGATAAATGCCTTCTGTGACAGATCCAAAGGTGTGCCGCAGCATAACTGCGAAGAAAATCCCAAATAGGGTTGGAGCCAGTACGCAGCCCTGCTTTACTCCACTTTGGATGTCAAAGGCGTCTGATGTTAGTCCATCAAAGACATCGGTGCCCCTCATGTTCTCATGGAAAGATCTGATGATGCTGAGGAGCCTGGGTGGGCAACCGATCTTGGGGAGGATCTTGAACAGGCCATCCCTGCTGACGAGGTCGAAGGCCTTCGTCAGATCTATGAAGGCTACGAAGAGTGGCTGCTTCTGTTCCCTGCATTTCTCCTGCAGTTGTCTGAGGGAAAAGACCATGTCGATGGTGGGCCTGCCAGCTCTGAATCCGCATTGTGATTCTGGATAGACTCTCTCTGCAAGTACTTGGAGCCTCTTCAATGCGACTCAAGCAAACAGCATTCCGACAATACTGAGGAGGGAGATTCCACGGTAATTGTTGCAGTCGCCCCTGTCACCTTTATTCTTATACAGCATGACGATGTTGGCATCCCTCATGTCCTCATGTTCGCTGTCGAGCTCCATTAGCACAGGCAGACACTCAATGGCGCTCAGGGCGTCTTCGGTAACCGGGCGTCTTCTTGTCCCTGGCGTATAGCTCAGAGTAGTGCTCGACCCAGCGCTTCAGCTGCAGTGTCTGGTCCTGAATCACCTCGCCAGTGGCAGATTTCAGAGGAGCAGTCTTCCTCTGGATTGGGCCGAGGGCCTGCTTGATGCAGTCATACATTCCCCTTACATTGCTTGTATCCGCTGCAGTCTGTATCTGGGAGCAGAGCTGGAGCCAATAGTTGTTGGCACATCGCCTGGCGCTCTGCTGCACTTTGCAGTGGACGGCCCAAAGGATCTGTAAGTTGCGCTGACTTGGGCAGGCTTTGTAGGCTGCCAAGGCGTTTCTCTTCTCTTCGATGACAGGTGTCATCTCTTCCGAGTGAGCCTCGAACCAGTCAGCCGACCTGCTGGTCTTCTTGCCAAAGGTGGAAATGGCAGCGTTGAACACAGCGTCTCTGAAGTGCTCCCATCTTTTACAGGCAGTGACCCCAGCTGGGCCAGGGAGAGCTTTCTCGAGCACGCATGCAAAATCTTCCACCTTGTCCTGGTTGCAGGTCTTGGTGGTGTCGATGCGAGGTCTGCCCGCCTTTTTCGAGTGATGAATCTTCTTTGGTTGCATCTTGACCCTGCTACATACCAGGGAGAGGTCGGTGTCACAGACAGCACTCTGGTAGCTACGCGTAATCTTGACGCTGGGTAGACTTGCACGCCTGGGAAGAAGCAGGCCAAGCTGGTGCCAGTGCTTGGATCTGGGGTGTCTCCAAGATACTCGGTGTTGAGGCTTTGTGCCGAAGAACGTGTTTGTGACACAGAGACCATGAAGGCAGCAGAGTTCTAGCAGACGTTGCCCATTCTCATTCATCCTCCCTATGCCGAATGGACCCAGACAAGTGGGCCAAATGTTGTGCTCGGCACCCATTCTGGCGTTGAAGTCGCCGAGGATGAACAGTGCTCCTTTACAGGGATTCTCGCTATGACTCTATTGAGGTCATCGTAGAATTTTTCCTTTGCCTCTGCTGAAGAAGTCAGAGTTGGTGCATATGCACTAATTACATTGACTGGTCCTGTTTGGGAGTGCAGTTGCAGAGACAGAATTCGTTCGGTTTCCCCCACTGTTGGCATAATGTGTCCCAACAGTGCATTCCTGACGGCAAATCCCACACCATGTTCTCTGGTCTCATCAGGTGGTTTGCTTTGCAAGAAGAAAGAGAAGGTCCTCTCTCTCACAGATCCTGATCCTGGGAGTCTGGTCTCTTGGAGAGCAACAATATCCATCTGCAGGTTGCTCAGCTCCCTATCGATGATTGCTGTTTTTCGGGCGTCATTGATTTCTTGCAGGTCGTCAGAGAAACCTGGTGTCAGTGTCCTGACGTTCCATGTGCCCAGCTTTAGGGCAGTTGATATTTTCTTCTTAGGTTTGGTATTGCTTGGTGCAAAGTTGTCGGGCCGCTTGTCGGTTTTCACCCTAGAATAGGGTGAAGAGAACACCGTAGAAGAATTTCTAGAATACCGTAGAAGAGAACACGACTTGGAAACTACACACCTCACTCGGCGCCAACAAGCTGAAGCTAAACTTCCAGAAAGCTTTAGCATCTCCAAGGCAAGTAAGTTAATGCCACCATTCAATGAGACAGAGATAGATGTGCATTTTACTACTTTTGAGGCCCTAGCTTAGCTGGCCTGAAGATAAGTGGTCTATACTTCTCAGAGTGCATCTCACAGGTAGAGCTGCGGTTACTCTCAGTACCTTAGCGTCTGAGAATGACTACCAGATCCTAAAGCAAGCCGTTCTAGACGCCTACCTTCTCTCCACCGAAAGCTACAGATGAAAATTCCGTGATTATATAAAGGCAAGTGTTACCACCTATTTAGAATTTGCCAATACTAAGAAAAGATATTTCATGAAATGGCTGGAAGCAGCACATGTTTCTACATTTTATGAACTCTTCAACCTCATTCTAGTCGAGGAATTCTTTCGGCGTGTTCCTGCTTCCATCCGTCTTCACTTAGCAGACAGAGAGGAAACCGACCTCATCAGATGTGCGATGTCGGCTGACACCTACAGTCTGATACACAGGTTAACAGCTGACACATCTTCCAGTAAGAAGTCTTGGTCTGATTATGACAAAGTGAGTACCAATCAAGCAAACTCTCAATTATATTGTAAGTATTGCAAGCTCTATGGACATAACATAGATAAATGTGGAAAGGCCAATACAAAGGCTATAGTGAAACTCCTAAACCCAAACCGACTCCTCCTAAGTCCGGTAAGCCTGTGATGAATATTAGTGTTCCTGTTAATGATCTTTCTCTCTTCAGCAAACACCTATACCCTGGAACTGTCTCTGCCAACAGTACAGATTCGGAGGGACGTTTCAAAGTGAAGATCTTGAGGGACACAACTGCTCTTCAATCTATAATTTTAAAATCAACTGTGCCTAACATCACCTACACCGAGGAGACGGTCCTTATCACTGACCTCACTGCTACCACTCCGTATCCACTCGGCAGAGTCCACCTGGATTGTCCTTTCGTGAAAGGTGAAGTCCAAGTCGCCATTCGGGAAAAGCCTTTTCCCATGTCAGGGGTACAACTTCTCCTGGGCAACGACTTGGCTGAATATCTACAGCCTTCCAACTTGATCATCATGGACAAACCCCAGGTATGTGACTCTGTCGTGGAAAACCCCATCCTGAAGTATATTCCAGCAGAGGTCCAAGAAAGTGATGAAGTCTCTCCTCCGGTTTTGGTGACAACCCGTGCACAAGCTGCACGCCCGCAAACATCTGACTCTGCTTCAACAGCTGTCCCTCAAGACAATCAGAATCTACCACCGGATCTTACTATGCTGGAGTTCCGTAAGTTGCAGAGGGAGGATCCCTCATTAACACATTATTCTTCCAGGCCGAGACTCAATCTGATAGTATTCCTGGGATCTTTATAGAGAATCAGTTGCTCTACCGCAGGTACCGACCCAGTAAACTAGCAGAGGATGACGATTGGGCTAATGTCGATCAACTAGCAGTTCCCACCAGCCTACGGCCCAATATTCTATATCTGGCCCACGGAGCGCTTTCTCACTACGGTTTTAATAAAACCTATCACGCCATCTGACAAGACTATTACTGGCCAGGTATGATTAAAGATGTAAAAACTTATGTACAGCAGTGTCATACATGTCAGATGGCAGGAAAACCTAACATCTCTATTCCCAAGGCTCCTTTAATTCCTATCCCGGTGCCTTTGGAACCCTTTCAGAGACTCATTATAGACTGTGTTGGTCCTTTTCCCTCGACCAGTTCTGGCAACGCTTATATACTAACCATCCTGTGTCCAACCACCAGATTCCCCATAGCAGTTCCTGTAAAGAACATTACGGCTGCTACTGTGGTGAAGCAACTGTTGAAGATCTTTACACAATATGGATTTCCACGGGAGGTTCAAAGTGACTGTGGCACCAACCTCACCAGTGATCTCTTCAAGAAGACACTGGAAGAATTCAACATCACTCAGGTATTGTCCAGCCCCTATCATCCTGCTTCACAGGGTTCTCTTGAACGTAGTCACCAAACGATAAAATCACTCCTTAAGAAATTTTGCAATGAAACTATGAAAGACTGGGATAAAAAAAACTTGACATCATCATGTGAATTTTCAGAAGTCTCCCAAATGAGTCTCTAGAAGTGTCTCCTTATGAGATGTTCTACGGACGTAAGTGCCGTACTCCTCTTAAAGCTTTTAAAGACTCTCTACATAATGCCACCTTCAGTGACCCTCTGTATGTGCCCCAGTTTCTTCAAAACTTAAAGCACCTTCTAGAGAGAGTACATAAATTTGCCAATGATAATTTATTAAAAGCTCAAGATAGGATGAAGAATTTTTTTGACAAACATAGTAAAATCAGGAAATTTAAAGTAGGAGACTTCGTTTTAGCATATTTTCCGATCCCTGGTTCTCCATTGCAAAATAAGTTTTCAGGACCTTACCGCATCAAGGAGTGCAGAAATAACCACAACTACGTTCTTGAGACTCCTGATAGGCTGCGGAGGACCCAGTTGTGCCACGTCAATCTTTTGAAGAAGTATAAAGGTATTCCCCCCACTGTGCTAGTATCTCTCACCACCTTTAAAGATCCATACCTCCACAGTGAGACTTTCCCTGCTTCTCCTCCCGAGAACACTAACTCTGAGTCAGTGCTTTCCAACTCGGAAATTCTTGCAGATCTTCCTAAATATTTTCAGGACTGTAACAGTGCTCCTGTCATCAGTGTTCCAAGAACATCAGAAGTTGTTCAGCGATGATCCCCAGGAATGTAATGTAGTTCAACACGACACCCAGCTACATCCTGATACCCGGCCGATTCGTCAACCCTTCTACCGCATCAGCCCGTACAAAAAGGAAGTTATGCATGCTGAGGTACAGTACCTTCTGGATCATGGGCTGGCCACCCCTTGTGAGTCCCCTTGGGCCTCACCCTGCTTCTTGGTGCCGAAACCTCACGGTAAAGTACGATTATGTATAGACTATAGGAAACTGAATCTCGTGACCGTCAAGGATGCTTAGAATTTACCTCGTATAGATGATATCCTTGACGCAGTAGGTACTGCTACTTATCTTTCCCAAATTGACTTGTTAAAGGGCTATCATCAGATTAGTCTGACAGAGCAGGCTAAGGAAATATCTGCCTTCACCACTCCTTTTGGCCTGTACAGATATGAACGCCTTCCTTTTGGACTGTGTAATGCCCCAGCCACCTTCCAGCGAGCTGTCAACCGCATCATCCATGGCCTAGATCACACCTACGCCTGTTTGGATGACATCGTTGTGGCAACCAACACCTGGAACGAACATCTGCTCCAGCTGCAACGACTGTTCGCCAAGCTCCTGACAGCTGGCCTTACCATCAACTTGGGCAAGTCCACCTTTGCTAAAGGTAAAGTGCGTTATCTTGGTCATGTAATAGGAAGTGGAAGCCTAGCTCCTTTAGCCATTCACACTCAAGCCATTCAGCATTACCCACAACCTACAACCAGGAAGCAGCTCCTGCGCTTCCTTGGCCTTGCATCTTACTATCGTAGGTTTGTGAAAATTTTCAGTACGGTAGCGACACCACTGATTAATCTGACCAGCCCCAAACAATGGTATCATTGGACCATTCAACAGATCGTTGCCTTTGAACAACTCAAATCTCTGCTATGTTCTAATCCCATTCTCGCCCCTCCAGATATTACGAAGCCCTTCATCATCAATGTCGACACAAGTGGCACCAGCATCGGGGGCGTTCTAATGCAACAACGTGGCGAAGAGGTTCTTCCTGTCAGCTACTACAGCTACAAGTTCAAGGCTCATCAGAAGAACTATAGCACCATAGAAAAGGAACTCCTCTCCATCGTCCTGAACCTGCAACATTTCGAACCTTACCTATAGAGTAATCGGTCTATTACCATCTACTCAGACCACAATCCCCTACGATTTCTGCAACAAGCCCAATTCAGCAATCAACGTCTTCTACGCTGGGCTCTGTATCTGCAGAACTTTAACCTGGAGATCTTCTTCATTAAGGGCTCGGATAACATCATAGCCGACGACCTCTCCAGAGTCTACGAGGTAGAGGCAGCAACTCCTATCACTCTACCGTCTAATGAAGTAAGTTAACCCGTAAGAGCAGGCTTCGGGGGAGAGCTGTGACAGTAATCTCTTTCAAGAGAGATTTAGCCTGCTCTTTCCTACATCTCGTTACTTCTTTAAGTCTGCAACATCAAAATACCACATTCAAGAATATTATAGAAGTGGAATAACAGACGTCTCTACAGGGAGGTACATTCACTCCACTCCCCTGTCCTCGCTGTCGCCGCACCACCCTCGTCGATCACCAAACTACCACTTCATGCTAATGAGTCTGGCCCTAGCTTCGGTAGGGGACAGACGTGTTGCATCGGCGCTCCAGCAGTTGGTGTTGTTTGCCAGTTTCGGCCGGTTTGGGGCGGGTGTGTCTCTGCTCGCCTGTGCTGACGTGGCGTTACGATGGGGGTCCCTCTACCCCCTGTCGTCCGGGCTCAGTCTGTGGGACTAGAGTTCTCTGTGCGGGTTGGTTACCCGGAGATTGCCCTGTCTTGTGAAATGCTCTCTGTCCCTGTGTTTGCGATTTATGGGGTCGAGTTGGTAACGGCCCATAGGGCGATTGTGAAGTTCACGGAGGAGGTGGCGTATCGCGATTTTCTCTGGCGATACGAGGGGCGGACACTACCCCTGCCGGATGGTGCGGGCACTGTAACCCTCTCGGATAGAAGTGGTGCACTTACTTACATCAGTGTGCATGGGGCTCCCTTGGAGTTTCCAGAGGCTCTGCTACGGCGGTATTTCGGCCGGTTTGGAGCAGTTGTTAGTGTGAGAGTGAACGTGGTGTCTTCTAGTCCTCTTAAGGGTGTGAGGTCTAACATTCGCACCCTGGGCATGAGACTCCGGGCGGATATTTCGTCCTCTGTGCGCCTTATGGGGTACAACATTCGGGTGTTTTATGCCCGCCAGCCGCGGACGTGTTATCGTTGTGGTCTTTTGGGCCATCAGGCTGCTGCCTGTTCTGCGCCTGCTGTTGCACCAGTGAATCTCTTCAGTGAGGAGAATTTTCCGCCCCTTCCTGTGGGGGATGATTCGGTGGGTGTGGACGTCTCTTCGGCTGAGGAGGTGCCCTCTGTATCAGCTGTTGCGCCTGCTGTTGTTGCCGCATCTCCTCCGAAGGTTGTATCCTCGCCTAGTGCTCCGCCTGCTCCGGCTGGTGTCCCTGAGCCTCTTCCGACTGCCGTTTGCTCGGACCCCTCGTCTTCCAGTTCTTCCTCTGCTGTGTCTGTCCCGGTCCCTGCACCCTCGCCGGCTGTTCCGGCTGTGCTGGGAGCTGGGGTGGATCCAGCATTCCCTCCTGTGACTGGCCTGGTGCCCCGTGTGGTTGAGGAGGCTGCCGTACTGCGGCGTGCGTCGGTTCGCCCGGCTAGTGCTGCGCGGGTCGCCGAGTCTGCCTCCGGGTCTGATGATGTGCGGCCCGAGCCTAAGCGTTCCCGGCGTTCTTCTGCGTGGGCTGAAGTTGGCGACTTCGACGAGTGTCGTCCTTCCGTTGACGGTGGGGTGGCTCCGGATGTGGTGCACACTATGGTGGTGGCGGAGGTACACTTGCCTGAGGATGCCGGTGCCGGCGTTTCGGCCTCCCCTCCTGGTCTGGTGTATGAGGGTCCTGCTTTAGGTGCGTTGCCTACGTGGGGTGGCTCCGGTTCTTCGTGGGGGGTGGTTCCCCCTGCTGTGGTTGGTGGTGAGCGGGGTGGCCTGGTGATGGTGTTGAGAAAGGATGCCCGCTCTGAGAGTACTCGTGGCCCCTTCCTCATTACCCGTTTCCTCGGCAGCGGTCTTGCCGCCTCTTCCGTCTCCAGCAGTCTCTTCTGTGTCTCCTGCGGTATCCATGGAGGTGCTACAGTCTCGTCGTCCGGCCCCTGCTCCTATGTGCGCGTCGGCATGGAAGTCTCGGCGGCCCTTGTCCGCTTCTCCAGTGTCGTCTGCTTCCTCGATGGGCTGGATGGCGCTCCCCGGCCTCGTTATGCGACTTGCGTCAGTGACCTCGGGCGTTGGCCGATGTCACCCGATATCGATGTTCCTGAGTTTATGATACCCCCTCGGGAGAGGGGGATAAAAAACCCTACCGACCTTGAAGATTTGGTCTGGGAGGCTTACAAGAAGAAGTATCCTTCCGCTGTTTTCCCGGAGAAGTACATTTCTCACGCTTTTCCTCGCAAATGATTTCTGTGTATTCTGTGTTTCCTGTTGTGTGCGGTGAGGATGGGGTGTGTGTGTGTGAGTGGGTGGGGTGGGTTTTGTTTTCCGGTTCCTGCGTGCTCCGGTGTATGTTGTAGGTTTTCTTTGTATGGCTGGTGGGTGGGTGTGCGGTTCCTGTGTATTTGTGTGTTCGGTTGTGGATGTCGTATGCGCCTGTGTATGTCATATTGTGTGCCCTTCAGGCTGTTGGCGAGTGCTCTTTGTTCGGTTGTGCTATTCTGTTTTGCCTTCTGTTTGTTATGGCGTGCTTTACCTGTTGTACGTGTTTGTTCTTTATGTTTTGTTTGGTATGTATTGTGATTGTACTGTTATGTTCCCTGTTGTGCCTTTGATGTATGTTTTGTTTTATGACGGTTTTGTTTTGTGATGTTACTGTGCTTGCTAGTTTGCCATTGTATTCTACTTTGTGCCTTGTTGTATGCTGTATTTTTCTATGCCTTTATCATGTTTGTGGTTTATTGTGAAATGCTGTCGGCCCTTCTGGCCGGTGGTCTATTGTTTTCTTTTGTTCTGTTCTGTATTCTGTGTTGTTTTTATTGTATTTAAGTTGCATGCTTTGCATGTAAATATAAAAAATAAAAAAAAAAACTTCAACTAACGCTCTCCCCATTGGTGAATCAGCGACTTCACGCGACTCCAGCGCCATCTCCTCGCCTATATATAGTCTTGCACAAGCAGTTAGAATAGAATATTCCTCAGAATATTCTTTGTGCTCTAGAGCTGACGCTTCTATCTAAGCATACATCCTGTATACTAAGTGGAGGTTTCAGCCAGCCAATATTATCAGCACCATTTACTAATTTTTTGTCTTGCTAATTGTGGAGTAATGTAACCATTATTTTATTTTATATTGTGTTTTTGTCTGTGTTTTGATCAGCACTGTACATAGCCAAGGGATTATCTTTATTTTGTTTCTGTTTGTTTAAAGTAAATTAAATTTTCATTATTTATAAGATTTGTTTTGCGTGTTTTTCCCAATCACTTTACCACAGGATGACAACCGCCAAGTAGTCAACATTTTTTTTCTCTTTTTTCTCTAATGTGATTGGCATTTCCACCAGCCATAGAGAAGACTGCCTTAACACCTTCATTTCTTGTCACAATAAATATATATATATATATATATATATATATATATATATATATATATATATATATATATATATATATATATATATATATATATATATATATAAATATATATATATATATATATATATATATATATATATATATATATTTATATATATATATATATATATATATATATATATATATATATATATATATATATATATACATATATATATGTCGTACCTAGTAGCTAAAACGCACTTCTCAGCCTACTATGCAAGGCCCGATTTGCCTAATAAGCCAAGTTTTCATGAATTAATTGTTTTTCGACTACCTAACCTCCCTAACCTAACATTTTCGGCTACCTAACCTAACCTAACCTATAAAGATAGGTTAGGTTAGGTTAGGTAGGTTAGTGCGTTCTAGTAGCCAGAACGCACTTCTCAGCCTATTATGCAAGGCCCGATTTGCCTAATAAGCCAAGTTTTCCTGATTTAATTGTTTTTCGACTACCAAACCTACCTAACCTAACCTAACCTAACTTTTTCGGCTATCTAACCTAACCTAACTGATAAAGATAGGTTAGGTAAGGTTAGGTAGGGTTGGTTAGGTTCGGTCATATAGCTACGTTAATTATAACTCCAATAAAAAAAATTGACCTCCTACATAATGAAATGAGTAGCTTTATCATTTCATAAGAAAAAAATTGGAGAAAATTTATTAATTCAGGAAAACTAGGCTTATTAGGCAAATTGGGCCTTGCATAGTAGGCTGAGAAGTGAGTTCTGGCTACTAGGTACGACATATATATATATATATATATATATATATATATATATATATATATATATATATATATATATATATATATATATATATATATATATATATATATCTTAATAAAAAATAATCTTAATCTTAAAAAAAAAATCTTAATAAAATAGTGTTCACTAGGACTGAATATAATTAAACACAACATAAAATTAGCTTGGCTCCCTATTTACTTGAGACATAATAGAACCAACACAAACGTTGTTTGGGACTCTGCTCCGGGGAGGCGCTAGAGAATCATAACAAAGACACGAGAGAGTGGAGGCTCCTAACGAGCCAGCAAACTCATCATAGACACCCAGATTACGTGTCAACAATCCGAGCAGCCACTACAGCCTCTCTACAACACCAGGAACACCGGAGTATCCGTCTTACAAAGTATTTATTGCATATTTTGCCCATTTTATGTCTTAAATAGGTTAAGCGGTTATACTGTGGGATTTATTTCCCAAACACATACGTTTACTCAGCTCTTTACTACATATACGAATGTTCCATGTCACACTGTACCTTATATGTCAATGTGCTTCCAGTAATAATAAATACGTCGGCAGGAACTAGTGATGTGAAGTTACCAGGATGCAGCTGGCTCCCAACATAATTGTGGAATTTTTTCTACCCTGTTGTACACCAACCTTACATACCTCCAGATAGCCGCCATTACGTGGCACTCTGAGGCACATGTGGCCACTCCCTAATCTGAGATTGAACTACAGTACCAGCCTAATTAGGCAACACCTACAGTGTCAGCTAAGGCCTTTATTTCTGTAAACTCTAGATAGAGTAGTAGTGTTCATAATTAAATTAGCTTTAATAATAGTAGATTACACCACCATATGTGGTACAATTTATATTAAAGACTAGGTAAACAATTTATAGTTCATCAGTATCCACTGCAAAGTGGAATGAGCTACAAATTGTCCCCCTCATTATGTGTGTGGGGGGGAGGGAACAATTAAGAATGTAAGTTAAGATTTTAGCAGGCGGAATCAATATACAGTCGACTTACTAGGAAGCGTATTAATAACTCAGACCCAACAATATTAAAATTAACTAAAAAACTTAAATATTCATAAAAAGAAATAAGCCTGCTCGGATTTTCCCATATAATTTTGTTCCTTTGAATCAAGATACAGGATCATGAATAGTATCCTATTTACATATATATTTATTATAGCTGGAAGACACTGCTAAACAGTTTATAGCAGGAAGACACTGCTATATATTTTTCTTGCCTAACTTTTTCAAGCTCTGCTAATAGTAAACAAAACTTACAGCAAACACTATAACATTGTTCCGAGGACTGAACCAAAGAACAATTGTGCTTTTCCATTATAAGAGATTGATACCAGGCTAGTTATAACCATAAATGTATATATAATTTATTATAATAAATAATTGTGCTATACTCAGCTCGTACCGATCCTGTGGAGTCCTATACTCTGCCCATAACGATCCTGTGGAGTCCTATACTCAGCCCGTACTGATCCTGTGGAGTCCTATACTCAGCCCGTACTAATCCCGTGGAGTCCTTCATACTCAGCTCCTATCGATCCCGTGGAGTCCTATACAAAACCCGTACCAATCCCGTGGAACATTATACTAAGCCCGTACCAATCCGGGAAGTACTATACAAAACCCGTACCAATCCTGTGGAGTCCTATATTCAGCCCGTACCGATCCTATGGAGTCCTATACTCAGCCCGTACCGATCCTGTGGAGTCCTATACCCAGCCCGTACCAATCTCGTGGAGTACTATATTCAGCCTGTACCAATCCATGGAGTCCTATACTCAGCCCGTACCGATCCTGTGGAGTCCTATACTCAGCCCGTACCGATCCTGTGGAGTCCTATACTCAGCCCGTACCGATCCTGTGGAGTCCCTATACTCAGCCCGTACCGATCCTATGGAGTCCTATACTCAGCCATCTCATGTCAAGCTCAAGTTGTATTCCTCAGTTATATTATACTTGCTCGGTTGTGTCGAGTCCTGTTGGTTTACTCAGCTGTTACTCAAGTTATCCATCTGGCGTCTTATGTTGTGGCTGAGGGTGATGGCAAGGGGTGTAGCCATTATCTCAGCACGTCGCATTTTGTACGTTATGGTTACCAACGTACAAATTACATAGTACTGTGAACAGCAGCGGTTCACTCACATATCCAAGTTATATATATGCGTCGGTAGGTTAGGTTAGGAGGGTGGGTTGGGTCGTGCGCTTCTGGTTAAGTTAGTACTCTGTATCTTGTACGTTGTGGCAAATCTACGAGAATTGAGCTTGGGGGATTGGGGGGGGGGAGACTGTACTAACTTGTAAGTATTGTTAATGGTCGTTCCCGAGCAACGACAAGTCAGAGTCGATTGTTTTTTGTTCAGGTTAGGAGCTGATTGTATGAGAGAGGTCTTATAGTCATTATATTCTGGTCAATCTTCCTGGTCGAGCTCTAGGAGACTCGAACAGGAGCCCCGCGCTTTTGTGAGGCCAAAGCTCTATCGACCGAGCTAGTAGTAGTAGTAGTAGTAGTAGGCATCTTTCAGTCTTAGGAGACTATGGAGTTGCACTCTGGTGTCGGCCTGGTCTGGAGTGGTCTCACCAGGGCGCCAAAGCCAGGGTAGGTTGATTCGGGGGAGAAGCTGTTACCCAGGCAGCAGGTCCACCCCTCTCCACGGCGCTGAAAGTCTCCAATGGAAAGGCATACGCCAATACGATTGGTTCCAGTGCCGTCGCAGAAACTGTGAGTTCCGGGGATGACCTCGAAGTTGGTGAAGAAGGGCACAGGGACCTCCAACCCCGGAGACCGCCGTGGACGTGGCCGGAGAAGAACCACCCCATCAAGGGCAAGAATACCCCAGCCTAATGTCTTAATAAGGAAAATTAATCGCTTTATATTTCCAGGGAAGTATGGAGGATAATTTGTCCTAACCTGACTTCTTCCCTCTCACTGTGACTCCTAAGCCTCCGTTGGAATGATTTTCGGCGACACGCGGAGAAATTGAAGCTTTGTGTAATGAGTTTCCAGCATGGTAAAATTGTTTGGCCATCTGGAGAATAACAGTGTCATCCAGTCCTTCTCTTGTTAAGCTTCCTTGTAAACGTCCCTCTAGTTTACTAAAGTTGACTTAAGTTTACTTAAAGTTGACTCACTTTACTGAAATTGCATTTCTCGAGGGAAGGGGATCTGTCAGGGGAAAGCGCGAAATCATTACCACTATAGAGCACTGGGAAAGGATCAGGATATAAGGATTTGGGATGGGACGGGGGTAAAGAATGGTGCACAACCTCTTAGACGGCCGGGGATTGAAGGCTGACCTGCATGAAGCGAGACCGTCGCTCTACCGTCCAGCCTAAGTGGTTGGGACGTAAACACACTATCACCATTTACTGACAGCAACATCATTCATCAGGCAAGTTCAATCCAGTGAACACAATTTCCAAGAGCAACGTCAATTCAACGTTGAATCATCACCAACGTTGGTCATTCAACGTTAATTTCCACGTTGAAGACCTTGATCTCAACATTGAATAAACTCCACGCTTGTGTAATGTGCACACTTGGTAGCCGGTCCTCCTAAGGTTTCCCCAACGTCAAGAAACTGCCGTACTAAAGTGCCCTTTTCCTATAACCTTCCAGAGGACTCGAAACAGAAAAGATGGAAGGATCACTCAAACATAGTGTTAAAATCAATGATAAGTTTATCGAAGAAAACTACACTTCATCCGCAGGGTAAACAATATATGTATAACTGTCAGACGGCGGCCACACTCCTCACGCGCCTCTGGCAACAACAGTCAGCTGGACGATTCAAAAGTTCGCTCCTGGCCTCTTGAAACCAGTCACTTCCTCTAGCTGCCCAAAATGTCACTGCCCACACACATATAAATATTATTTCATGCATACATGAGTAACCTGGCTCCTAGCCTAATTCTACCACACAAGTAGTGATAATAAAGACAATGCTCACGACATGAATCTCACCTAGGTGAGCTAGAATCTCTAGCTCACCTAGGCCAAGGGGTAATGGGAGGGAATTTCTATCTTAATTTCTCTCTGCTACATAGTCGACATATCCTCTGACGATGTGTCGCTGAGGTCCTCGGTCCTGGCGTTTGGTCCTCCGTTGATCAGGGTCCTGTACACACAAGGTCCTCAGTCGACTTGTAGATGCGCGTCCTCGCCGTCCTCACACTCTGTAGGCAGGTCCTTCCTCCTCCTCCTGAGTTACTGGAGACAGGTTCCCTTGCGCGTTGTCTCCCTCCTCCCACACTGGAAACTGTAGACAAACTTGCAGTCCAGTTTAGCGTCCCCTTCTCAACTTTTCCAGTGGACTTGACCCGGTCGCCAGCAGCTCGCCTGATGAGCAAATCCACACGGGGATGGCCGTGACGGGATTCGAACCTGCGTCCGAGAGCATCCCAGACGCTGCCTTAATCGTTCATTTCTTCATTTGATGCATCAAGCAATTGTGATTTATGTGTGTAACGTCGCCTGATGCGTTTGAACGTGGCCAGCAGGGGCGTCCTCGCGACCCCGCCCAACGTTCAGCTCTGCCACAGACTATCAGTAAAAGAGCTCTGGCACTCTAACACCAGCCAAGCTCTGCTTCCATGCACTCTACAGGAGACCCACGACGTCTACAGTATCAATGCGGCTGCTTGGGTTCACTGGTTGGGGCTTCCTAGCCTCCAAATTGGGAGCTCATTTGAGCGAGTCCGTTCTAGATGACGGGCCGTGACACACTGACCGTCGCAGAACACCGGGCTACTCAGAGCCCTCCGCCCTGTGACGTCACACTGCCCGAGGGCTCCTCGCCATTGGTCAATCTCGTCACGTGACCATACCTGGCCAATCATCAGCCGGCAGGCGTCACGCTTCTTGGCAGGAAGCGGAATGCCTCGGCGCCATTTTGTACACCAAAAGGGCGTAAGCCACTTGTAAAACCAAACTAAATCGGCAAATTCACTGCCACCACGATAACTCTCAACACCTTCCTATATATCAAATGTTCCCTGAGCATCAGAGAACGTGCAGGGTGAAGAGATATGACTCTTTATGCCGGCATAGGGAAGACATAAGGTGGGACACCGTCACAGTAGTGAAGATGGTTACAGTGAAGATATAGAGTGTGTAGTAAAGATGGGAACAGTGAAGATATAATGTATGTAGTGAAGATGGTAGCAGTGAAGATAGTGTGTGTAGTGAAGATGGCTACAGTGAAGATATAGTGTGTGTAGTGGAGATGGTTACAGTGAAGATATAGTGTGTGTAGTGAAGATATAGTGTGTGTAGTGAAGATGGTTACAGTGAAGATATAGTGTGTGTAGTGAAGATGGTTACAGTGAAGATATAGTGTGTGTAGTGAAGATGGTTACAGTGAAGATATAGTGTGTGTAGTGAAGATGGTTACAGTGAAGATATAGTGTGTGTAGTGAAGATGGTTACAGTGGAGATATAGTGTGTGTAGTGAAGATGGTTACAGTGAAGACATAGTGTGTGTAGTGAAGATATAGTGCGTGTAGTGAAGATGGTTACAGTGAAGATATAATGTGTGTAGTGAAGATGGTTACAGTGATGATATATTGTGTGTAGTGAAGATGGCTACAGTGAAGATATAGGGTGTGTAGTGAAGTTGGTTACAGTGAAGATATAGTGTGTGTAGTGAAGATGGTTACAGTGAAGATATAGTGTGTGTAGTGAAGATGGTTACAGTGAAGATATATTGTGTGTAGTGAAGATGGTTACAGTGAAGATATAGTGTGTGTAGTGAAGATGGTTACAGTGAAGATATAGTGTGTGAAGTGAAGATGGTAACAGTGAAGATATAGTGTGTGTAGTGAAGATGGTTACAGTGAAGATATAGTGTGTGTAGTGAAGATGGTTTACAGTGAAGATATAGTGTGTGTAGTGAAGATGGTTACAGTGAAGATATAGTGTGTGTAGTGAAGATGATTACAATGAAGATAGTGTGTGTAGTGAAGATGGTGTGTGTGTAGTGAAGATGTTTACAGTGAAGATAGTGTGTGTAGTGAAGATGGTGTGTGTGTGTGTAGTGAAGATAGTGTGTGTAGTGAAGATGGTGTGTGTAGTGAAGATAGTGTGTGTAGCGAAGATGGTGTGTGTGTGTGTGTAGTGAAGATGTTACAGTGAAGATAGTGTGTGTAGTGAAGATGGTGTGTGTGTGTGTGTGTGTAGTGAAGATGTTTACAGTGAAGATAGTGTGTGTAGTGAAGATGGTGTGTGTGTGTGTGTGTAGTGAAGATGTTTACAGTGAAGATAGTGTGTGTAGTGAAGATGGTGTGTGTGTGTGTAGTGAAGATAGTGTGTGTAGTGAAGATGGTGTGTGTAGTGAAGATAGTGTGTGTAGTGAAGATGGTGTGTGTGTGTGTAGTGAAGATGTTTACATTGAAGATAGTGTGTGTAGTGATGATGGTGTGTGTGTGTGTAGTGAAGATGTTTACAGTGAAGATAGTGTGTGTAGTGAAGATGGTGTGTGTGTGTGTGTAGTGAAGATGTTTACAGTGAAGATAGTGTGTGTAGCCCCAAGAATTACTTCCACTTAGAAAAAGAGTCTAGACCCTCCCTGTAGCTATTTATAAATAACTCATAAAGAATTATAACAACAAGGATGTGGTGTACCGACCTGGGTATATAATTCATAGTATTGATACATGTAGAGGCTGGCAAAGATGCGCAGTGAGTCATCTTAGAGTAACGTCACGGCAATTAATACATTAACTAATAAAAATAGAATAATTGTTGTATTACTCAGTATTATAAAGAATAATCAACCTTGCTTAAGGACCTATGTAATTTAACATCATTTTAGAGTAAAGAATCAACTCTCCTCTTCCGGCCAAGTGGAAACGAGTCGAGTAGATATGGGGACTATAGTTTAGTAGCCTCGGAACACACACACACTAGCCTCAGTACAGCCTCTGCAGGGGGAGGGGGTGGGGAATAAGAAATGCTATCGACCACCTTGTTTATTAACTCATTCAAACCGATCGAGTTCAAGTACCTGTGTAATTACAATTCATCTTGAATAGGAATCCAATCTCCTTAAAGTGACCAGTCAATACGAATCTAATGTGGTTAATTGTCATTGAAAAGTAGATTAGCAACTAAGTCAAGGTCAGCCTCTAAGCTTTGGAGGAAAGTTTCAGTGAGTGTGGCTTGGGTCAGCAGCAAGGCAAGACAGTTCTCTCCCTGAGACAAGGTCACAACATCTGACCTGCGGTCTTGGTATTTAAAGTAAGGTTTTTGTTTTCTAGAATTGAAATTAAAAAATCCGTGGTTTAATAGGGCAAAAGGAACTGAACAAAATGTCATGGAGAACTTCCGAAATAACAGAACACCAGAAAGCAGAGAGAAATGCCAGAGAACCAGGAACGAGTATGTCAGTGTGAGAAGAGCAGCTGAGAAAAAAGTATGAAAATGATAGAGCAAACAAAGCCAAAGACCGAACCTAAGCTATTCCACAGTTACATTAGGAGGAAAACAACAGTGAAGGAACAGGTGATGAAACTTAGAACGGGTAAGGACAGGTACACAGAGAATGAGGAAGAGGTGTGTGAAGAATTCAACAAGAGCCCCCAGGAGGGTTTCACAATAGAACAAAGAGGGCACTGCGCTAGGAGAGGTGGCAGTAAACCAGGCGGTCTTGGAAGGGTTCGAAATTACAAGAGATGAAGTCAATTGGCACCTGTTGGATCTGGACATGAGAAAGGCTGTTGGCCCGGACGGAATCTCCTCATGGGTATTGAAAGAGTGTGCAGGAGCGCTTTGCTTGCCACTCTCCATAGTGTATATATAGTAGATCAATGAAAAAGGAAGACCTACCAGAAATATGGAAAATGGCAAATGTAGTCAAAATATACAAAAAGAGTGACAGACAAGAGGCAATGAACTACAGCCCAGTGTCCTTAACTTGTGTACCATGCATGGCGATGGAGAAGATCGTAAGAAAAACCTAGTAACACTTCTGGAGAGACGAGACTTTGTGACAACCCATCAACATGGGTTCAGGGAAGGTAAATCTTGCCTTGCATTTTTGGGGGGGCTGTCGGAAAGCCTTTGACACAGTACCCCATAAAAGGCTGATGCATTAGCTGAAGAAACAGGCAGGAGTAACTGGTAGGGCGTTCCGGTGGATAAGGGAGTACCTAAGCAATAGGAAGCAGAGAGTTACAGTGAGGGTGAGACCTCAAATTGGCGTGAAGTCACCAGTGGACTCCAACACGGCTCTTTTCTCGGACCTATCCTGTTTCTCATATACGTAAATGTATATTTAGGGTATCAACTCATTCCTCTCTATGTTTGCTGACGACGCCAAAATTATGAGAAGGATTAAGATAAAGGAGGACAGCTTGAGGATTCAAGAAGACCTGGAAAATCTGCAGAAATGGTCGAACAAATGGTTGTTAGAGATTAACCGAAGCAATGAAGATAGGTGTAGGGAGGAGACCAGATACAAGGTATCATTTGGGAGATGAAGTACTTCAAGAGTCAGAGACAAAGACCTAGGGGTTGACATCACGCCAGATCTGCCCCCCTGAAGATCATATCAATAGGGCACTGTGGAGAAATTCCCGACAGACCACTGGAACATTATCTAACACAGTGCACAGTTACAAACCCATTAAGATTTCAACTTTGATTCAACAGAGCAGAAGAAGTTGTTAAACACATATGGCAAAATCTTACTGAAGCGACAATACGAGTCATAAATACTCATACCCCGCCCAAGTAAAACAGAAACAAGCAATACTTAGTGGTCCAGCCAGAGGCTTAAGGCCGCGCAGGAATATCCCTGCCAAAAAAAAAATCAATAGGAAAACATCAGCGGCATATGCCAGGTTGGCTAACATAAAAACGGCCTTTAGAAACTTGTGTAAGGAATCTTTCAGAACTTTGTATACCACACATGTCAGACCAATCCTGGAGAATGCAGCTCCAGCATGGAGTCCATATCTAATCAAGCATAAGACTACTCTGGAAAAGGTTCAAAGGTTTACCACCAGACTAGTACCCAAACTGAGGGGTATGAGCTACGAGGAGAGACTACGGGAATTAACCCCTCACGTTACTGGGAGGCAGAAGAGTTAGAGGGGACATGATCACCACATACAAGATTTTCAAAGGAATTGATAGCGTAGATAAAGACAGACTATTTACCACAAGGGGAACACACACTAGGGGATACAGGTGGAAATTGAGTGCCCAAATGAGCCGTAGTGACGTTAGAATTTTTTTTCAGTGTCAGAGTAGTAGACAAATCGAATGCATTAGGAAGTGATGTGGTGGAGGCTGACTCCATAGACAGCTTCAAGTGTAGATATGATAGAGCCCAATAGGCTCAGGAACCTGTACATTAGTTAATTGACAGTTGAGAGGCAGGACTAAAGAGCCAGAGCTCAACCCTCACAAGCACAATTAGGTAAGTACACACACACACACACACACACACACACACACACACACACACACACACACACAGTTAGGTGAGTACACATACACACACACTCCCTGGGGAAGCCGGTGGCCGAGCGGACAGCACCCTGGGCACGTGATCCAGTGGTCCCGGGTTCGATCCCGGGCGCTGGCGAGAAACGATGGGCAGAGTTTCTTCACCCTATTACCAAGCAGTAAATAGGTACCTGGGAGTTAGTCAGCTGTCACGGGCTGCTTCCTGGAGTCTATGTGTGTGTGTGGTAAAAAAAAACCAGTAGTAGTAGTAGAAACAGTTGATTGACAGTTGAGAGGCATGCCGAAAGAGCAGATCTGAACCCCCACAAGCACAATTAGGTGAATGCACACACACACACACATTATCGCTGGACACGTGATCATGTGGTCCTGGGTTCGATCCCAGACGCCGGCAAGAAACAATGGGCAGAGTTTCTTTCACCCTTTGCTCCTGTTACCTAGCAGTAAATAAATACCTGGGAGTTAGTCAGCTGTCACAGGTTGCTTTCTAGTGTGTGTGTGTGTGATGTGGGGAAGAAAATAGCAGTAGTAGTAGTAGTTAGAAACAGTTGTTTGACAGTTGAGAGGAGAGCCGAAAGAGCATAGCTCAAGCCCCGCAAGCACAACTAGGTGAGTACACATACACACACACTCACTCACACACACACACTCACACACTGTACAGGAATCTGTACACCAGTTGATTGACAGTTGAGAGGCGGGACCAAAGAGCCAAAGGTTAACCTCTGCAAGCACAATTAGGTGAGTACATACCTGGGTAGATAGGCACCTGGAGTTAGTCAGCAGTCACAGGTTGCTTCCTGGTGTGTGTGTGTGTGTGTGTGTGTGTGTTTGTGTGTGTGGTGTGTGTGTGTGGTGTGTGTGGTGTGTGTGTGTGTGTGTGTGTGTGTGTGTGTGTGTGTGTGTGTGTGTGTGTGTGTGTGTGTGTGTGTGTGTGTGTGTGTGTGTGTGTGGTGTGGGGAAAAAAATAGTAGTAGTAGTAGCGCGGGGTCGCGTGCTACGATAAACGCCAATATTTTTGGGTTAGTTAAGGCTACAGTGACGGATCACAGGTCTTGGGGTATCACAACAGTATATAACCGCCACGAATAGGAAAGAAAAATATTGTGCTATCACTAGAGCTTTGTGTTAAACAGTGAATTCACCAAACAGGCCACGTGGGAGGGCCCACGAGGCTTTGTTTATATTTGGGTTAACATTTGGGCTCCAGTGATCAGTGGTAAAGTAAATTAGTGAACTGTAACACAACGATACAGTGGACTGACTCCAGAGCTTTGTGTAGACAGGAGAAGAACCGCCATCATCAATCTACTAGAACTTAGTGAATCACCACGTGGGAGGCGACGACGGATCACCATCGTCATCCATACATCGTCATTACTCATCTAGTATTGTGAGCGGGAGGCTGACTGGTAGGTACCCATCTCTGGTCAATTAATCAGGTGTACGGGAGTGGGGTAAAATATTATCAAATTCTTGTTCAGGATATCATAATATATTTAAAATCTCAAAGTGGCTCATTTTAGGTAGAGATTAACACTTACGGGAACTCGTGGACACTCGCACGCAACGCCCACGTGCGTATTCATGCACACACGCATGCACATGCAAAAACACACACACACATGCACACACAAGAACAAACGTTCAGTCAGGGGAGAAAGGATTAAACCTTTTGTGGAAAGGGAATAAGACCACACTATACTCCACCCCTCTCTTACCCCCCATCTCATTAACCCAATACACTCCCCCCCCCCCCATTCCCACTCCCCCTCCCCCCCACGACTGACCGCAAATACAGCACACACACCCTGACCTGGTCACCATCTCCGTCCCCTCCCACCCCCCAGTCCCCCACATCCCCCATCAAACACTCTCCCCTCTCTCTCCCTCTCCTTCTCTCTCTCTCTCTCTCTCTCTCTCTCCCTCTCTCTCTTCTCTCTCTCTCTCTCTCTCTCTCTCTCTCCTCTCTCTCTCTCTCTCTCTCTCTCTCTCTTTCACTCTCTCGCTCTCTCGCTCTCTCTCTCTCTCTCTCTCTCTCTCTCTCTCTCTCTCCCTCTCTCTCTCTCTCTCTCTCTCTCTCTCTCTCTCTCTCTCTCTCTCTCTCTCTCTCTCTCTCTCTCTCTCTCTCTCTCTCTCTCTCTCTCTCTCTCTCTCTTCACTCTCTCGCTCTCTCGCGCTCTCTCTCTCTCTCTCTCTCTCCCCCTCTCTCTCCTCCTTTCCCGATCTCCCTCTCTCCTCTCTCCCTCGCTCTCCCTAACCTCCCTCTCTCTCCCCCTTCCTCCCTCTCTCTCTCCCTCTCCTCTCTCCCCCTCTCCTCCCTCTCTCTCTCCCTCTCCTCTCTCCTCTCCTCCTCTCTCTCTCTCTCCTCTCTCCCCCTCTCCTTCCTTCCCCCCCTCTCTGCCCACATGCTCACACACGCTCACACACACACAACACGCTCACACACACACACACACACACACACACACACACACACACACACACACACAACACACACACACACACACACACACACACACACACACACACACACACACAAACATATACACACATACACAGCGCCCTTGGGAATGAGTGACCACAGTGTATTGAACTTTGAGTACCTGGTAGAGCTAGGACTTATCTCCCCCAAAAAAGAACTAGGAATCAAAAGGCTGGCATACTGAAAGGGGAATTATGAACAAATGAGAAGTTTCCTAAGTGAAATACCTTGGGACACAGACCTCAGAGATAAGTCTGTACAGGGTATGATGGACTATGTTACCCAAAAGTGTCAGGAGGCAGTAAACAGGTTCATCCCGGCCCAAAGGGAAAAATCCGAGAGGCAACAGAAGAATCCATGGTATAATAGGGCATGTATGGAAGCGAAGAAACTGAACAAAAAGGCGTGGAGGAACTTCCGGAATAACAGAACACCACAAAGCAGAGAGAGATACCAGAGAACCAGGAATGAGTACATCAGGGTGAGAAGAGAAGCAGAGAAAAGTTTTGAAAATGATATAGCAAACAATGCCAAGACCGAACCAAAGCTACTCCACAGTCACATCAGAAGGAAACAACAGTGAAAGAACAGGTATTGAAACTTCGAATAGGCGAGGACAGATATACAGAGAATAACAGAGAAGTGTGTGAAGAACTCAACAAGAGGTTCCAGGAGGTCTTCACAATAGAACAGGGTGAGGTCACTGGCAAGGAGAAAGGGAGGTAAACCAGGCGGCCTTCGAAGAGTTCGAAATTACGAGAGAGGAGGTCAAAAGACACCTGCTGGATCTGGATGTTAGAAAGGCTGTTGGTCCAGATGGGATCTTACCATGGGTACTGAAAGAATGTGCAGAGGCACTTAGCTTGCCACTCTCCATAGTGTATAGTAGGTCACTGGAGACGGGAGACCTACCAGAAATATGGAAGACGGCGAATGTGGTCCCAATATACAAAAAGGGCGACAGGCAAGAGGCACTGAACTACAGGCCAGTGTCCTTGACTTGTATACCATGCAAGGTGATGGAGAAGATCGTGAGAAAAAACCTGGTAACACATCTGGAGAGAAGGGACTTCGTGACAAATCGCCAACATGGGTTCAGGGAGGGTAAATCTTGCCTTACAGGCTTGATAGAATTCTACGATCAGGTGACAAAGATTAAGCAAGAAAGAGAGGGCTGGGCGGACTGCATTTTCTTGGATTGTCGGAAAGCCTTTGACACAGTACCGCATAAGAGGCTAATACATAAGCTGGAGAGACAGGCAGGTGTAGCTGGTAAGGTGCTCCAGTGGATAAGAGAGTGTCTAAGCAATAGGAAACAGAGAGTTACGGTGGGGTGAGACCTCCGATTGGCGTGAAGTCACCAGTGGAGTCCTACAGGGCTCTGTACTCGGTCCTATCTTGTTTCTGATATATGTAAATGATCTCCCGGAGGGTATCGATTCATTTCTCTCAATGTTTGCGGACGATGCTAAAATCATGAGAAGGATTAAAACAGAAGAGGACTGTTTGAGGCTTCAAGAAGACCTAGACAAGCTGAAGGAATGGTCGAACAAGTGGTTGTTAGAGTTTAACCCAACCAAATGTAATGTAATGAAGATAGGTGTAGGGAGCAGAAGGCCAGATACAAGGTATCATCTGGGAGAGGAAATTCTTCAGGAGTCAGAGAAGGAAAAAGACTTGGGGGTTGATATCACGCCAGACCTGTCTCCTGCAGCACATATCAAGCGGATAACATCAGCTTGATATGTGCTGCATCACGTCCCCACCCATCCAGTACACACACACACACACACACACACACACACACACACACACACACACACACACACACACACACACACACACACACACACACACACACACACACACACACACACACACACACACACACACACACACACACACACACACACACACAGATTACATAACAGGAACTATAACAATGGGTGAACCTAAGATAATAATGGCAGTCATTTACAATCCTCCCCTAAATGACAGAAGACCTAGACAGGAGTTTGATAGGAACAACATGGTAACAATTAATATAATAGAGAAAGCAGCTTCAGTTGCCTGCAGGAATGGCTCAAGACTCTTAATCATAGGCGATTTCAATCATGGAAAGATAGACTAGGAGAATAGGGACCCACATGGTGGTGCAGATACGTGGAGAGCTAAACTCTTGGAAGTGGCAACAAGGAATTTTCTGAGCCAGCATGTCAAGGAACCCACAAGAGTGAGAGGCAATGATGAACCAGCTAGACTCGAATTGATATTCACCCTGAATAAGTCAGAAATAAGGGAAGTCAAAGTTGAAGTCCCCATAGGAATGAGTGACCACAGTGTACTGACTTTTGAGTACTTGGTGGAGTTAGGGATAACCTATCCAAGGATGGGATCGGAGGGAAAAAGACTGAATTACCTAAGAGGAAAATATGACGAGATGAGAAACTTCCTCAGGGGAATACCATGGGAAACACAACTTAGAGACAAGAATGGGCAGGTCATGATGGATTTTGTCACCCAGAAGTGCCAAGAAGCTGAAAAACAGGTTTATCCCCGTCCAAAAGGAGAAAAACGAAAAACAACAGAAAAACCCATGGTTCAACCAGGAATGCAAGGTAGCGAAGCAACTGAGTAAAAGAACATGGACAAACTACATAAATAACAAAACACCAGAGAGCAGGGAGAGATACCAGAGGGCCAGAAATGAGTACCTCAGAGTCAGGAGGGGAGCAGAGAGACATTTTGAAAATGATATCGAGAGTAAAGTCAAGACCCAACAAAAGCTGCTCCACAGCCATATCAGGTGGAAAACAGCAGTGAAGGAACAAGTGATAAAGCTGCAAAACTGGGAGAACAGATTCACAGAGAATGACAAGGAGGTGTGCGAAGAATTCATAAAGAGATTTCAGGAGGTCTTCACAATAAAACAAGGAGAAACCCCTGCACCAAATGAGGAGGCGGCAAACCAAGCAACCTTTGAGGAATTTGACCTCACCCGTGATGAGGTCAAAAGGTGTCTGCTGGAGCTGGATGTGACAAAGACTGTTGGGCCTGACAGAATTTCTCCATGGATACTAAAGGAAGGTGCAGAAGCACTAAGTGTGCCACTCTCTATGGTGTATAACAGATCACTTGAAACAGGAGACTTACCAGAAAGTTGGAAGACAGCTAACATGGTCCCAATATACAAGAAGGGTGACAGGCAAGAGGCACTGAACTGCAGGCCAGTTTCCTTAACTTGTATAACATGCCAAGGTGATGGAGAAGATCGTGAGGAAAAAGCTCGTAGAGCATCTGGAGGGAAATAACTTTGTAACACACCACCAACATGGGTTCAGGGATGGTAAATCGTGCCTCACAGGTTTAATAGAATTTTATGACGAGGCAACAAAAATTAGGCAGGAAAGAGAAGGGTGGGTCGACTGCATTTTCCTGGACTGTCAAAAAGCCTTTGACACAGTACCCCATAAAAGGCTGTTAAAAAAGTTGGAGCAACAGGCAGGAGCTTTTTTTTTATTATTATTATCATTTTCTACCACAGACGTGGCCACACATATACAATGTAGTAAAAGGGAAGGTGCTCCAGCTGATAAGGGAGTACTTAAGCAACAGGAAACAGAGAGTAACGGTGAGGGGGGAGACATCAGAGTGGCGAGATGTCACCAGCGGAGTCCCACAGGGCTCAGTACTTGGACCCATCCTGTTTCTAATATATGTAAACGATCTTCCGGAGGGTATAGACTCATTCTTCTCAATGTTTGCTGATGATGCAAAAATTGTGAGAACAATCAAGACGGATGGAAATAGACAGAGACTACAGGATGACCTGGATAAACTAGAGGAATGGTCTAGAAAATGGCTGCTACAGTTCAACTCAGGAAAGTGTAAGGTGATGAAATTAGGCGAAGGAAGCAGAAGGCTGAACACAAGGTATCATCTGGGAGGTGAAATCCTGCAAGAGTCAAATAGAGAGAAAGATTTGGGGGTTATCACACCAAACCTGTCCGCAGAAGCCCACATCAAAATAATATCATCAGCGGCATATGCTAGACTGGCCAACATAAGAACTGCTTTTAGAAACTTGTGTAAGGAATCTTTCAGAAATCTGTATACCACTTATGTAAGACCAATCCTGGAGTATGCAGCTCCAGCCTGGAGTCCATACCTAGTTAAACACAAGACAAAGTTAGAGAAGATTCAGCGGTATGCCACCAGGTTCGTCCCGGAACTGAGAGGAATGAGCTACGAGGAAAGGCTAAAGGAGCTGAACCTCATATCCCTGAAAAAATGAAGAGTAAGGGGAGACATGATAACCACCTACAAAATTCTAAGGGGAATAGACAGGGCAGACAAAGACAAACTCTTCTGCACAGCTGGGACACGAACAAGGGGACACAGGTGGTAACTTAGTACCCAGATGAGCCACAGAAACGTTAGAAAGAATTTTTTCAGTGTCAGAGTAGTTAATAAATGGAATGCATTAGGCAGTGATGTGGTGGAGGCTGACTCCATACACAGTTTCAAATGTAGATATGATAGAGCCCAGTAGGCTCAGGAATCTGTACACCTGTTGATTGACAGTTGAGAGGCGGGACCAAAGAGCCAAACCTCAACCCCCGCAAACACAATTAGGTAAGTACACACACACACACACGCACACACTCACAGCAAAGTAAAAGGGCATGGAGAAACTATAGGAATAACAGGACACTGGAGAGCAGAGAAAAATACCAGAATGCCAGAAATAAATATGTCAGGATGCGAAGAGAGGCAGAAAGACAATAAGAAAATGCCATCGCAAGCAAGGCAAAGACTCAGCCTAAATTGCTGCATAGACACATCAGGAGAAAAATAACAGTAAAGGAACAGGTTATGAAATTAAGGAAATGGCAGAAGGATTCACTATAAACGACAAGGAAGTGTGTGAGGAACTGAATAAGAAATTCCAGGAGTTCTTCACCTTAGAGCAAGGAGAAATTCCAGAGATTAGAGAGAGAATAACAAACCAGGAACCACTGGAAGAGTTTGAGATTACCAGCGGGGATGTAAGGAAGTGTTTACTAGAGTTGGATGTGACAATGGCTATAGGCCCAGATGGAATCTCCCCATGGATACTAAAGGAAGGAGCAGAAGAACTGTGCCTACCACTCTCCATAGTACACAATGTGTCAACTTTGTGAAAGAGAAAACATGCACTCTCTTGAACATTATATTGTAGAATGTCCCATACTGACTGACTTTCGCTCTCCTGGGCTAAGGTATGCTGAACTGTGTAATTACTATATGAGTACTGGAACACTTGATGATATATTGGACTTGTACCCAAGATTAACCATGTTATGTATCAATTATATAATGTATATATGTGATGTAACTATATAACCTGAACTTGTAAAAGCACCTTCATCACCTTCAGTGATTAAGTGCTTAATTACACACTAGTTTCTCTATCAGCTATCTCACTCTGTCAGAGTAAAAGAGACAAATGTATGTAAATGCATGTGTGTGTGTATATATGTATGTGTACATGTATGTATATATGTATGTGTACATGTACTCACCTAATTGTACTCACCTAGTTGTGCTTGCGGGGTTGAGCTCTGGCTCTTTGGTCCCGCCTCTCAACTGTCAATCAACAGGTGTACAGGTTCCTGAGCCTATTGGGCTCTATCATATCTACACTTGAAACTGTGTATGGAGTCAGCCTCCACCACATCACTTCCTAATGCATTCCATTTGTCAACCACTCTGACACTAAAAAAGTTCTTTCTAATATCTCTGTGGCTCATTTGGGCGCTCAGTTTCCACCTGTGTCCCCTAGTGTGTGTGCCCCTTGTGTTAAACAGCCTGTCTTTATCAACCCTGTCAATTCCCTTGAGGATCTTGAATGTGGTGATCATGTCCCCCCTAACTCTTCTGTCTTCCAACGAAGTGAGGTTTAATTCCCGTAGTCTCTCCTCGTAGCTCATATCTCTCAGCTCGGGTACTAGTCTGGTGGCAAACCTTTGAACCTTTTCCATTTTAGTCTTATGCTTGACTAGATATGGACCTCATGCTGGTGCCGCATACTCCAGGATTGGTCTGACATATGTGGTATATAATGTTCTGAAAGATTCCTTACACAAGTTTCTAAAGGCCGTTCCTATGTTAGCCAACCTGGCATATGCTGCTGCTGTTATCCTCTTGATATGAGCATCAGGGGACAGGTCTGGCGTGATATCAACCCCCAGGTCTTTCTCTCTCTCGGACTCTTGAAGTATTTCATCTCCCAAGTGATACCTTGTATCTGGTCTCCTGCTTCCTACCCCTATCTTCATTACATTACATTTGCTTGGATTAAACTCTAACAGCCATTTGTTCGACCATTCCTGCAGCTTGTCCAGGTCTTCTTGAAGCCTCAAGCTGTCCTCCTCTGTCTTAATCCTTCTCATAATTTTAGCGTCGTCAGCAAACATTGAGAGGAATGAGTCTATACTCTCTGGGAGATCATTTACATATATCAGAAACAGGATAGGTCCAAGTACAGAGCCCTGTGGGACTCCACTGGTGACTTCACGCCATTCTGAGCTCTCACCCCTCACTGTAACTCTCTGTTTCCTATTGTTTAGGTACTCCCTTATCCACTGGAGAGTGGTAGGCAAAGTGCTCCTGCACACTCTTTCAATACCCATGGCCATATTCCATCCGGCCCAACAGCTTTTCTCACATCCAGCTCCAATAGGTGCTTCTTGACCTCATCTCTTGTAATTTCGAACCTATCCAAGGTCACCTGGTTTGCTGCCACCTCTTCTAGCGCCGCGACATCTCCCTGTTCTATTGTAAAGACCTCCTGGAACTTTTTGTTGAGTTCTTCACACACCTCTTTGTTATTCTCTGTGTACCTGTCCTCACCCACCCTAAGTTTCATCACCTATTCCTTCACTGTTGTCTTCCTCCTGATGTGACTGTGTAGTAGCTTGGGTTCAGTCTTGGCTTTATTAGCTATATCATTTTCATACCTTTTCTCAGCTGCTCTTCTCACACTGACATACTCGTTCCTGGTTCTCTGGTATCTCTCTCTACTTTCTGGTGTTCTGTTATTACGGAAGTTCCTCTATGCCCTTTTGTTCTGCTCCTTTGCTCTAATACATTCCTTATTAAACCACGGATTCTTCCTTTGCTTCTCTGTTTTTTCCTGTCGGGCTGGGAGAAACCTGCTTACAGCCTCCTGACATTTTTGGGTGACATAGTCCATCATGTCTTGTACGGACTTGGTTCCGAGTTCTGTGTCCCAATGTATATCCCATAGGAATTTATTCATTTCCTCATAGTTTCCCTTTCGGTACGCCAGCCCTTTGGTTCCCAGTTCTTTTTTGGGGGTGATAATTCCCAGCTCAACCAGGTACTCAAAGCTCAATACACTATGATCACTCATTCCCAAGGGGGCTTCCAACTTAACTTCCCTTATATCCGACTCATTTAGGGTAAATATCAGATCAAGCAAGGCTGGTTCATCCCCTCCTCTCATTCTTGTCGGTCCCTTGACGTGTTGGCTTAGAAAGTTTCTTGTTGCCACATCCAGCAGCTTAGCTCTCAATATGTCTGGGCCTCCATGTGTGTCTCTGTTCCCTCAATCTATCTTCCCATGGTTGAAGTCTCCCATGATTAGAAGTCTGGATTCGTTCCTGCTAGCCACAGAAGCTGCTCTCTCTATGATATTGATGGGGGCCAAGTTGTTTCTATCATATTCCTGTCTGGGTCTTCTGTCATTTGGTGGGGGTTATATATGACTACTATTATAATTTTCTGTCCTCCAGTTGCTATGGTGCCTGAAATGTAGTCACTGAAACCTTCACAGTTCTGAATTACCATCTCTTCGAAACTCCAACCTTCTCTTAGTAGCAGAGCTACACCACCTCCTCCTCTCCCTTCTCTCTCTTTCCTCACTACATAGTAGCCCTGTGGAAACACTGCGTTTGTTATGATTTTCGTTAACTTTGTTTCTGTGAGCGCTATTATGTCTGCGTTTTCTTCTAGTGCCCATTCTCCGAGTTTACTTGTTTTATTTGTAATCCCATCTATGTTAGTGTACATCGCCTTGAAGCTCACTTTCTTCTGTTCATTTTCATGTCCCTTTCTTGGCAAGCATTCTGCTGGTGTGGGAAGCTGTTCCGTGGGTGAGAGGATCTGTGAGCTGGTTTGCAGGGTCTCAGAGGATTTTGGGGTGGGGGGTGAGGGTTTAAGGGAAGGGGGGACAGGTAGGGTGTAGGTTAAGGAGGTAGGGATGATGTATGTATATATGTATGTGTACATGTATGTATACATGTATGTGTATATATATATGTATGTGTACATATATATGTCTGTGTGTGTATGTATATGTATGTGTATAAAATACATATGGAAGCTGATCAGAATTACATTTCACCTTTATAAATGCACATTAATGACACTATGTAAAAGACACATCGAACACTTTATGTAGGGCATACGTAAATCTGTGTATCTATGTATTTACGTATGTAGGTTAGCTTAGCATTTTAAAAGCACCGAATCACCTTCTGTGGTTGATTGTTCAATAAACCCTTGAACTATGTGTTTAACACATCTCTAACCCTGTCCTAGGAGGACAGAAGAAAATGTATATATGCTGGTTAGCATTGTAAATGTGTGGCCACGTTTGTGGTAGAAAATAATAAAAAAAAAACTCTCCATAGTGTATAACAAATCACTGGCAACAGGGGAACTGCCAGAAATTTGGACAGCAGCTAACGTAGTCCTGATATACAAGAAAGGGGGATAGACAGGAGGCACTGAATTACAGGCCGGTGTCCCTAACCTGCATATTATGCAAGCTGATGGAGAAGATTGTGCAAAGAAAGCTAGTGGAGCATCTGGAGCGAAAGAACTTTGTAACACAGCATCAACATGGGTTCAGGGATGGCAGGTCCTGCCTCACAGGGTTACTTGAATTTTACGACCTGGCAACAAAAATAAGGCAAGAAAGAGAAGGGTGGACAGATTGCATATTTTTGGATTGTCAGAAAGCCTTTGATACAGTGCCACACAAGAGGCTAGTGAAAAAGCTGGAGATGCAGGCTAGAGTGAAAGGGAAGGTACTCCATTGGATAAAGGAGTACCTAAGCAGCAGGAGACAACGAGTCAGTGTGAAGGGTGAGGTCTCATATTGGCGAGACGTTACGAGTGGAGTCCCGCTGGGGTCAGTCCTTGGACCTATACTGTTTCTGATATATGTGAATGATCTCCCAGAGGGTATAGAATCGTTTCTCTCAATGTTTGCTGATGATGCAAAAATAATGAGGAGGATTGAAACAGAGGATGATAGTAGGAGGCTACAGGACGACCTAGACAAACTGAGTGAATGATCCAACAAATGGCTGTTGAAGTTCAACCCGAGTAAATGCAAAGTAATGACACTAGGAGGTGGAAACAGGAGGCTAGACACAGGATACAGAATAGGAGATGAAGTACTTAATGAAACGGACAGAGAGAAAGATCTAGAAGTTGATATCACACCAAACCTGTCTCCTGAAGCCCACATAAAAGAATAACGTCTGCATCATATGCGAGGCTGGCTAACATCAGAACAGCGTTCAGGAACCTGTGTAAGCAATCATTCAGAATCTTGTACACCACATATGTAAGACCAATCCTGGAGTATGCAACCCCAGCATGGAACCCGTACCTTGTCAAGCACAAGACGAAGCTGGAAAAAGGCCAAAGGTATGCCACTTGACTAGTCCCAGAACTAAGAGGCATGAGTTACGAAGAAAGGCTGCGGGAAATGCACCTTACGACACTGGAAGACAGAAGAGTAAGGAGAGACATGATCACAACCTACAAAATCCTCAGGGGAATCGACCGGGTAAACAAGGATAAACTATTCAACACTGGTGAGACGTGAACAAGGGGACACAGGTGGAAACTGAGTACCCACATGAGCCGCAGGGACGTTAGAAGGAACTTTTTCAGTGTCAGAGTAGTTAGTAAATGGAATGCATTAGGCAGTGATGTGGTGGAGGCTGACTTCATACACAGTTTTAAATGTAGATATGATAGAGCCCAGTAGGTTCAGGAATTTGTACACCAGTTGATTGACAGTTGAGAGGCGGGACTAAAGAGCCAAAGCTCAACCCCCCCAAGCACAAATAGGTGAGTACAAATAGGTGAGTACACACACACATCACGCGCACACACACACACACACACACACACACACACACACACACACACACACACACACACACACACACACACACACACACACACACACACACACACACACACACAGGTGGAAACTGAGTGCCCAAATGAGCCACAGAGATATTAGAAAGAACTTTTTTAGTGTCAGAGTGGTTGACAAATGGAATGCATTAGGAAGTGATGTTATGGAGGCTGACTCCATACACAGTTTCAAGTGTAGATATGACAGAGCCCGATAGGCTCATGAATCTGTACACCTGTTGATTGACTGTTAAGAGGCGGGACCAAAGAGCCAGAGCTCAACCCCCGCAAACACAACTAGGTGAGTACAACTAGGTGAGTACACACACACACACACACACACACACACACACACACACACACACACACACACACACACACACACACACACACACACACACACAGGTGGAAACTGAGTGCCCAAATGAGCCACAGAGATATTAGAAAGAACTTTTTTAGTGTCAGAGTGGTTGACAAATGGAATGCATTAGGAAGTGATGTTATGGAGGCTAACTCCATACACAGTTTCAAGTGTAGATATGACAGAGCCCGATAGGCTCATGAATCTGTACACCTGTTGATTGACTGTTAAGAGGCGGGACCAAAGAGCCAGAGCTCAACCCCCACAAACACAACTAGGTGAGTACAACTAGGTGAGTACACACACACACACACACACACACACACACACACACACACACACACACACACACACACACACACACACACACAGGTGGAAACTGAGTGCCCAAATGAGCCACAGAGA
>NC_091220.1:21704980-21729980 GCF_040958095.1 Procambarus clarkii
AAAATCCGAGAAGCAACAGAAGAATCCATGGTATAATAGGGCATGTATGGAAGCGAAGAAACTGAACAAAAAGGCGTGGAGGAACTTCCGGAATAACAGAACACCAGAAAGCAGGGAGAGATACCAGAGAACCAGGAATGAGTACGTCAGGGTGAGAAGAGAAGCAGAGAAAAATTTTGAAAATGATATAGCAAACAAAGCCAAGACCGAACCAAAGCTACTCCACAGTCACATCAGAAGGAAAACAACAGTGAAAGAACAGGTATTGAAACTTAGAACAGGCGAGGACAGGTATACAGAGAATGACAGAGAGGTGTGTGAGGAACTCAACAAGAGGTTCCAGGTCTTCACAATAGAACAGGGTGAGGTCACTGTGCTAGGAGAAAGGGAGGTAAACCAGGCGGCCTTGGAGGAGTTCGAAATTACGAGAGAGGAGGTCAAGAGACACCTGCTGGATCTGGATGTTAGAAAGGCGGTTGGTCCAGATGGGATCTCACCATGGGTACTGAAAGAGTGTGCAGAGGCACTTTGCTTGCCACTCTCCATAGTGTATAGTAAATCACTAGAGACGGGAGACCTACCAGAAATATGGAAGACGGCGAATGTGGTCCCAATATACAAAAAGGGCGACAGACAAGAGGCACTGAACTACAGGCCAGTGTCCTTGACTTGTATACCATGCAAGGTGATGGAGAAGATCGTGAGAAAAAACCTGGTAACACATCTGGAGAGAAGGGACTTCGTGACAAATCGCCAACATGGATTCAGGGAGGGTAAATCTTGCCTTACAGGCTTGATAGAATTCTACGATCAGGTGACACAGATTAAGCAAGAAAGAGAGGGCTGGGCGGACTGCATTTTCTTGGATTGTCGGAAAGCCTTTGACACAGTACCGCATAAGAGGCTGGTACATAAGCTGGAGAGACAGGCAGGTGTAGCTGGTAAGGTGCTCCAGTGGATAAGGGAGTATCTAAGCAATAGGAAGCAGAGAGTTACGGTGAGGGGTGAGACCTCCGATTGGCGTGAAGTCACCAGTGGAGTCCCACAGGGCTCTGTACTCGGTCCTATCTTGTTTCTGATATATGTAAATGATCTCCCGGAGGGTATCGATTCATTTCTCTCAATGTTTGCGGACGATGCTAAAATTATGAGAAGGATTAAAACAGAAGAGGACTGTTTGAGGCTTCAAGAAGACCTAGACAAGCTGAAGGAATGGTCGAACAAATGGTTGTTAGAGTTTAACCCAACCAAATGTAATGTAATGAAGATAGGTGTAGGGAGCAGGAGGCCAGATACAAGGTATCATCTGGGAGAGGAAATTCTTCAGGAGTCAGAGAAGGAAAAAGACTTGGGGATTGATATCACGCCAGACCTGTCTCCTGCAGCACATATCAAGCGGATAACATCAGCGGCATATGCCAGGCTGGCCAACATACGAACGGCATTCAGAAACTTGTGTAAAGAATCATTCAGAACTTTGTATACCACATATGTCAGGCCAATCCTGGAGTATGCAGCCCCAGCATGGAGTCCATATCTAGTCAAGGATAAGACTAAACTGGAAAAGGTTCAAAGATTTGCCACCAGACTAGTACCCGAGCTGAGAGGTATGAGCTACGAGGAGAGACTAAGGGAATTAAACCTCACTTCGCTGGAAGACAGAAGAGTTAGGGGGGACATGATCACCACATTCAAGATTCAGAAGGGGATTGATAGGGTAGATAAAGACAGTCTATTTAACACAAGGGGAACACGCACAAAGGGACACAGGTGGAAACTGAGTGCCCAAATGAGCCACAGAGATATTAGAAAGAACTTTTTTAGTGTCAGAGTGGTTGACAAATGGAATGCATTAGGGGGTGATGTGGTGGAGGCTCACTCCATACACAGTTTCAAGTGTAGATATGACAGAGCCCGATAGGCTCAGGAATCTGTACACCTGTTGATTGACGGTTGAGAGGCGGGACCAAAGAGCCAGAGCTCAACCCCTGCAAACACAACTAGGTGAGTACACACACACACACACACACACACACACACACACACACACAGGTGGAAACTGAGTGCCCAAATGAGCCACAGAGATATTAGAAAGAACTTTTTTAGTGTCAGAGTGGTTGACAAATGGAATGCATTAGGAAGTGATGTTATGGAGGCTGACTCCATACACAGTTTCAAGTGTAGATATGACAGAGCCCGATAGGCTCATGAATCTGTACACCTGTTGATTGACTGTTAAGAGGCGGGACCAAAGAGAGAGAGCTCAACCCCCGCAAACACAACTAGGTGAGTACAACTAGGTGAGTGCACACACACACACACACACACACACACACACACACACACACACACACACACACACACACACACACACACACACACACACACACACAGGTGGAAACTGAGTGCCCAAATGAGCCACAGAGATATTAGAAAGAACTTTTTTAGTGTCAGAGTGGTTGACAAATGGAATGCATTAGGAAGTGATGTTATGGAGGCTGACTCCATACACAGTTTCAAGTGTAGATATGACAGAGCCCGATAGGCTCATGAATCTGTACACCTGTTGATTGACTGTTAAGAGGTGGGACCAAAGAGCCAGAGCTCAACCCCCGCAAACACAACTAGGTGAGTACAACTAGGTGAGTACACACACACACACACACACACACACACACACACACACACACACACACACACACACACACACACACACAGGTGGAAACTGAGTGCCCAAATGAGCCACAGAGATATTAGAAAGAACTTTTTTAGTGTCAGAGTGGTTGACAAATGGAATGCATTAGGAAGTGATGTTATGGAGGCTGACTCCATACACAGTTTCAAGTGTAGATATGACAGAGCCCGATAGGCTCATGAATCTGTACACCTGTTGATTGACTGTTAAGAGGCGGGACCAAAGAGCCAGAGCTCAACCCCCGCAAACACAACTAGGTGAGTACAACTAGGTGAGTACACACACACACACACACACACACACACACACACACACACACACACACACACACACACACACACACACACACACACACAGGTGGAAACTGAGTGCCCAAATGAGCCACAGAGATATTAGAAAGAACTTTTTTAGTGTCAGAGTGGTTGACAAATGGAATGCATTAGGAAGTGATGTTATGGAGGCTGACTCCATACACAGTTTCAAGTGTAGATATGACAGAGCCCGATAGCCTCATGAATCTGTACACCTGTTGATTGACTGTTAAGAGGCGGGACCAAAGAGCCAGAGCTCAACCCCCGCAAACACAACTAGGTGAGTACAACTAGGTGAGTACACACACACACACACACACACACACACACACACACACACACACACACACACACACACACACACACACACACACACACACACACACACACACACACACACACAGGTGGAAACTGAGTGCCCAAATGAGCCACAGGGATATTAGAAAGAACTTTTTTAGTGTCAGAGTGGTTGACAAATGGAATGCATTAGGAAGTGATGTTATGGAGGCTGACTCCATACACAGTTTCAAGTGTAGATATGACAGAGCCCGATAGGCTCATGAATCTGTACACCTGTTGATTGACTGTTAAGAGGCGGGACCAAAGAGCCAGAGCTCAACCCCCGCAAACACAACTAGGTGAGTACAACTAGGTGAGTACACACACACACACACACACACACACACCCACACACACACACACACACACACACACACACACACACACACACACACACACACACACACACACACACACACACACACACACACACACACACAGGTGGAAACTGAGTGCCCAAATGAGCCACAGAGATATTAGAAAGAACTTTTTTAGTGTCAGAGTGGTTGACAAATGGAATGCATTAGGAAGTGATGTTATGGAGGCTGACTCCATACACAGTTTCAAGTGTAGATATGACAGAGCCCGATAGGCTCATGAATCTGTACACCTGTTGATTGACTGTTAAGAGGCGGGACCAAAGAGCCAGAGCTCAACCCCCGCAAACACAACTAGGTGAGTACAACTAGGTGAGTACACACACACACACACACACACACACACACACACACACACACACACACACACACACACACACACACACACACACACACACACACAGGTGGAAACTGAGTGCCCAAATGAGCCACAGAGATATTAGAAAGAACTTTTTTAGTGTCAGAGTGGTTGACAAATGGAATGCATTAGGAAGTGATGTTATGGGGGCTGACTCCATACACAGTTTCAAGTGTAGATATGACAGAGCCCGATAGGCTCATGAATCTGTACACCTGTTGATTGACTGTTAAGAGGCGGGACCAAAGAACCAGAGCTCAACCCCCGCAAACACAACTAGGTGAGTACAACTAGGTGAGTACACACACACACACACACACACACACACACCCACACACACACACACACACACACACACACACACACACACACACACACACACACACACACACACACACACACACACACACACAGGTGGAAACTGAGTGCCCAAATGAGCCACAGAGATATTAGAAAGAACTTTTTTAGTGTCAGAGTGGTTGACAAATGGAATGCATTAGGAAGTGATGTTATGGAGGCTGACTCCATACACAGTTTCAAGTGTAGATATGACAGAGCCCGATAGGCTCATGAATCTGTACACCTGTTGATTGACTGTTAAGAGGCGGGACCAAAGAGCCAGAGCTCAACCCCCGCAAACACAACTAGGTGAGTACAACTAGGTGAGTACACACACACACACACACACAGGTGGAAACTGAGTGCCCAAATGAGCCACAGAGATATTAGAAAGAACTTTTTTAGTGTCAGAGTGGTTGACAAATGGAATGCATTAGGAAGTGATGTTATGGAGGCTGACTCCATACACAGTTTCAAGTGTAGATATGTCAGAGCCCGATAGGCTCATGAATCTGTACACCTGTTGATTGACTGTTAAGAGGCAGGACCAAAGAGCCAGAGCTCAACCCCCGCAAACACAACTAGGTGAGTACAACTAGGTGAGTACACACACACACACACACACACACACACACACACACACACACACACACACACACACACACACACACACACACACACACACAGGTGGAAACTGAGTGCCCAAATGAGCCACAGAGATATTAGAAAGAACTTTTTTAGTGTCAGAGTGGTTGACAAATGGAATGCATTAGGAAGTGATGTTATGGAGGCTGACTCCATACACAGTTTCAAGTGTAGATATGACAGAGCCCGATAGGCTCATGAATCTGTACACCTGTTGATTGACTGTTAAGAGGCGGGACCAAAGAGCCAGAGCTCAACCCCCGCAAACACAACTAGGTGAGTACAACTAGGTGAGTACACACACACACACACACACACACACACACACACACACACACACACACACACACACACACACACACACACACACACACACACACACACACAGGTGGAAACTGAGTGCCCAAATGAGCCACAGAGATATTAGAAAGAACTTTTTTAGTGTCAGAGTGGTTGACAAATGGAATGCATTAGGAAGTGATGTTATGGAGGCTGACTCCATACACAGTTTCAAGTGTAGATATGACAGAGCCCGATAGGCTCATGAATCTGTACACCTGTTGATTGACTGTTAAGAGGCGGGACCAAAGAGCCAGAGCTCAACCCCCGCAAACACAACTAGGTGAGTACAACTAGGTGAGTACACACACACACACACACACACACACACACACACACACACACACACACACACACACACACACACACAGGTGGAAACTGAGTGCCCAAATGAGCCACAGAGATATTAGAAAGAACTTTTTTAGTGTCAGAGTGGTTGACAAATGGAATGCATTAGGAAGTGATGTTATGGAGGCTGACTCCATACACAGTTTCAAGTGTAGATATGACAGAGCCCGATAGGCTCATGAATCTGTACACCTGTTGATTGACTGTAAAGAGGCGGGACCAAAGAGCCAGAGCTCAACCCCCGCAAACACAACTAGGTGAGTACAACTAGGTGAGTACACACACACACACACACACACACACACACACACACACACACACACACACACACACACACACACACACACACACACACACACACACAGGTGGAAACTGAGTGCCCAAATGAGCCACAGAGATATTAGAAAGAACTTTTTTAGTGTCAGAGTGGTTGACAAATGGAGTGCATTAGGAAGTGATGTTATGGAGGCTGACTCCATACACAGTTTCAAGTGTAGATATGACAGAGCCCGATAGGCTCATGAATCTGTACACCTGTTGATTGACTGTTAAGAGGCGGGACCAAAGAGCCAGAGCTCAACCCCCGCAAACACAACTAGGTGAGTACACACACACACACACACACACACACACACACACACACACACACACACACACACACACACACACACACAGGTGGAAACTGAGTGCCCAAATGAGCCACAGAGATATTAGAAAGAACTTTTTTAGTGTCAGAGTGGTTGACAAATGGAATGCATTAGGAAGTGATGTTATGGAGGCTGACTCCATACACAGTTTCAAGTGTAGATATGACAGAGCCCGATAGGCTCATGAATCTGTACACCTGTTGATTGACTGTAAAGAGGCGGGACCAAAGAGCCAGAGCTCAACCCCCGCAAACACAACTAGGTGAGTACAACTAGGTGAGTACACACACACACACACACACACACACACACACACACACACACACACACACACACACACACACACACACACACACACACACACACAGGTGGAAACTGAGTGCCCAAATGAGCCACAGAGATATTAGAAAGAACTTTTTTAGTGTCAGAGTGGTTGACAAATGGAGTGCATTAGGAAGTGATGTTATGGAGGCTGACTCCATACACAGTTTCAAGTGTAGATATGACAGAGCCCGATAGGCTCATGAATCTGTACACCTGTTGATTGACTGTTAAGAGGCGGGACCAAAGAGCCAGAGCTCAACCCCCGCAAACACAACTAGGTGAGTACACACACACACACACACACACACACACACACACACACACACACACACACACACACACACACACAGGTGGAAACTGAGTGCCCAAATGAGCCACAGAGATATTAGAAAGAACTTTTTTAGTGTCAGAGTGGTTGACAAATGGAATGCATTAGGAAGTGATGTTATGGAGGCTGACTCCATACACAGTTTCAAGTGTAGATATGACAGAGCCCGATAGGCTCATGAATCTGTACACCTGTTGATTGACTGTTAAGAGGCGGGACCAAAGAGCCAGAGCTCAACCCCCGCAAACACAACTAGGTGAGTACAACTAGGTGAGTACACACACACACACACACACACACACATACACACACACACACACACACACACACACACACACACACACACACACACACACACACACACACACACACACACACACACACACACACACAGGTGGAAACTGAGTGCCCAAATGAGCCACAGAGATATTAGAAAGAACTTTTTTAGTGTCAGAGTGGTTGACAAATGGAATGCATTAGGAAGTGATGTTATGGAGGCCGACTCCATACACAGTTTCAAGTGTAGATATGACAGAGCCCGATAGGCTCATGAATCTGTACACCTGTTGATTGACTGTTAAGAGGCAGGACCAAAGAGCCAGAGCTCAACCCCCGCAAACACAACTAGGTGAGTACAACTAGGTGAGTACACACACACACACACACACACACACACACACACATACACACACACACACACACACACACACACACACACACACACACACACACAGGTGGAAACTGAGTGCCCAAATGAGCCACAGAGATATTAGAAAGAACTTTTTTAGTGTCAGAGTGGTTGACAAATGGAATGCATTAGGAAGTGATGTTATGGAGGCTGACTCCATACACAGTTTTAAGTGTAGATATGACAGAGCCCGATAGGCTCATGAATCTGTACACCTGTTGATTGACTGTTAAGAGGCGGGACCAAAGAGCCAGAGCTCAACCCCCGCAAACACAACTAGGTGAGTACAACTAGGTGAGTACACACACACACACACACACACACACACACACACACACACACACACACACACACACACACACACACACACACACACACACAGGTGGAAACTGAGTGCCCAAATGAGCCACAGAGATATTAGAAAGAACTTTTTTAGTGTCAGAGTGGTTGACAAATGGAATGCATTAGGAAGTGATGTTATGGAGGCTGACTCCATACACAGTTTTAAGTGTAGATATGACAGAGCCCGATAGGCTCATGAATCTGTACACCTGTTGATTGACTATTAAGAGGCGGGACCAAAGAGCCAGAGCTCAACCCCCGCAAACACAACTAGGTGAGTACAACTAGGTGAGTACACACACACACACACACACACACACACACACACACACACACACACACACACACACACACACACACACACACACACACACACACACACACACACACACACAGGTGGAAACTGAGTGCCCAAATGAGCCACAGAGATATTAGAAAGAACTTTTTTAGTGTCAGTGTGGCTGACAAATGGAATGCATTAGGAAGTGATGTTATGGAGGCTGACTCCATACACAGTTTCAAGTGTAGATATGACAGAGCCCGATAGGCTCATGAATCTGTACAGCTGTTGATTGACTGTTAAGAGGCGGGACCAAAGAGCCAGAGCTCAACCCCCGCAAACACAACTAGGTGAGTACAACTAGGTGAGTACACACACACACACACACACACACACACACACACACACACACACACACACACACACACACACACACACACACACACACACACACAGGTGGAAACTGAGTGCCCAAATGAGCCACAGAGATATTAGAAAGAACTTTTTTAGTGTCAGAGTGGTTGACAAATGGAGTGCATTAGGAAGTGATGTTATGGAGGCTGACTCCATACACAGTTTCAAGTGTAGATATGACAGAGCCCGATAGGCTCATGAATCTGTACACCTGTTGATTGACTGTTAAGAGGCGGGACCAAAGAGCCAGAGCTCAACCCCCGCAAACACAACTAGGTGAGTACAACTAGGTGAGTACACACACACACACACACACACACACACACACACACACACACACACACACACACACACACACACACACACACACACACACACACACACACACACAGGTGGAAACTGAGTGCCCAAATGAGCCACAGAGATATTAGAAAGAACTTTTTTAGTGTCAGAGTGGTTGACAAATGGAATGCATTAGGAAGTGATGTTATGGAGGCTGACTCCATACACAGTTTCAAGTGTAGATATGACAGAGCCCGATAGGCTCATGAATCTGTACACCTGTTGATTGACTGTTAAGAGGCGGGACCAAAGAGCCAGAGCTCAACCCCCGCAAACACAACTAGGTGAGTACAACTAGGTGAGTACACACACACACACACACACACACACACACACACACACACACACACACACACACAGGTGGAAACTGAGTGCCCAAATGAGCCACAGAGATATTAGAAAGAACTTTTTTAGTGTCAGAGTGGTTGACAAATGGAATGCATTAGGAAGTGATGTTATGGAGGCTGACTCCATACACAGTTTCAAGTGTAGATATGACAGAGCCCGATAGGCTCATGAATCTGTACACCTGTTGATTGACTGTTAAGAGGCGGGACCAAAGAGCCAGAGCTTAACCCCCGCAAACACAACTAGGTGAGTACAACTAGGTGAGTACACACACACACACACACACACACACACACACACACACACACACACACACACACACACACACACACACACAGGTGGAAACTGAGTGCCCAAATGAGCCACAGAGATATTAGAAAGAACTTTTTTAGTGTCAGAGTGGTTGACAAATGGAATGCATTAGGAAGTGATGTTATGGAGGCTGACTCCATACACAGTTTCAAGTGTAGATATGACAGAGCCCGATAGGCTCATGAATCTGTACACCTGTTGATTGACTGTTAAGAGGCGGGACCAAAGAGCCAGAGCTCAACCCCCGCAAACACAACTAGGTGAGTACAACTAGGTGAGTACACACACACACACACACACACACACACACACACACACACACACACACTCAGGGGAATCGACCGGGTAAACAAGGATGAACTATTCAACACTGGTGGGACGCGAACAAGGGGACACAGGTGGAAGCTGAGTACCCAAATGAGCCACAGAGACGTTAGAAAGAACTTTTTCAGTGTCAGAGTAGTTAGTAAATGGAATGCATTAGGAAGTGATGTGGTGGAGGCTGACTCCATACACAGTTTCAAATGTAGATATGATAGAGCCCAATAGGCTCAGGAATCTGTACACCAGTTGATTGACGGTTGAGAGGCGGGACCAAAGAGCCAGAGCTCAACCCCCGCAAGCACAATTAGGTGAGTACAATTAGGTGAGTACACACACACAGGTGGAAACTGAGTGCCCAAATGAGCCACAGAGATATTAGAAAGAACTTTTTTAGTGTCAGAGTGGTTGACAAATGGAGTGCATTAGGAAGTGATGTTATGGAGGCTGACTCCATACACAGTTTCAAGTGTAGATATGACAGAGCCCGATAGGCTCATGAATCTGTACACCTGTTGATTGACTGTTAAGAGGCGGGACCAAAGAGCCAGAGCTCAACCCCCGCAAACACAACTAGGTGAGTACAACTAGGTGAGTACACACACACACACACACACACACACACACACACACACACACACACACACACACACACACACAGGTGGAAACTGAGTGCCCAAATGAGCCACAGAGATATTAGAAAGAACTTTTTTAGTGTCAGAGTGGTTGACAAATGGAATGCATTAGGAAGTGATGTTATGGAGGCTGACTCCATACACAGTTTCAAGTGTAGATATGACAGAGCCCGATAGGCTCATGAATCTGTACACCTGTTGATTGACTGTTAAGAGGCGGGACCAAAGAGCCAGAGCTCAACCCCCGCAAACACAACTAGGTGAGTACAACTAGGTGAGTACACACACACACACACACACACACACACACACACACACACACACACACACAGGTGGAAACTGAGTGCCCAAATGAGCCACAGAGATATTAGAAAGAACTGTTTTAGTGTCAGAGTGGTTGACAAATGGAATGCATTAGGAAGTGATGTTATGGAGGCTGACTCCATACACAGTTTCAAGTGTAGATATGACAGAGCCCGATAGGCTCATGAATCTGTACACCTGTTGATTGACTGTTAAGAGGCGGGACCAAAGAGCCAGAGCTTAACCCCCGCAAACACAACTAGGTGAGTACAACTAGGTGAGTACACACACACACACACACACACACACACACACACACACACACACACACACACAGGTGGAAACTGAGTGCCCAAATGAGCCACAGAGATATTAGAAAGAACTTTTTTAGTGTCAGAGTGGTTGACAAATGGAATGCATTAGGAAGTGATGTTATGGAGGCTGACTCCATACACAGTTTCAAGTGTAGATATGACAGAGCCCGATAGGCTCATGAATCTGTACACCTGTTGATTGACTGTTAAGAGGCGGGACCAAAGAGCCAGAGCTCAACCCCTGCAAACACAACTAGGTGAGTACAACTAGGTGAGTACACACACACACACACACACACACACACACACACACACACTCAGGGGAATCGACCGGGTAAACAAGGATGAACTATTCAACACTGGTGGGACGCGAACAAGGGGACACAGGTGGAAGCTGAGTACCCAAATGAGCCACAGAGACGTTAGAAAGAACTTTTTCAGTGTCAGAGTAGTTAGTAAATGGAATGCATTAGGAAGTGATGTGGTGGAGGCTGACTCCATACACAGTTTCAAATGTAGATATGATAGAGCCCAATAGGCTCAGGAATCTGTACACCAGTTGATTGACGGTTGAGAGGCGGGACCAAAGAGCCAGAGCTCAACCCCCGCAAGCACAATTAGGTGAGTACAATTAGGTGAGTACACACACACAGGTGGAAACTGAGTGCCCAAATGAGCCACAGAGATATTAGAAAGAACTTTTTTAGTGTCAGAGTGGTTGACAAATGGAGTGCATTAGGAAGTGATGTTATGGAGGCTGACTCCATACACAGTTTCAAGTGTAGATATGACAGAGCCCGATAGGCTCATGAATCTGTACACCTGTTGATTGACTGTTAAGAGGCGGGACCAAAGAGCCAGAGCTCAACACCCGCAAACACAACTAGGTGAGTACACACACACACACACACACACACACACACACACACACACACACACACACACACACACACACACACACACACACACACACACACACACACACACACACACACACACACACACACAGGTGGAAACTGAGTGCCCAAATGAGCCACAGAGATATTAGAAAGAACTTTTTTAGTGTCAGAGTGGTTGACAAATGGAATGCATTAGGAAGTGATGTTATGGAGGCTGACTCCATACACAGTTTCAAGTGTAGATATGACAGAGCCCGATAGGCTCATGAATCTGTACACCTGTTGATTGACTGTTAAGAGGCGGGACCAAAGAGCCAGAGCTCAACCCCCGCAAACACAACTAGGTGAGTACAACTAGGTGAGTACACACACACACACACACACACACACACACACCCACACACACACACACACACACACACACACACACACACACACACACACACACACACACACACACACACACACACACACACACACACACACACACACAGGTGGAAACTGAGTGCCCAAATGAGCCACAGAGATATTAGAAAGAACTTTTTTAGTGTCAGAGTGGTTGACAAATGGAATGCATTAGGAAGTGATGTTATGGAGGCTGACTCCATACACAGTTTCAAGTGTAGATATGACAGAGCCCGATAGGCTCATGAATCTGTACACCTGTTGATTGACTGTTAAGAGGCGGGACCAAAGAGCCAGAGCTCAACCCCCGCAAACACAACTAGGTGAGTACAACTAGGTGAGTACACACACACACACACACACACACACACACACAGGTGGAAACTGAGTGCCCAAATGAGCCACAGAGATATTAGAAAGAACTTTTTTGTGTCAGAGTGGTTGACAAATGGAATGCATTAGGAAGTGATGTTATGGAGGCTGACTCCATACACAGTTTCAAGTGTAGATATGTCAGAGCCCGATAGGCTCATGAATCTGTACACCTGTTGATTGACTGTTAAGAGGCAGGACCAAAGAGCCAGAGCTCAACCCCCGCAAACACAACTAGGTGAGTACAACTAGGTGAGTACACACACACACACACACACACACACACACACACACACACACACACACACACACACACACACACACACACACACACACAGGTGGAAACTGAGTGCCCAAATGAGCCACAGAGATATTAGAAAGAACTTTTTTAGTGTCAGAGTGGTTGACAAATGGAATGCATTAGGAAATGATGTTATGGAGGCTGACTCCATACACAGTTTCAAGTGTAGATATGACAGAGCCCGATAGGCTCATGAATCTGTACACCTGTTGATTGACTGTTAAGAGGCGGGACCAAAGAGCCAGAGCTCAACCCCCGCAAACACAACTAGGTGAGTACAACTAGGTGAGTACACACACACACACACACACACACACACACACACACACACACACAGGTGGAAACTGAGTGCCCAAATGAGCCACAGAGATATTAGAAAGAACTTTTTTAGTGTCAGAGTGGTTGACAAATGGAATGCATTAGGAAGTGATGTTATGGAGGCTGACTCCATACACAGTTTCAAGTGTAGATATGACAGAGCCCGATAGGCTCATGAATCTGTACACCTGTTGATTGACTGTTAAGAGGCGGGACCAAAGAGCCAGAGCTCAACCCCCGCAAACACAACTAGGTGAGTACAACTAGGTGAGTACACACACACACACACACACACACACACACACACACACACACACACACACACACACACACACACACACACACACACACACACACACACACACACAGGTGGAAACTGAGTGCCCAAATGAGCCACAGAGATATTAGAAAGAACTTTTTTAGTGTCAGAGTGGTTGACAAATGGAGTGCATTAGGAAGTGATGTTATGGAGGCTGACTCCATACACAGTTTCAAGTGTAGATATGACAGAGCCCGATAGGCTCATGAATCTGTACACCTGTTGATTGACTGTTAAGAGGCGGGACCAAAGAGCCAGAGCTCAACCCCCGCAAACACAACTAGGTGAGTACACACACACACACACACACACACACACACACACACACACACACACACACACACACACACACACACACACACACACACACACACACACAGGTGGAAACTGAGTGCCCAAATGAGCCACAGAGATATTAGAAAGAACTTTTTTAGTGTCAGAGTGGTTGACAAATGGAATGCATTAGGAAGTGATGTTATGGAGGCTGACTCCATACACAGTTTCAAGTGTAGATATGACAGAGCCCGATAGGCTCATGAATCTGTACACCTGTTGATTGACTGTTAAGAGGCGGGACCAAAGAGCCAGAGCTCAACCCCCGCAAACACAACTAGGTGAGTACAACTAGGTGAGTACACACACACACACACACACACACATACACACACACACACACACACACACACACACACACACACACACACACACACACACACACACACACACACACACAGGTGGAAACTGAGTGCCCAAATGAGCCACAGAGATATTAGAAAGAACTTTTTTAGTGTCAGAGTTGTTGACAAATGGAATGCATTAGGAAGTGATGTTATGGAGGCTGACTCCATACACAGTTTCAAGTGTAGATATGACAGAGCCCGATAGGCTCATGAATCTGTACACCTGTTGATTGACTGTTAAGAGGCAGGACCAAAGAGCCAGAGCTCAACCCCCGCAAACACAACTAGGTGAGTACAACTAGGTGAGTACACACACACACACACACACACACACACACACACACACACACACACACACACACACACACACACACACACACACACAGGTGGAAACTGAGTGCCCAAATGAGCCACAGAGATATTAGAAAGAACTTTTTTAGTGTCAGAGTGGTTGACAAATGGAATGCATTAGGAAGTGATGTTATGGAGGCTGACTCCATACACAGTTTTAAGTGTAGATATGACAGAGCCCGATAGGCTCATGAATCTGTACACCTGTTGATTGACTGTTAAGAGGCGGGACCAAAGAGCCAGAGCTCAACCCCCGCAAACACAACTAGGTGAGTACAACTAGGTGAGTACACACACACACACACACACACACACACACACACACACACACACACACACACACACACACACACACACACACACACAGGTGGAAACTGAGTGCCCAAATGAGCCACAGAGATATTAGAAAGAACTTTTTTAGTGTCAGAGTGGTTGACAAATGGAATGCATTAGGAAGTGATGTTATGGAGGCTGACTCCATACACAGTTTCAAGTGTAGATATGACAGAGCCCGATAGGCTCATGAATCTGTACACCTGTTGATTGACTGTTAAGAGGCGGGACCAAAGAGCCAGAGCTCAACCCCCGCAAACACAACTAGGTGAGTACAACTAGGTGAGTACACACACACACACACACACACACACACACACACACACACACACACACACACACACACACACACACACACACACACACAGGTGGAAACTGAGTGCCCAAATGAGCCACAGAGATATTAGAAAGAACTTTTTTAGTGTCAGTGTAGCTGACAAATGGAATGCATTAGGAAGTGATGTTATGGAGGCTGACTCCATACACAGTTTCAAGTGTAGATATGACAGAGCCCGATAGGCTCATGAATCTGTACAGCTGTTGATTGACTGTTAAGAGGCGGGACCAAAGAGCCAGAGCTCAACCCCCGCAAACACAACTAGGTGAGTACAACTAGGTGAGTACACACACACACACACACACACACACACACACACACACACACACACACACACACACACACACACACACACACACACACACACACAGGTGGAAACTGAGTGCCCAAATGAGCCACAGAGATATTAGAAAGAACTTTTTTAGTGTCAGTGTGGCTGACAAATGGAATGCATTAGGAAGTGATGTTATGGAGGCTGACTCCATACACAGTTTCAAGTGTAGATATGACAGAGCCCGATAGGCTCATGAATCTGTACAGCTGTTGATTGACTGTTAAGAGGCGGGACCAAAGAGCCAGAGCTCAACCCCCGCAAACACAACTAGGTGAGTACAACTAGGTGAGTACACACACACACACACACACACACACACACACACACACACACACACACACACACACACACACACACACACACACACACAGGTGGAAACTGAGTGCCCAAATGAGCCACAGAGATATTAGAAAGAACTTTTTTAGTGTCAGAGTGGTTGACAAATGGAGTGCATTAGGAAGTGATGTTATGGAGGCTGACTCCATACACAGTTTCAAGTGTAGATATGACAGAGCCCGATAGGCTCATGAATCTGTACACCTGTTGATTGACTGTTAAGAGGCGGGACCAAAGAGCCAGAGCTCAACCCCCGCAAACACAACTAGGTGAGTACAACTAGGTGAGTACACACACACACACACACACACACACACACACACACACACACACACACACACACACACACACACACACACACACAGGTGGAAACTGAGTGCCCAAATGAGCCACAGAGATATTAGAAAGAACTTTTTTAGTGTCAGAGTGGTTGACAAATGGAATGCATTAGGAAGTGATGTTATGGAGGCTGACTCCATACACAGTTTCAAGTGTAGATATGACAGAGCCCGATAGGCTCATGAATCTGTACACCTGTTGATTGACTGTTAAGAGGCGGGACCAAAGAGCCAGAGCTCAACCCCCGCAAACACAACTAGGTGAGTACAACTAGGTGAGTACACACACACACACACACACACACACACACACACACACACACACACACACACACACACACACACACACACACAGGTGGAAACTGAGTGCCCAAATGAGCCACAGAGATATTAGAAAGAACTTTTTTTAGTGTCAGAGTGGTTGACAAATGGAATGCATTAGGAAGTGATGTTATGGAGGCTGACTCCATACACAGTTTCAAGTGTAGATATGACAGAGCCCGATATGCTCATGAATCTGTACACCTGTTGATTGACTGTTAAGAGGCGGGACCAAAGAGCCAGAGCTTAACCCCCGCAAACACAACTAGGTGAGTACAACTAGGTGAGTACACACACACACACACACACACACACACACACACACACACACACACACACACACACACACACACACACAGGTGGAAACTGAGTGCCCAAATGAGCCACAGAGATATTAGAAAGAACTTTTTTAGTGTCAGAGTGGTTGACAAATGGAATGCATTAGGAAGTGATGTTATGGAGGCTGACTCCATACACAGTTTCAAGTGTAGATATGACAGAGCCCGATAGGCTCATGAATCTGTACACCTGTTGATTGACTGTTAAGAGGCGGGACCAAAGAGCCGGAGCTCAACCCCCGCAAACACAACTAGGTGAGTACAACTAGGTGAGTACACACACACACACACACACACACACACACTCAGGGGAATCGACCGGGTAAACAAGGATGAACTATTCAACACTGGTGGGACGCGAACAAGGGGACACAGGTGGAAGCTGAGTACCCAAATGAGCCACAGAGACGTTAGAAAGAACTTTTTCAGTGTCAGAGTAGTTAGTAAATGGAATGCATTAGGAAGTGATGTGGTGGAGGCTGACTCCATACACAGTTTCAAATGTAGATATGATAGAGCCCAATAGGCTCAGGAATCTGTACACCAGTTGATTGACGGTTGAGAGGCGGGACCAAAGAGCCAGAGCTCAACCCCCGCAAGCACAATTAGGTGAGTACAATTAGGTGAGTACACACACACAGGTGGAAACTGAGTGCCCAAATGAGCCACAGAGATATTAGAAAGAACTTTTTTAGTGTCAGAGTGGTTGACAAATGGAGTGCATTAGGAAGTGATGTTATGGAGGCTGACTCCATACACAGTTTCAAGTGTAGATATGACAGAGCCCGATAGGCTCATGAATCTGTACACCTGTTGATTGACTGTTAAGAGGCGGGACCAAAGAGCCAGAGCTCAACCCCCGCAAACACAACTAGGTGAGTACAACTAGGTGAGTACACACACACACACACACACACACACACACACACACACACACACACACACACACACACACACACACACACACACACACACACACACACAGGTGGAAACTGAGTGCCCAAATGAGCCACAGAGATATTAGAAAGAACTTTTTTAGTGTCAGAGTGGTTGACAAATGGAATGCATTAGGAAGTGATGTTATGGAGGCTGACTCCATACACAGTTTCAAGTGTAGATATGACAGAGCCCGATAGGCTCATGAATCTGTACACCTGTTGATTGACTGTTAAGAGGCGGGACCAAAGAGCCAGAGCTCAACCCCCGCAAACACAACTAGGTGAGTACAACTAGGTGAGTACACACACACACACACACACACACACACACACACACACACACACACACAGGTGGAAACTGAGTGCCCAAATGAGCCACAGAGATATTAGAAAGAACTTTTTTAGTGTCAGAGTGGTTGACAAATGGAGTGCATTAGGAAGTGATGTTATGGAGGCTGACTCCATACACAGTTTCAAGTGTAGATATGACAGAGCCCGATATGCTCATGAATCTGTACACCTGTTGATTGACTGTTAAGAGGCGGGACCAAAGAGCCAGAGCTCAACCCCCGCAAACACAACTAGGTGAGTACAACTAGGTGAGTACACACACACACACACACACACACACACACACACACACACACACACACACACACACACACACACACACACACACACACACACACACACAGGTGGAAACTGAGTGCCCAAATGAGCCACAGAGATATTAGAAAGAACTTTTTTAGTGTCAGAGTGGTTGACAAATGGAATGCATTAGGAAGTGATGTTATGGAGGCTGACTCCATACACAGTTTCAAGTGTAGATATGACAGAGCCCGATAGGCTCATGAATCTGTACACCTGTTGATTGACTGTTAAGAGGCGGGACCAAAGAGCCAGAGCTCAACCCCCGCAAACACAACTAGGTGAGTACAACTAGGTGAGTACACACACACACACACACACACACACACACACACACACACACACACACACACACACACACACACACACACACACACACACACCATTTCAGCTCTGGAGAGAGTCACACGTTGTGTCCGTAGGGTCCGCGAATAACATCAATTATCTCGAGACATTGAAGGGTCACCGAGACAAGAAACATAGTTTTTTGTCACAGAAGTGTACGCAAACGCAGTGATCAAGTGTATAGTGAGCTCCTACAGCGGTAGAGCAATTAAGAAACAAAAATAAGGCCGAGTGGCAAGATCAGTGTGTACCGTTGGGTCAGCCTAGCCACCCAGCCTAGCAGGACCTACGTTTTGTTTTGCTGAGTAATGTGTTGTGAAGCGGTTTGTAGCATACTTAGTGATTGATCCCCCGAAGTGTGTGCACCGTTTAGGATCGTATGCTAAGTGCACATAGTGGCTGACGACCAGTGAGGAAGATAGGAACGAATGTTACCAGGAGCACGTGGAGACAACAGTAGCACGTGGAGACAACAGTAGCACGTGGAGACAACATTGATACCAGAGAGAGGAGAGGGCAAGCGACCAACCCCGTCATAAGGACATCTCTTCAACCTCACCTAGGCGTGCTTGCTCGGGGTGAGCTGACGGTAGGTACCCCTCTCTAGGTCATCAATAAGATGTACAGAGTGACTTAAAATACCTAATTTAAAGTAGGTCTCAATATCTCAAATATACAACTCCGTGGCTCACTTGGGTGGTACTTGGGTGGGGCTTGACACATGATACCCTGGTGACCGCTCACCATCTCACCCCACACCTTCCCACGCCTTACACTGCCCCAAGACACCCCCCTACCCCTCCCCCTATACACAAACACCCCCGCACCCAACACACACACACACACACACACACACACACACACACACACACGCACACGCACACGCACACGCACACGCACACACGCACACGCGCACACACGCACACGCACACGCACACACGCACACGCACGCACACAAAGACACACACGGACACACACACACGCACACACACACGCACATACAGACACACACACAGACACACACACACACACACACACACACACACACACACACACACACACACACACACACACACACACACACAGGTCAAGCGGGATGGTAAGACAACAGAATGAAGCTGGAGGAGAGGGACTGGACGAGTCATTCATGGAGATGATTGCTAAGGCATGGAAGGAAGTCAGTGGGGAATTGAAGGACCTGAGGGAAACTATATGTAAGCTGCAGATAGAACTAAGTGCAGCACAAGAGGAGATAAAAAGCCTAAAAACAGGCCCTCCTCAGACTCTGGCCCAGGGGACCAACCCCCAGGTGCCTGGAGATGTAGCTATGGCAGGGACCCCTACAATTGGCCCAACCTTTGCTGAAATGCTCAAGAGCCCAGGAGCAATGTCCACAGTCAAGGATGTTGTAATGAAAGCAGTAACCTCACAGGAGGCAGCTAGATGCACAAGCCAGCTAATGGAAAGGAAAAGAGCTGTAGTAGTGGTAGGTGTCGAGGAACAAGAGGGCTCCACAAGGGAGGAAACGAGGACTAAAGACAAAGCTGCAGTGGCAGGGATATTAAAGGAGATAGGAATGGAAGGGGCTGAACGAGACATAGAACAGTTTTTCCGGATTGGCCAGTACAACAGAGACAAAAAAAGATTGATCAAGGTAGTATTCAAGAGCGAGGACATCAAAGAGGACATTCTAGTAAGGAAGAACAAACTGAGGCATGCAAGGAACTACAAAGAGGTATATGTTCAGAGGGACATGACCAGAGACGAGATAGTAAGGGCAGCAGATGCAAGGAAAAGGCGCAAGGAGAGGGAAGAGAGCCAGGGAACCTCAGCCTCCAACCCAGCAATCCCAGAGGGGAGTGGGGAACCCCAATCCAGCAACCCAGGAACCCCAGGGGGGAATGCAACACCCCAGTCCACCACCCAATAGGGCCCTCTCTACCCCCCAGCACAAACCCTTCCTTGCCCCTGCATAATGCCCATCATGAAACCCAAATCCTCCCCCTCCCCTTACCCCAAGTAGCCCCTGCTTTCCCAACCCCTGGTCTTCTCCCTGCCCCAAGCAGGCCTGAGCAAGACCAAAGCCCTCTATCCCCCACTCCATCTCCCTCCAAACCCCTGTCAACTACACCACAGGAGGGCGTGCCCTCTCCCCAAGCAATCCCTGCTCCCTCACCCCCAGGACTTCTTCCTGACCCAAGCAGGCCTGAGGAAGACCTAAGCCCTCCACCCCCCACCCCACCTCCCCCTGAACCCCTGGCAACTACCTCACAGGAGGAGGAGCCTACCCAAGTAGCAAGGACCATAGAACAACCTCCTACACTTGTAGGGAGTGTGGGTGAAATTGGATATAAGAAAGTGAGCTTCAAGGTAATGTACTCAAACATTGATGGGATTACCAATAAAGCAAGTGAACTGGCAGAAAGGGTGCAAGAAGAAAACCCTGATGTAATAGGACTAACAGAAACAAAATTGTCAGGAGTCATAACAGATGCTGTGTTTCCAAAGGACTACTATATAGTAAGGAAAGAGAGGGAAGGGAGAGGAGGTGGAGGAGTGGCCCTGCTGATAAGGAAGGACTGGAGTTTTGATGAGATGGAAATTCCGGGCTGTGACGGATTCAGAGATTACATAACAGGAACTATAACAATGGGTGGACCTAAGATAATAGTGACAGTCATTTACAACCCTCCCCTAAATGACAGAAGACCTAGACAGGAGTTTGATAGGAACAACATGGCAACTATTAATATAATAGAGAGAGCAGCTTCAGTTGCCTGCAGGAATGGCTCAAGACTCTTAATCATGGGTGATTTCAACCATGGAAAGATAGACTGGGAGAATGGGGACCCACATGGTGGTGCAGATACGTGGCGAGCTAAACTCTTGGAAGTGGCAACAAGGAATTTTCTGAGCCAGCATGTCAAGGAACCCACAAGAATGAGAGGCAATGATGAGCCAGCTAGACTCGACTTAATATTCACCCTAAATGAGTCAGAAATAAGGGAAGTCAAAGTTGAAGCCCCCATAGGAATGAGTGACCACAGTGTACTGACCTTTGAGTACTTGGTGGAGGTAGGGATAACCTATCCAAGGATGGGAGTGGAGGGGAAAAGACTGAATTACCGAAGAGGAAAATATGACGAGATGAGGAACTTCCTAATGGGAATACCATGGGAAACAGAACTTAGAGACAAGAATGTGCAGGTCATGATGGATATTGTCACCCAAAAGTGCCAGGAAGCTGCAGACAGGTTTATCCCCGTCCAAAAGGAGAAAAACGAAAAACAACAGAAAAACCCATGGTTCAACCAGGAATGTAAGGTAGCGAAACAACTGAGTAAAAGAACATGGAGAAACTACAGAAATAACAGAACACCAGAGAGCAGGGAGAGGTACCAGAGGGCCAGAAATGAGTACATCAGAGTGAGGAGGGAAGCAGAGAGACAGTTTGAAAATGACATCGCGAGTAAAGCCAAGACCCAACCAAAGCTGCTCCACAGCCATATCAGGAGGAAAACAGCAGTGAAGGAACAAGTGATGAAGCTGCGGAAAGGGGAGAACAGATACACAGAGAATGACAAGGAGGTGTGTGAAGAACTCAACAAGAGATTCCAGGAGGTCTTCACAATAGAACAAGGAGAAGCCCCTGCACTAAATGAGGAGGCGGCAACCTTGGAAACCTTGGAGGAATTTGACCTCACCAGTGATGAGATCAAAAGGTGTCTGCTGGAGCTAGATGTGACAAAGGCTGTTGGGCCTGATAGAATCTCACCATGGATACTAAAGGAAGGTGCAGAAGCACTAAGTGTGCCACTCTCTATGGTGTATAACAGGTCACTGGAAACAGGAGACTTACCAGAAAGTTGGAAGACAGCTAACGTGGTCCCAATATACAAAAAGGGTGACAGGCAAGAGGCACTGAATTACAGGCCAGTTTCCTTAACTTGTATACCATGCAAGGTGCTGGAGAAGATCGTGAGGAAAAGGCTCGTAGAGCATCTGGAGGGAAATAACTTTGTAACGCACCACCAACATGGGTTCAGAGATGGTAAATCGTGCCTCACAGGGTTAATAGAATTTTATGACCAGGCAACGAAAATTAGGCAGGAAAGAGAAGGGTGGGCCGACTGCATTTTCCTGGATTGCCAAAAAGCCTTCGACACAGTACCCCATAAAAGGCTGTTAAAAAAGTTGGAGCAACAGGCAGGAGTAAAAGGGAAGGTGCTCCAGTGGATAAGGGAGTACTTAAGCAACAGGAAACAGCGAGTAACGGTGAGGGGGAAGACATCAGAGTGGCGAGATGTCACCAGCGGAGTCCCACAGGGCTCAGTACTTGGACCCATCCTGTTTCTAATATATGTGAACGATCTTCCAGAGGGTATAGACTCATTCCTCTCGATGTTTGCTGATGATGCAAAAATTATGAGAAGAATCAAGACGGATGAAGATAGACAGAGACTACAGGATGACCTGGATAAACTGGAGGAATGGTCTAGAAAATGGCTGCTGAAGTTCAACTCTGGAAAGTGTAAGGTGATGAAATTAGGCGAAGGGAGCAGGAGGCTGAACACAAGGTATCATCTGGGAGGGGAAATCCTGCAAGAATCAAATAGAGAGAAGGATCTGGGGGTTGATATCACACCGAACCTGTCCCCAGAGGCCCACATCAAAAGAATATCATCAGCGGCATATGCTAGACTGGCCAACATAAGAACTGCCTTCAGAAACTTGTGTAAGGAATCTTTCAGAACCCTGTATACCACTTATGTAAGACCAATCCTGGAGTATGCAGCTCCAGCCTGGAGTCCATACCTAGTTAAACACAAGACAAAGTTAGAGAAGATTCAGCGGTATGCCACCAGGCTCGTCCCGGAACTGAGAGGATTGAGCTACGAGGAAAGGCTAAAGGAGCTGAACCTCACATCCCTGGAAAACAGAAGAGTAAGGGGAGACATGATAACCACCTACAAAATTCTCAGGGGAATTGACAGGGTGGACAAAGACAAACTCTTCAGCACGGGTGGGACACGAACAAGGGGACACAGGTGGAAACTTAGTACCCAGATGAGCCACAGAGACGTTAGAAAGAATTTTTTCAGTGTCAGAGTAGTTAATAAATGGAATGCACTAGGAAGTGATGTGGTGGAGGCTGACTCCATACACAGTTTCAAATGTAGGTATGATAGAGCCCAGTAGGCTCAGGAATCTGTACACCAGTTGATTGACAGTTGAGAGGCGGGACCAAAGAGCCAACGCTCAACCCCCGCAAGCACAATTAGGTGAGTACAATTAGGTGAGTACACACACACAGGTGGAAACTGAGTGCCCAAATGAGCCACAGAGATATTAGAAAGAACTTTTTTAGTGTCAGAGTGGTTGACAAATGGAATGCATTAGGAAGTGATGTTATGGAGGCTGACTCCATACACAGTTTCAAGTGTAGATATGACAGAGCCCGATAGGCTCATGAATCTGTACACCTGTTGATTGACTGTTAAGAGGCGGGACCAAAGAGCCAGAGCTCAACCCCCGCAAACACAACTAGGTGAGTACAACTAGGTGAGTACACACACACACACACACACACACACACACACACACACACACACACACACACACACACACACACACACACACACACACACACACACACACACACAGGTGGAAACTGAGTGCCCAAATGAGCCACAGAGATATTAGAAAGAACTTTTTTAGTGTCAGAGTGGTTGACAAAT
>NC_091220.1:21749980-21754980 GCF_040958095.1 Procambarus clarkii
GCGGGACCAAAGAGCCAGAGCTCAACCCCCGCAAACACAACTAGGTGAGTACAACTAGGTGAGTACACACACACACACACACACACACACACACACACACACACACACACACACACACACACACACACACACAAACACAGGTGGAAACTGAGTGCCCAAATGAGCCACAGAGATTTTAGAAAGAACTTTTTTAGTGTCAGAGTGGTTGACAAATGGAATGCATTAGGAAGTGATGTTATGGAGGCTGACTCCATACACAGTTTCAAGTGTAGTTATGACAGAGCCCGATAGGCTCATGAATCTGTACACCTGTTGATTGACTGTTAAGAGGCGGGACCAAAGAGCCAGAGCTCAACCCCCGCAAACACAACTAGGTGAGTACAACTAGGTGAGTACACACACACACACACACACACACACACACACACACACACACACACACACACACACACACACACACACACACACACACACACACACACACACACACACACTCAGGTGGAAACTGAGTGCCCAAATGAGCCACACAGATATTAGAAAGAACTTTTTTAGTGTCAGAGTGGTTGACAAATGGAATGCATTAGGAAGTGATGTTATGGAGGCTGACTCCATACACAGTTTCTAGTGTAGATATGACAGAGCCCGATCGGCTCATGAATCTGTACACCTGTTGATTGACTGTTAAGAGGCGGGACCAAAGAGCCAGAGCTCAACCCCCGCAAACACAACTAGGTGAGTACAACTAGGTGAGTACACACACACACACACACACACACACACACACACACACACACACACACACACACACACACACAGGTGGAAACTGAGTGCCCAAATGAGCCACAGAGATATTAGAAAGAACTTTTTTAGTGTCAGAGTGGTTGACAAATGGAATGCATTAGGAAGTGATGTTATGGAGGCTGACTCCATACACAGTTTCAAGTGTAGATATGACAGAGCCCGATAGGCTCATGAATCTGTACACCTGTTGATTGACTGTTAAGAGGCGGGACCAAAGAGCCAGAGCTCAACCCCCGCAAATACAACTAGGTGAGTACAACTAGGTGAGTACACACACACACACACACACACACACACACACACACACACACACACACACACACACACACACACAGGTGGAAACTGAGTGCCCAAATGAGCCACAGAGATATTAGAAAGAACTTTTTTAGTGTCAGAGTGGTTGACAAATGGAATGCATTAGGAAGTGATGTTATGGAGGCTGACTCCATACACAGTTTCAAGTGTAGATATGACAGAGCCCGATAGGCTCATGAATCTGTACACCTGTTGATAGACTGTTAAGAGGCGGGACCAAAGAGCCAGAGCTCAACCCCCGCAAACACAACTAGGTGAGTACAACTAGGTGAGTACACACACACACACACACACACACACACACACACACACAGGTGGAAACTGAGTGCCCAAATGAGCCACAGAGATATTAGAAAGAACTTTTTTAGTGTCAGAGTGGTTGACAAATGGAGTGCATTAGGAAGTGATGTTATGGAGGCTGACTCCATACAAAGTTTCAAGTGTAGATATGACAGAGCCCGATAGGCTCATGAATCTGTACACCTGTTGATTGACTGTTAAGAGGCGGGACCAAAGAGCCAGAGCTCAACCCCCGCAAACACAACTAGGTGAGTACAACTAGGTGAGTACAACTAGGTGAGTACACACACACACACACACACACACACACACACACACACACACACACACACACACACACACACACACACACACACACACACACACACACACACACACACACACACAGGTGGAAACTGAGTGCCCAAATGAGCCACAGAGATATTAGAAAGAACTTTTTTAGTGTCAGAGTGGTTGACAAATGGAATGCATTAGGAAGTGATGTTATGGAGGCTGACTCCATACACAGTTTCAAGTGTAGATATGACAGAGCCCGATAGGCTCATGAATCTGTACACCTGTTGATTGACTGTTAAGAGGCGGGACCAAAGAGCCAGAGCTCAACCCCCGCAAACACAACTAGGTGAGTACAACTAGGTGAGTACACACACACACACACACACACACACACACACACACACACACACACACACACACACACACACACACACACACACACACACACACACACACACACACACACATTCATTCAGAAACCTAAATGAGGAAGCTTTTAGGGCGCTTTACACTGCCTACGTGAGACCCGTCTTAGAGTATGCCTCGCCATCATGGAGCCCCCACCTGAAGAAACACATAAAGAAACTGGAGAAGGTTCAGAGGTTTGCGACGAGGCTTGTCCCAGAGCTACGAGGGATGGGATATGAAGAGCGGCTGAAGGAACTGAACCTTACGACACTAGAGAAAAGAAGGGAGAGAGGAGATATGATAGGGACATATAAAATACTCAGGGGAATTGACAAAGTGGAAATAGATGAAATGTTCACACGTAATAATAACAGAACGAGGGGACATGGGTGGAAACTGGAAACTCAGATGAGTCACAGAGATGTTAGGAAGTTTTCTTTTAGCGTGAGAGTAGTAGAAAAATGGAATGCACTTGGGGAACAGGTTGTGGAAGCAAATACTATTCATACTTTTAAAACTAGGTATGATAGGGAAATGGGACAGGAGTCATTGCTGTAAACAACCGATAGCTAGAAAGGCGGGATCCAAGAGTCAATGCTCGATCCTGCAAGCACATATAGGTGAGTATAGGTGAGTATACACACACACACACACACACACACACACACAGGTGGAAACTGAGTGCCCAAATGAGCCACAGAGATATTAGAAAGAACTTTTTTAGTGTCAGAGTGGTTGACAAATGGAATGCATTAGGAAGTGATGTTATGGAGGCTGACTCCATACACAGTTTCAAGTGTAGATATGACAGAGCCCGATAGGCTCATGAATCTGTACACCTGTTGATTGACTGTTAAGAGGCGGGACCAAAGAGCCAGAGCTCAACCCCCGCAAACACAACTAGGTGAGTACAACTAGGTGAGTACACACACACACACACACACACACACACACACACACACACACACACACACACACACACACACACACACACACACACACACACACACACACACAGGTGGAAACTGAGTGCCCAAATGAGCCACAGAGATATTAGAAAGAACTTTTTTAGTGTCAGAGTGGTTGACAAATGGAATGCATTAGGAAGTGATGTTATGGAGGCTGACTCCATACACAGTTTCAAGTGTAGATATGACAGAGCCCGATAGGCTCATGAATCTGTACACCTGTTGATTGACTGTTAAGAGGCGGGACCAAAGAGCCAGAGCTCAACCCCCGCAAACACAACTAGGTGAGTACAACTAGGTGAGTACACACACACACACACACACACACACAAACACACACACACACACACACACACACACACACACACACACACACACAGGTGGAAACTGAGTGCCCAAATGAGCCACAGAGATATTAGAAAGAACTTTTTTAGTGTCAGAGTGGTTGACAAATGGAATGCATTAGGAAGTGATGTTATGGAGGCTGACTCCATACACAGTTTCAAGTGTAGATATGACAGAGCCCGATAGGCTCATGAATCTGTACACCTGTTGATTGACTGTTAAGAGGCGGGACCAAAGAGCCAGAGCTCAACCCCCGCAAACACAACTAGGTGAGTACAACTAGGTGAGTACACACACACACACACACACACACACACACACACACACACACACACACACACACACACACACACACACACACACACACAGGTGGAAACTGAGTGCCCAAATGAGCCACAGAGATATTAGAAAGAACTTTTTTAGTGTCAGAGTGGTTGACAAATGGAATGCATTAGGAAGTGATGTTATGGAGGCTGACTCCATACACAGTTTCAAGTGTAGATATGACAGAGCCCGATAGGCTCATGAATCTGTACACCTGTTGATTGACTGTTAAGAGGCGGGACCAAAGAGCCAGAGCTCAACCCCCGCAAACACAACTAGGTGAGTACAACTAGGTGAGTACACACACACACACACACACACACACACACACACACACACACACACACACACACACACAGGTGGAAACTGAGTGCCCAAATGAGCCACAGAGATATTAGAAAGAACTTTTTTAGTGTCAGAGTGGTTGACAAATGGAATGCATTAGGAAGTGATGTTATGGAGGCTGACTCCATACACAGTTTCAAGTGTAGATATGACAGAGCCCGATAGGCTCATGAATCTGTACACCTGTTGATTGACTGTTAAGAGGCGGGACCAAAGAGCCAGAGCTCAACCCCCGCAAACACAACTAGGTGAGTACAACTAGGTGAGTACACACACACACACACACACACACACACACACACACACACACACACACACACACACACACACACACACACACACACACACACACACACACAGGTGGAAACTGAGTGCCCAAATGAGCCACAGAGATATTAGAAAGAACTTTTTTAGTGTCAGAGTGGTTGACAAATGGAATGCATTAGGAAGTGATGTTATGGAGGCTGACTCCATACACAGTTTCAAGTGTAGATATGACAGAGCCCGATAGGCTCATGAATCTGTACACCTGTTGATTGACTGTTAAGAGGCGGGACCAAAGAGCCAGAGCTCAACCCCCGCAAACACAACTAGGTGAGTACAACTAGGTGAGTACACACACACACACACACACACACACACACACACACACACACACACACACACACACACACACACACACACACACACACACGTGGAAACTGAGTGCCCAAATGAGCCACAGAGATATTAGAAAGAACTTTTTTAGTGTCAGAGTGGTTGACAAATGGAATGCATTAGGAAGTGATGTTATGGAGGCTGACTCCATACACAGTTTCAAGTGTAGATATGACAGAGCCCGATAGGCTCATGAATCTGTACACCTGTTGATTGACTGTTAAGAGGCGGGACCAAAGAGCCAGAGCTCAACCCCCGCAA
>NC_091220.1:21759980-21779980 GCF_040958095.1 Procambarus clarkii
ACCTGTTGATTGACTGTTAAGAGGCGGGACCAAAGAGCCAGAGCTCAACCCCCGCAAACACAACTAGGTGAGTACAACTAGGTGAGTACAACTAGGTGAGTACACACACACACACACACACACACACACACACACACACACACACACACACACACACACACACACAAACACAGGTGGAAACTGAGTGCCCAAATGAGCCACAGAGATTTTAGAAAGAACTTTTTTAGTGTCAGAGTGGTTGACAAATGGAATGCATTAGGAAGTGATGTTATGGAGGCTGACTCCATACACAGTTTCAAGTGTAGTTATGACAGAGCCCGATAGGCTCATGAATCTGTACACCTGTTGATTGACTGTTAAGAGGCGGGACCAAAGAGCCAGAGCTCAACCCCCGCAAACACAACTAGGTGAGTACAACTAGGTGAGTACACACACACACACACACACACACACACACACACACACACACACACACACACACACACACACACACACACACACACACACACACACACACACACACACACACAGGTGGAAACTGAGTGCCCAAATGAGCCACACAGATATTAGAAAGAACTTTTTTAGTGTCAGAGTGGTTGACAAATGGAATGCATTAGGAAGTGATGTTATGGAGGCTGACTCCATACACAGTTTCTAGTGTAGATATGACAGAGCCCGATCGGCTCATGAATCTGTACACCTGTTGATTGACTGTTAAGAGGCGGGACCAAAGAGCCAGAGCTCAACCCCCGCAAACACAACTAGGTGAGTACAACTAGGTGAGTACACACACACACACACACACACACACACACACATACACACACACACACACACACACACACACACACAGGTGGAAACTGAGTGCCCAAATGAGCCACAGAGATATTAGAAAGAACTTTTTTAGTGTCAGAGTGGTTGACAAATGGAATGCATTAGGAAGTGATGTTATGGAGGCTGACTCCATACACAGTTTCAAGTGTAGATATGACAGAGCCCGATAGGCTCATGAATCTGTACACCTGTTGATTGACTGTTAAGAGGCGGGACCAAAGAGCCAGAGCTCAACCCCCGCAAACACAACTAGGTGAGTACAACTAGGTGAGTACACACACACACACACACACACACACACACACACACACACACACACACACACACACACACACACACACACAGGTGGAAACTGAGTGCCCAAATGAGCCACAGAGATATTAGAAAGAACTTTTTTAGTGTCAGAGTGGTTGACAAATGGAATGCATTAGGAAGTGATGTTATGGAGGCTGACTCCATACACAGTTTCAAGTGTAGATATGACAGAGCCCGATAGGCTCATGAATCTGTACACCTGTTGATTGACTGTTAAGAGGCGGGACCAAAGAGCCAGAGCTCAACCCCCGCAAACACAACTAGGTGAGTACAACTAGGTGAGTACACACACACACACACACACACACACACACACACACACACACACACACACACACACACACACACACACACACACACAAACACAGGTGGAAACTGAGTGCCCAAATGAGCCACAGAGATTTTAGAAAGAACTTTTTTAGTGTCAGAGTGGTTGACAAATGGAATGCATTAGGAAGTGATGTTATGGAGGCTGACTCCATACACAGTTTCAAGTGTAGTTATGACAGAGCCCAATAGGCTCATGAATCTGTACACCTGTTGATTGACTGTTAAGAGGCGGGACCAAAGAGCCAGAGCTCAACCCCCGCAAACACAACTAGGTGAGTACAACTAGGTGAGTACACACACACACACACACACACACACACACACACACACACACACACACACACACACACACACACACACACACACACACACACACACACACACACACACACACACACACACACACACAGGTGGAAACTGAGTGCCCAAATGAGCCACACAGATATTAGAAAGAACTTTTTTAGTGTCAGAGTGGTTGACAAATGGAATGCATTAGGAAGTGATGTTATGGAGGCTGACTCCATACACAGTTTCTAGTGTAGATATGACAGAGCCCGATCGGCTCATGAATCTGTACACCTGTTGATTGACTGTTAAGAGGCGGGACCAAAGAGCCAGAGCTCAACCCCCGCAAACACAACTAGGTGAGTACAACTAGGTGAGTACACACACACACACACACACACACACACACACACACACACACACACACACACACACACACACACACACACAGGTGGAAACTGAGTGCCCAAATGAGCCACAGAGATATTAGAAAGAACTTTTTTAGTGTCAGAGTGGTTGACAAATGGAATGCATTAGGAAGTGATGTTATGGAGGCTGACTCCATACACAGTTTCAAGTGTAGATATGACAGAGCCCGATAGGCTCATGAATCTGTACACCTGTTGATTGACTGTTAAGAGGCGGGACCAAAGAGCCAGAGCTCAACCCCCGCAAACACAACTAGGTGAGTACAACTAGGTGAGTACACACACACACACACACACACACACACACACACACACACACACACACACACACACACACACACACACACACAGGTGGAAACTGAGTGCCCAAATGAGCCACAGAGATATTAGAAAGAACTTTTTTAGTGTCAGAGTGGTTGACAAATGGAATGCATTAGGAAGTGATGTTATGGAGGCTGACTCCATACACAGTTTCAAGTGTAGATATGACAGAGCCCGATAGGCTCATGAATCTGTACACCTGTTGATAGACTGTTAAGAGGCGGGACCAAAGAGCCAGAGCTCAACCCCCGCAAACACAACTAGGTGAGTACAACTAGGTGAGTACACACACACACACACACACACACACACACACACACACACAGGTGGAAACTGAATGCCCAAATGAGCCACAGAGATATTAGAAAGAACTTTTTTAGTGTCAGAGTGGTTGACAAATGGAGTGCATTAGGAAGTGATGTTATGGAGGCTGACTCCATACAAAGTTTCAAGTGTAGATATGACAGAGCCCGATAGGCTCATGAATCTGTACACCTGTTGATTGACTGTTAAGAGGCGGGACCAAAGAGCCAGAGCTCAACCCCCGCAAACACAACTAGGTGAGTACAACTAGGTGAGTACAACTAGGTGAGTACACACACACACACACACACACACACACACACACACACACACACACACACACACACACACACACACACACACACACACACACACACACACACACACAGGTGGAAACTGAGTGCCCAAATGAGCCACAGAGATATTAGAAAGAACTTTTTTAGTGTCAGAGTGGTTGACAAATGGAATGCATTAGGAAGTGATGTTATGGAGGCTGACTCCATACACAGTTTCAAGTGTAGATATGACAGAGCCCGATAGGCTCATGAATCTGTACACCTGTTGATTGACTGTTAAGAGGCGGGACCAAAGAGCCAGAGCTCAACCCCCGCAAACACAACTAGGTGAGTACAACTAGGTGAGTACACACACACACACACACACACACACACACACACACACACACACACACACACACACACACACACACACACACACACACACACACACACACACACACACACACACATTCATTCAGAAACCTAAATGAGGAAGCTTTTAGGGCGCTTTACACTGCCTACGTGAGACCCGTCTTAGAGTATGCCTCGCCATCATGGAGCCCCCACCTGAAGAAACACATAAAGAAACTGGAGAAGGTTCAGAGGTTTGCGACGAGGCTTGTCCCAGAGCTACGAGGGATGGGATATGAAGAGCGGCTGAAGGAACTGAACCTTACGACACTAGAGAAAAGAAGGGAGAGAGGAGATATGATAGGGACATATAAAATACTCAGGGGAATTGACAAAGTGGAAATAGATGAAATGTTCACACGTAATAATAACAGAACGAGGGGACATGGGTGGAAACTGGAAACTCAGATGAGTCACAGAGATGTTAGGAAGTTTTCTTTTAGCGTGAGAGTAGTAGAAAAATGGAATGCACTTGGGGAACAGGTTGTGGAAGCAAATACTATTCATACTTTTAAAACTAGGTATGATAGGGAAATGGGACAGGAGTCATTGCTGTAAACAACCGATAGCTAGAAAGGCGGGATCCAAGAGTCAATGCTCGATCCTGCAAGCACATATAGGTGAGTATAGGTGAGTACACACACACACACACACACACACACACACACAGGTGGAAACTGAGTGCCCAAATGAGCCACAGAGATATTAGAAAGAACTTTTTTAGTGTCAGAGTGGTTGACAAATGGAATGCATTAGGAAGTGATGTTATGGAGGCTGACTCCATACACAGTTTCAAGTGTAGATATGACAGAGCCCGATAGGCTCATGAATCTGTACACCTGTTGATTGACTGTTAAGAGGCGGGACCAAAGAGCCAGAGCTCAACCCCCGCAAACACAACTAGGTGAGTACAACTAGGTGAGTACACACACACACACACACACACACACACACACACACACACACACACACACACACACACACACACACACACACACACACACACACACACACACACACACACACAGGTGGAAACTGAGTGCCCAAATGAGCCACAGAGATATTAGAAAGAACTTTTTTAGTGTCAGAGTGGTTGACAAATGGAATGCATTAGGAAGTGATGTTATGGAGGCTGACTCCATACACAGTTTCAAGTGTAGATATGACAGAGCCCGATAGGCTCATGAATCTGTACACCTGTTGATTGACTGTTAAGAGGCGGGACCAAAGAGCCAGAGCTCAACCCCCGCAAACACAACTAGGTGAGTACAACTAGGTGAGTACACACACACACACACACACACACACAAACACACACACACACACACACACACACACACACACACACACACACACACACACACACAGGTGGAAACTGAGTGCCCAAATGAGCCACAGAGATATTAGAAAGAACTTTTTTAGTGTCAGAGTGGTTGACAAATGGAATGCATTAGGAAGTGATGTTATGGAGGCTGACTCCATACACAGTTTCAAGTGTAGATATGACAGAGCCCGATAGGCTCATGAATCTGTACACCTGTTGATTGACTGTTAAGAGGCGGGACCAAAGAGCCAGAGCTCAACCCCCGCAAACACAACTAGGTGAGTACAACTAGGTGAGTACACACACACACACACACACACACACACACACACACACACACACACACACACACACACACACACACACACAGGTGGAAACTGAGTGCCCAAATGAGCCACAGAGATATTAGAAAGAACTTTTTTAGTGTCAGAGTGGTTGACAAATGGAATGCATTAGGAAGTGATGTTATGGAGGCTGACTCCATACACAGTTTCAAGTGTAGATATGACAGAGCCCGATAGGCTCATGAATCTGTACACCTGTTGATTGACTGTTAAGAGGCGGGACCAAAGAGCCAGAGCTCAACCCCCGCAAACACAACTAGGTGAGTACAACTAGGTGAGTACACACACACACACACACACACACACACACACACACACACACACACACACACACACACACACACACACACAGGTGGAAACTGAGTGCCCAAATGAGCCACAGAGATATTAGAAAGAACTTTTTTAGTGTCAGAGTGGTTGACAAATGGAATGCATTAGGAAGTGATGTTATGGAGGCTGACTCCATACACAGTTTCAAGTGTAGATATGACAGAGCCCGATAGGCTCATGAATCTGTACACCTGTTGATTGACTGTTAAGAGGCGGGACCAAAGAGCCAGAGCTCAACCCCCGCAAACACAACTAGGTGAGTACAACTAGGTGAGTACACACACACACACACACACACACACACACACACACACACACACACACACACACACACACACACACACACACACACACACACACACACACACACAGGTGGAAACTGAGTGCCCAAATGAGCCACAGAGATATTAGAAAGAACTTTTTTAGTGTCAGAGTGGTTGACAAATGGAATGCATTAGGAAGTGATGTTATGGAGGCTGACTCCATACACAGTTTCAAGTGTAGATATGACAGAGCCCGATAGGCTCATGAATCTGTACACCTGTTGATTGACTGTTAAGAGGCGGGACCAAAGAGCCAGAGCTCAACCCCCGCAAACACAACTAGGTGAGTACAACTAGGTGAGTACACACACACACACACACACACACACACACACACACACACACACGTGGAAACTGAGTGCCCAAATGAGCCACAGAGATATTAGAAAGAACTTTTTTAGTGTCAGAGTGGTTGACAAATGGAATGCATTAGGAAGTGATGTTATGGAGGCTGACTCCATACACAGTTTCAAGTGTAGATATGACAGAGCCCGATAGGCTCATGAATCTGTACACCTGTTGATTGACTGTTAAGAGGCGGGACCAAAGAGCCAGAGCTCAACCCCCGCAAACACAACTAGGTGAGTACAACTAGGTGAGTACACACACACACACACACACACACACACACACACACACACACACACACACACACACACACACACACACACACACACACACAGGTGGAAACTGAGTGCCCAAATGAGCCACAGAGATATTAGAAAGAACTTTTTTAGTGTCAGAGTGGTTGACAAATGGAATGCATTAGGAAGTGATGTTATGGAGGCTGACTCCATACACAGTTTCAAGTGTAGATATGACAGAGCCCGATAGGCTCATGAATCTGTACACCTGTGTTTGACTGTTAAGAGGCGGGACCAAAGAGCCAGAGCTCAACCCCCGCAAACACAACTAGGTGAGTACAACTAGGTGAGTACACACACACACACACACACACACACACACACACACACACACACACACACACACACAGGTGGAAACTGAGTGCCCAAATGAGCCACAGAGATATTGGAAAGAACTTTTTTAGTGTCAGAGTGGTTGACAAATGGAATGCTTTAGGAAGTGATGTTATGGAGGCTGACTCCATACACAGTTTCAAGTGTAGATATGACAGAGCCCGATGGGCTCATGAATCTGTACACCTGTTGATTGACTGTTAAGAGGCGGGACCAAAGAGCCAGAGCTCAACCCTCGCAAACACAACTAGGTGAGTACACACACACACACACACACACACACACACACACACACACACACACACACACACACACACACACACACACACACACACACACACACACACACACACACACACACACAGGTGGAAACTGAGTGCCCATATGAGCCACAGAGATATTAGAAAGAACTTTTTTAGTGTCAGAGTGGTTGACAAATGGAATGCATTAGGAAGTGATGTTATGGAGGCTGACTCCATACACAGTTTCAAGTGTAGATATGACAGAGCCCGATAGGCTCATGAATCTGTACACCTGTTGATTGACTGTTAAGAGGCGGGACCAAAGAGCCAGAGCTCAACCCCCGCAAACACAACTAGGTGAGTACAACTAGGTGAGTACACACACACACACACACACACACACACACACACACACACACACACACACACACACACACACACACACACACACACACACACACACACACACACACACACACACACACACAGGTGGAAACTGAGTGCCCAAATGAGCCACAGAGATATTAGAAAGAACTTTTTTAGTGTCAGAGTGGTTGACAAATGGAATGCATTAGGAAGTGATGTTATGGAGGCTGACTCCATACACAGTTTCAAGTGTAGATATGACAGAGCCCGATAGGCTCATGAATCTGTACACCTGTTGATTGACTGTTAAGAGGCGGGACCAAAGAGCCAGAGCTCAACCCCCGCAAACACAACTAGGTGAGTACAACTAGGTGAGTTCACACACACACACACACACACACACACACACACACACACACACACACACACACACACACACACACACACACACACACACACACACACACACACAGGTGGAAACTGAGTGCCCAAATGAGCCACAGAGATATTAGAAAGAACTTTTTTAGTGTCAGAGTGGTTGACAAATGGAATGCATTAGGAAGTGATGTTATGGAGGCTGACTCCATACACAGTTTCAAGTGTAGATATGACAGAGCCCGATAGGCTCATGAATCTGTACACCTGTTGATTGACTGTTAAGAGGCGGGACCAAAGAGCCAGAGCTCAACCCCCGCAAACACAACTAGGTGAGTACAACTAGGTGAGTACACACACACACACACACACACACACACACACACACACACACACACACACACACACACACACACACACAGGTGGAAACTGAGTGCCCAAATGAGCCACAGAGATATTAGAAAGAACTTTTTTAGTGTCAGAGTGGTTGACAAATGGAATGCATTAGGAAGTGATGTTATGGAGGCTGACTCCATACACAGTTTCAAGTGTAGATTTGACAGAGCCCGATAGGCTCATGAATCTGTACACCTGTTGATTGACTGTTAAGAGGCGGGACCAAAGAGCCAGAGCTCAACCCCCGCAAACACAACTAGGTGAGTACAACTAGGTGAGTACACACACACACACACACACACACACACACACACACACACACACACACACACACACACACACACAGGTGGAAACTGAGTGCCCAAATGAGCCACAGAGATATTAGAAAGAACTTTTTTAGTGTCAGAGTGGTTGACAAATGGAATGCATTAGGAAGTGATGTTATGGAGGCTGACTCCATACACAGTTTCAAGTGTAGATATGACAGAGCCCGATAGGCTCATGAATCTGTACACCTGTTGATTGACTGTTAAGAGGCGGGACCAAAGAGCCAGAGCTCAACTCCCGCAAACACAACTAGGTGAGTACAACTAGGTGAGTACACACACACACACACACACACACACACACACACACACACACACACACACACACACACACACACACACACACACACACACACACACACACACACACACAGGTGGAAACTGAGTGCCCAAATGAGCCACAGAGATATTAGAAAGAACTTTTTTAGTGTCAGAGTGGTTGACAAATGGAATGCATTAGGAAGTGATGTTATGGAGGCTGACTCCATACACAGTTTCAAGTGTAGATATGACAGAGCCCGATAGGCTCATGAATCTGTACACCTGTTGATTGACTGTTAAGAGGCGGGACCAAAGAGCCAGAGCTCAACCCCCGCAAACACAACTAGGTGAGTACAACTAGGTGAGTACACACACACACACACACACACACACACACACACACACACACACACACACACACACACACACACACACACACACACACACACACACACACACACAGGTGGAAACTGAGTGCCCAAATGAGCCACAGAGATATTAGAAAGAACTTTTTTAGTGTCAGAGTGGTTGACAAATGGAATGCATTAGGAAGTGATGTTATGGAGGCTGACTCCATACACAGTTTCAAGTGTAGATATGACAGAGCCCGATAGGCTCATGAATCTGTACACCTGTTGATTGACTGTTAAGAGGCGGGACCAAAGAGCCAAAGCTCAACCCCCGCAAACACAACTAGGTGAGTACAACTAGGTGAGTACACACACACACACACACACACACACACACACACACACACACACACACACACACACACACACACACACACACACACACGTGGAAACTGAGTGCCCAAATGAGCCACAGAGATATTAGAAAGAACTTTTTTAGTGTCAGAGTGGTTGACAAATGGAATGCATTAGGAAGTGATGTTATGGAGGCTGACTCCATACACAGTTTCAAGTGTAGATATGACAGAGCCCGATAGGCTCATGAATCTGTACACCTGTTGATTGACTGTTAAGAGGCGGGACCAAAGAGCCAGAGCTCAACCCCCGCAAACACAACTAGGTGAGTACAACTAGGTGAGTACACACACACACACACACACACACACACACACACACACACACACACACACACACACAGGTGGAAACTGAGTGCCCAAATGAGCCACAGAGATATTAGAAAGAACTTTTTTAGTGTCAGAGTGGTTGACAAATGGAATGCATTAGGAAGTGATGTTATGGAGGCTGACTCCATACACAGTTTCAAGTGTAGATATGACAGAGCCCGATAGGCTCATGAATCTGTACACCTGTGTTTGACTGTTAAGAGGCGGGACCAAAGAGCCAGAGCTCAACCCCCGCAAACACAACTAGGTGAGTACAACTAGGTGAGTACACACACACACACACACACACACACACACACACACACACACACACACACACACACACACACACACACACACACACACACACACACACACACACAGGTGGAAACTGAGTGCCCAAATGAGCCACAGAGATATTGGAAAGAACTTTTTTAGTGTCAGAGTGGTTGACAAATGGAATGCTTTAGGAAGTGATGTTATGGAGGCTGACTCCATACACAGTTTCAAGTGTAGATATGACAGAGCCCGATAGGCTCATGAATCTGTACACCTGTTGATTGACTGTTAAGAGGCGGGACCAAAGAGCCAGGGCTCAACCCCCGCAAACACAACTAGGTGAGTACACACACACACACACACACACACACACACACACACACACACACACACACACACACACACACACACAGGTGGAAACTGAGTGCCCAAATGAGCCACAGAGATATTAGAAAGAACTTTTTTAGTGTCAGAGTGGTTGAAAAATGGAATGCATTAGGAAGTGATGTTATGGAGGCTGACTCCATACACAGTTTCAAGTGTAGATATGACAGAGCCCGATAGGCTCATGAATCTGTACACCTGTTGATTGACTGTTAAGAGGCGGGACCAAAGAGCCAGAGCTCAACCCCCGCAAACACAACTAGGTGAGTACAACTAGGTGAGTACACACACACACACACACACACACACACACACACACACACACACACACACACACACACAGGTGGAAACTGAGTGCCCAAATGAGCCACAGAGATATTAGAAAGAACTTTTTTAGTGTCAGAGTGGTTGACAAATGGAATGCATTAGGAAGTGATGTTATGGAGGCTGACTCCATACACAGTTTCAAGTGTAGATATGACAGAGCCCGATAGGCTCATGAATCTGTACACCTGTTGATTGACTGTTAAGAGGCGGGACCAAAGAGCCAGAGCTCAACCCCCGCAAACACAACTAGGTGAGTACAACTAGGTGAGTACACACACACACACACACACACACACACACACACACACAGACACACACACACACACAGGTGGAAACTGAGTGCCCAAATGAGCCACAGAGATATTAGAAAGAACTTTTTTAGTGTCAGAGTGGTTGACAAATGGAATGCATTAGGAAGTGATGTTATGGAGGCTGACTCCATACACAGTTTCAAGTGTAGATTTGACAGAGCCCGATAGGCTCATGAATCTGTACACCTGTTGATTGACTGTTAAGAGGCGGGACCAAAGAGCCAGAGCTCAACCCCCGCAAACACAACTAGGTGAGTACAACTAGGTGAGTACACACACACACACACACACACACACACACACACACACACACACACACACACACACACACACACACACAGGTGGAAACTGAGTGCCCAAATGAGCCACAGAGATATTAGAAAGAACTTTTTTAGTGTCAGAGTGGTTGACAAATGGAATGCATTAGGAAGTGATGTTATGGAGGCTGACTCCATACACAGTTTCAAGTGTAGATATGACAGAGCCCGATAGGCTCATGAATCTCTACACCTGTTGATTGACTGTTAAGAGGCGGGACCAAAGAGCCAGAGCTCAACCCCCGCAAACACAACTAGGTGAGTACAACTAGGTGAGTACACACACACACACACACACACACACACACACACACACACACACACACACACACACACACACACACACACACACACACACACACACACACACACACACACACACACACACACACACACACACACACACAGGTGGAAACTGAGTGCCCAAATGAGCCACAGAGATATTAGAAAGAACTTTTTTAGTGTCAGAGTGGTTGACAAATGGAATGCATTAGGAAGTGATGTTATGGAGGCTGACTCCATACACAGTTTCAAGTGTAGATATGACAGAGCCCGATAGGCTCATGAATCTGTACACCTGTTGATTGACTGTTAAGAGGCGGGACCAAAGAGCCAGAGCTCAACCCCCGCAAACACAACTAGGTGAGTACAACTAGGTGAGTACACACACACACACACACACACACACACACACACACACACACACACACACACACACACACACACACACACACACACACACAGGTGGAAACTGAGTGCCCAAATGAGCCACAGAGATATTAGAAAGAACTTTTTTAGTGTCAGAGTGGTTGACAAATGGAATGCATTAGGAAGTGATGTTATGGAGGCTGACTCCATACACAGTTTCAAGTGTAGATATGACAGAGCCCGATAGGCTCATGAATCTGTACACCTGTGTTTGACTGTTAAGAGGCGGGACCAAAGAGCCAGAGCTCAACCCCCGCAAACACAACTAGGTGAGTACAACTAGGTGAGTACACACACACACACACACACACACACACACACACACACACACACACACACACACACACACACACACACACACACACACAGGTGGAAACTGAGTGCCCAAATGAGCCACAGAGATATTAGAAAGAACTTTTTTAGTGTCAGAGTGGTTGACAAATGGAATGCATTAGGAAGTGATGTTATGGAGGCTGACTCCATACACAGTTTCAAGTGTAGATATGACAGAGCCCGATAGGCTCATGAATCTGTACACCTGTTGATTGACTGTTAAGAGGCGGGACCAAAGAGCCAGAGCTCAACCCCCGCAAACACAACTAGGTGAGTACAACTAGGTGAGTACACACACACACACACACACACACACACACACACACACACACACAGACACACACACACACACAGGTGGAAACTGAGTGCCCAAATGAGCCAAAGAGATATTAGAAAGAACTTTTTTAGTGTCAGAGTGGTTGACAAATGGAATGCATTAGGAAGTGATGTTATGGAGGCTGACTCCATACACAGTTTCAAGTGTAGATTTGACAGAGCCCGATAGGCTCATGAATCTGTACACCTGTTGATTGACTGTTAAGAGGCGGGACCAAAGAGCCAGAGCTCAACCCCCGCAAACACAACTAGGTGAGTACAACTAGGTGAGTACACACACACACACACACACACACACACACACACACACACACACACACACACACACACACACACACACACACACACACACACACACACACACACAGGTGGAAACTGAGTGCCCAAATGAGCCACAGAGATATTAGAAAGAACTTTTTTAGTGTCAGAGTGGTTGACAAATGGAATGCATTAGGAAGTGATGTTATGGAGGCTGACTCCATACACAGTTTCAAGTGTAGATATGACAGAGCCCGATAGGCTCATGAATCTGTACACCTGTTGATTGACTGTTAAGAGGCGGGACCAAAGAGCCAGAGCTCAACCCCCGCAAACACAACTAGGTGAGTACAACTAGGTGAGTACACACACACACACACACACACACACACACACACACACACACACACACACACACACACACACACACACACACACACACACACACACACAGGTGGAAACTGAGTGCCCAAATGAGCCACAGAGATATTAGAAAGAACTTTTTTAGTGTCAGAGTGGTTGACAAATGGAATGCATTAGGAAGTGATGTTATGGAGGCTGACTCCATACACAGTTTCAAGTGTAGATATGACAGAGCCCGATAGGCTCATGAATCTGTACACCTGTTGATTGACTGTTAAGAGGCGGGACCAAAGAGCCAGAGCTCAACCCCCGCAAACACAACTAGGTGAGTACAACTAGGTGAGTACACACACACACACACACACACACACACACACACACACACACACACACACACACACACACACACACACACACACACACACACACACACACACACACACACAGGTGGAAACTGAGTGCCCAAATGAGCCACAGAGATATTAGAAAAAACTTTTTTAGTGTCAGAGTGGTTGACAAATGGAATGCATTAGGAAGTGATGTTATGGAGGCTGACTCCATACACAGTTTCAAGTGTAGATATGACAGAGCCCGATAGGCTCATGAATCTGTACACCTGTTGATTGACTGTTAAGAGGCGGGACCAAAGAGCCAGAGCTCAACCCCCGCAAACACAACTAGGTGAGTACAACTAGGTGAGTACACACACACACACACACACACACACACACAGACACACACACACACACAGGTGGAAACTGAGTGCCCAAATGAGCCACAGAGATATTAGAAAGAACTTTTTTAGTGTCAGAGTGGTTGACAAATGGAATGCATTAGGAAGTGATGTTATGGAGGCTGACTCCATACACAGTTTCAAGTGTAGATTTGACAGAGCCCGATAGGCTCATGAATCTGTACACCTGTTGATTGACTGTTAAGAGGCGGGACCAAAGAGCCAGAGCTCAACCCCCGCAAACACAACTAGGTGAGTACAACTAGGTGAGTACACACACACACACACACACACACACACACACACACACACACACACACACACACACACACACACACACACACACACACACACAGGTGGAAACTGAGTGCCCAAATGAGCCACAGAGATATTAGAAAGAACTTTTTTAGTGTCAGAGTGGTTGACAAATGGAATGCATTAGGAAGTGATGTTATGGAGGCTGACTCCATACACAGTTTCAAGTGTAGATATGACAGAGCCCGATAGGCTCATGAATCTGTACACCTGTTGATTGACTGTTAAGAGGCGGGACCAAAGAGCCAGAGCTCAACCCCCGCAAACACAACTAGGTGAGTACAACTAGGTGAGTACACACACACACACACACACACACACACACACACACACACACACACACACACACACACACACACACACACACACACACACACACACACACACACACACACACGTGGAAACTGAGTGCCCAAATGAGCCACAGAGATATTAGAAAGAACTTTTTTAGTGTCAGAGTGGTTGACAAATGGAATGCATTAGGAAGTGATGTTATGGAGGCTGACTCCATACACAGTTTCAAGTGTAGATATGACAGAGCCCGATAGGCTCATGAATCTGTACACCTGTTGATTGACTGTTAAGAGGCGGGACCAAAGAGCCAGAGCTCAACCCCCGCAAACACAACTAGGTGAGTACAACTAGGTGAGTACACACACACACACACACACACACACACACACACACACACACACACACACACACACACAGGTGGAAACTGAGTGCCCAAATGAGCCACAGAGATATTAGAAAGAACTTTTTTAGTGTCAGAGTGGTTGACAAATGGAATGCATTAGGAAGTGATGTTATGGAGGCTGACTCCATACACAGTTTCAAGTGTAGATATGACAGAGCCCGATAGGCTCATGAATCTGTACACCTGTGTTTGACTGTTAAGAGGCGGGACCAAAGAGCCAGAGCTCAACCCCCGCAAACACAACTAGGTGAGTACAACTAGGTGAGTACACACACACACACACACACACACACACACACACACACACACACACACACACACACACACACACACACACAGGTGGAAACTGAGTGCCCAAATGAGCCACAGAGATATTGGAAAGAACTTTTTTAGTGTCAGAGTGGTTGACAAATGGAATGCTTTAGGAAGTGATGTTATGGAGGCTGACTCCATACACAGTTTCAAGTGTAGATATGACAGAGCCCGATAGGCTCATGAATCTGTACACCTGTTGATTGACTGTTAAGAGGCGGGACCAAAGAGCCAGAGCTCAACCCCCGCAAACACAACTAGGTGAGTACAACTAGGTGAGTACAACTAGGTGAGTACACACACACACACACACACACACACACACACACACACACACACACACACACACACACACACACACACACACACACACACATGGAGGGGACGAAACGTGGGGAGCAAAATTAGTAGATGTTATAGACAGGAATTTCCTGACACAACATGTGAAGGAAGACACAAGGGAAAGAGGAGGAGATGCACCGAGCCTATTAGACCTGATTTTCACCCAGAACGTAGAAGATATCGAGAATTTAGAGCATGAAATACCTCTAGGGGCCAGTGACCATTGTGTCCTAGTCTTTGACTACATGATGGAATTCAAACTTATGACCATGGGACAAGAGATCTGGGAAAGGAGAGCTGACTACAGGAAAGGGGACTATATGAGGATGAGGGACTATCTGGGTGAAGTGCAGTGGGAGGAAGAAATTAGAGGAAAAACAGTCCACGATATGATGGACCTAGTCATACAGAAATGCCAGGAGGCCGAAGAGAGATTTATACCAACGGTAAAGGGAAAAAATAAGAGGGAATATAATAACCCATGGTTTAATAGACAGTGTCAGGAAGCAAAAATGGCCAGCAGGCGGGAGTGGAGGAAGTACAGAAGACAAAGAACAGAGGACAACAGAAGCAGATACAACAGAGCTAGGAACGATTACATTAACATAAGACGAACATCGGAAAGGGACTATGAGAACGATATTGCAATCAAAGCGAAAAAACAACCTAAGTTACTACACAGTCATATAAGAAGAAAAATGTCGGTGAACGACCAAGTGACAAGACTAAGGAAGACAGAGGGGGCATATACTGAAAGTGACAAGGAAATCTGCGAGGCACTGAATGCCAGTTTCCATGGAGTGTTCACTACCGAGCCTGAGCAGCTCCCATTGTTGGAAGGGGTTACCCTAGATGAAAGACTATCAGATATAGAGGTGACAGCAGAGGAGGTAATGAAACAGTTGACAACTCTAGATGCAACTAAAGCAGTTGGACCAGACAAAGTATCACCGTGGATACTAAAAGAAGCAGCACAGGCCCTCAGCGTGCCTCTGGCAATGATCTTTAATGAGTCACTTATGTCAGGAGAATTGCCCAGTTGCTGGAAGAAAGCAAATGTCGTGCCGATCTTCAAGAAAGGAGATAGGGAGGAGGCACTTAACTACAGACCTGTATCACTGACAAGCATCCCCTGTAAAATACTGGAAAGAATAATTAGGCTACGACTGGTTGCACACCTGGAGAACATTAGGTTTGTGAACAAACATCAACATGGGTTCTGGACAGGGAAATCGTGCCTAACAAACCTTCTGGAATTCTATGATAAAATAACGAGGATAAGACAGGACAGAGATGGTTGGGCAGACTGCATATTTCTGGACTGCCAAAAAGCCTTTGATACAGTACCGCACATGAGACTGCTGTTCAAGCTCGAGAGGCAGGCGGGGGTGGGGGGAAAGGTCCTAGAATGGATAAGGAACTACCTAACAGGAAGGAGCCAAAGAGTTACGGTAAGGGGCGAGAAGTCGGACTGGCGAACAGTAACAAGTGGAGTACCACAAGGATCGGTGCTGGGACCAATTCTATTTCTTGTATATGTTAACGACATGTTTACAGGCATAGAGTCCTACATGTCGATGTTTGCGGATGATGCAAAGTTGATGAGAAGAGTTGTGACAGATGAGGATTGCAGGATCCTCCAAGAGGACCTGAACAGATTGCAGAGATGGTCAGAGAAATGGCTACTAGAATTCAACACGAGCAAATGTAAAGTTATGGAAATGGGACTAGGAGATAGGAGACCAAAGGGACAGTACACAATGAAGGGGAACAGCCTACCTGTAACGACGCGTGAAAGAGACCTGGGGGTGGACGTAACACCTAATCTATCTCCTGAGGCACATATTAATAGGATAACGACAGCAGCGTACTCTACACTGGCAAAAGTTAGAACATCATTCAGAAACCTAAGTAAGGAGGCATTTAGGGCGCTTTACACTGCCTACGTAAGGCCAGTCTTAGAGTATGCCGCCTCATCATGGAGTCCCCATCTGAAGAAGCATATAATGAAACTGGAAAAGGTTCAGAGGTTTGCAACGAGACTCGTCCCAGAGCTACGAGGGATGGGGTATGAAGAGCGCCTGAGGGAACTGTGCCTTACGACACTAGAAAGAAGAAGGGAGAGGGGGGACATGATAGGAACGTATAAGATACTCAGAGGAATTGACAGAGTGGACATAGACGAAATGTTCACACGGAATAGTAACAGAACGAGAGGACATGGATGGAAGCTTGAAACTCAGATGAGTCACAGAGATGTTAGGAAGTTTTCTTTTAGCGTGAGAGTAGTGGGGAAATGGAATGCACTTCAGGAACAGGTTGTGGAAGCAAATACTATTCATAATTTTAAAACCAGGTATGATAGGGAAATGGGACAGGAGTCATTGCTGTAAACAACCGATGCTCGAAAGGCGGGATCCAAGAGTCAATGCTCGATCCTGCAAGCACATATAGGTGAGTACATATAGGTGAGTACACACACACACACACACACACACACACACACACACACACACACACACACACACACACACACACACACACACACACACACACACACAGGTGGAAACTGAGTGCCCAAATGAGCCACAGAGATATTAGAAAGAACTTTTTTAGTGTCAGAGTGGTTGACAAATGGAATGCATTAGGAAGTGATGTTATGGAGGCTGACTCCATACACAGTTTCAAGTGTAGATATGACAGAGCCCGATAGGCTCATGAATCTGTACACCTGTTGATTGACTGTTAAGAGGCGGGACCAAAGAGCCAGAGCTCAACCCCCGCAAACACAACTAGGTGAGTACACACACACACACACACACACACACACACACACACACACACACACACACACACACACACACACACACACACACACACACACAGGTGGAAACTGAGTGCCCAAATGAGCCACAGAGATATTAGAAAGAACTTTTTTAGTGTCAGAGTGGTTGACAAATGGAATGCATTAGGAAGTGATGTTATGGAGGCTGACTCCATACACAGTTTCAAGTGAAGATATGACAGAGCCCGATAGGCTCATGAATCTGTACACCTGTTGATTGACTGTTAAGAGGCGGGACCAAAGAGCCAGAGCTCAACCCCGCAAACACAACTATGTGAGTACAACTAGGTGAGTACACACACACACACACACACACACACACACACACACACACACACACACACACACACACACACACACACACACACACACACACACACAGGTGGAAACTGAGTGCCCAAATGAGCCACAGAGATATTAGAAAGAACTTTTTTAGTGTCAGAGTGGTTGACAAATGGAATGCATTAGGAAGTGATGTTATGGAGGCTGACTCCATACACAGTTTCAAGTGTAGATATGACAGAGCCCGATAGGCTCATGAATCTCTACACCTGTTGATTGACTGTTAAGAGGCGGGACCAAAGAGCCAGAGCTCAACCCCCGCAAACACAACTAGGTGAGTACAACTAGGTGAGTACACACACACACACACACACACACACACACACACACACACACACACACACACACACACACACACACACACACACACACACACACACACACACACACACAGGTGGAAACTGAGTGCCCAAATGAGCCACAGAGATATTAGAAAGAACTTTTTTAGTGTCAGAGTGGTTGACAAATGGAATGCATTAGGAAGTGATGTTATGGAGGCTGACTCCATACACAGTTTCAAGTGTAGATATGACAGAGCCCGATAGGCTCATGAATCTGTACACCTGTTGATTGACTGTTAAGAGGCGGGACCAAAGAGCCAGAGCTCAACCCCCGGAAACACAACTAGGTGAGTACAACTAGGTGAGTACACACACACACACACACACACACACACACACACACACACACACACACACACACACGTGGAAACTGAGTGCCCAAATGAGCCACAGAGATATTAGAAAGAACTTTTTTAGTGTCAGAGTGGTTGACAAATGGAATGCATTAGGAAGTGATGTTATGGAGGCTGACTCCATACACAGTTTCAAGTGTAGATATGACAGAGCCCGATAGGCTCATGAATCTGTACACCTGTTGATTGACTGTTAAGAGGCGGGACCAAAGAGCCAGAGCTCAACCCCCGCAAACACAACTAGGTGAGTACAACTAGGTGAG
>NC_091220.1:21792480-21799980 GCF_040958095.1 Procambarus clarkii
GTTAAGAGGCGGGACCAAAGAGCCAGAGCTCAACCCCCGCAAACACAACTAGGTGAGTACAACTAGGTGAGTACACACACACACACACACACACACACACACACACACACACACACACACACACACACACACACACACACAGGTGGAAACTGAGTGCCCAAATGAGCCACAGAGATATTAGAAAGAACTTTTTTAGTGTCAGAGTGGTTGACAAATGGAATGCATTAGGAAGTGATGTTATGGAGGCTGACTCCATACACAGTTTCAAGTGTAGATATGACAGAGCCCGATAGGCTCATGAATCTGAACACCTGTTGATTGACTGTTAAGAGGCGGGACCAAAGAGCCAGAGCTCAACCCCCGCAAACACAACTAGGTGAGTACAACTAGGTGAGTACACACACACACACACACACACACACACACACACACACACACACACACACACACACACACACACACACACACACACACACACACACACACACACACAGGTGGAAACTGAGTGCCCAAATGAGCCACAGAGATATTAGAAAAAACTTTTTTAGTGTCAGAGTGGTTGACAAATGGAATGCATTAGGAAGTGATGTTATGGAGGCTGACTCCATACACAGTTTCAAGTGTAGATATGACAGAGCCCGATAGGCTCATGAATCTGTACACCTGTTGATTGACTGTTAAGAGGCGGGACCAAAGAGCCAGAGCTCAACCCCCGCAAACACAACTAGGTGAGTACAACTAGGTGAGTACACACACACACACACACACACACACACACACACACACACACACACACACACACACACACACACACACACACAGGTGGAAACTGAGTGCCCAAATGAGCCACAGAGATATTAGAAAGAACTTTTTTAGTGTCAGAGTGGTTGACAAATGGAATGCATTAGGAAGTGATGTTATGGAGGCTGAATCCATACACAGTTTCAAGTGTAGATATGACAGAGCCCGATAGGCTCATGAATCTGTACACCTGTTGATTGACTGTTAAGAGGCGGGACCAAAGAGCCAGAGCTCAACCCCCGCAAACACAACTAGGTGAGTACAACTAGGTGAGTACACACACACACACACACACACACACACACACACACACACACACACACACACACACACACACACACACACACACACACACGCGCACACACACACACACACACAGGTGGAAACTGAGTGCCCAAATGAGGCACAGAGATATTAGAAAGAACTTTTTTAGTGTCAAAGTGGTTGACAAATGGAATGCATTAGGAAGTGATGTTATGGAGGCTGACTCGATACACAGTTTCAAGTGTAGATATGACAGAGTCCGATAGGCTCATGAATCTGTACACCTGTTGATTGACTGTTAAGAATCGGGACCAAAGAGCCAGAGCTCAACCCCCGCAAACACAACTAGGTGAGTACAACTAGGTGAGTACACACACACACACACACACACACACACACACACACACACACACACACACACACACACACACACACACACACACACACACACACACACACACAGGTGGAAACTGAGTGCCCAAATGAGCCACAGAGATATTAGAAAGAACTTTTTTAGTGTCAGAGTCGTTGACAAATGGAATGCATTAGGAAGTGATGTTATGGAGGCTGACTCCATACACAGTTTCAAGTGTAGATATGACAGAGCCCGATAGGCTCATGAATCTGTACACCTGTTGATTGACTGTTAAGAGGCGGGACCAAAGAGCCAGAGCTCAACCCCCGCAAACACAACTAGGTGAGTACAACTAGGTGAGTACACACACACACACACACACACACACACACACACACACACACACACACACACACAGGTGGAAACTGAGTGCCCAAATGAGCCACAGAGATATTAGAAAGAACTTTTTTAGTGTCAGAGTGGTTGACAAATGGAATGCATTAGGAAGTGATGTTATGGAGGCTGACTCCATACACAGTTTCAAGTGTAGATATGACAGAGCCCGATAGGCTCATGAATCTGTACACCTGTGTTTGACTGTTAAGAGGCGGGACCAAAGAGCCAGAGCTCAACCCCCGCAAACACAACTAGGTGAGTACAACTAGGTGAGTACACACACACACACACACACACACACACACACACACACACACACACACACACACACACACACACACACACACACACACACACAGGTGGAAACTGAGTGACCAAATGAGCCACAGAGATATTAGAAAGAACTTTTTTAGTGTCAGAGTGGTTGACAAATGGAATGCATTAGGAAGTGATGTTATGGAGGCTGACTCCATACACAGTTTCAAGTGTAGATATGACAGAGCCCGATAGGCTCATGAATCTGTACACCTGTTGATTGACTGTTAAGAGGCGGGACCAAAGAGCCAGAGCTCAACCCCCGCAAACACAACTAGGTGAGTACAACTAGGTGAGTACACACACACACACACACACACACACACACACACACACACACACACACACACACACACACACACACACACACACACAGGTGGAAACTGAGTGCCCAAATGAGCCACAGAGATATTAGAAAGAACTTTTTTAGTGTCAGAGTGGTTGACAAATGGAATGCATTAGGAAGTGATGTTATGGAGGCTGACTCCATACACAGTTTCAAGTGTAGATATGACAGAGCCCGATAGGCTCATGAATCTGAACACCTGTTGATTGACTGTTAAGAGGCGGGACCAAAGAGCCAGAGCTCAACCCCCGCAAACACAACTAGGTGAGTACAACTAGGTGAGTACACACACACACACACACACACACACACACACACACACACACACACACACACACACACACACACACACACACACACACACACACACACACACACACAGGTGGAAACTGAGTGCCCAAATGAGCCACAGAGATATTAGAAAAAACTTTTTTAGTGTCAGAGTGGTTGACAAATGGAATGCATTAGGAAGTGATGTTATGGAGGCTGACTCCATACACAGTTTCAAGTGTAGATATGACAGAGCCCGATAGGCTCATGAATCTGTACACCTGTTGATTGACTGTTAAGAGGCGGGACCAAAGAGCCAGAGCTCAACCCCCGCAAACACAACTAGGTGAGTACAACTAGGTGAGTACACACACACACACACACACACACACACACACACACACACACACACACACACACAGGTGGAAACTGAGTGCCCAAATGAGCCACAGAGATATTAGAAAGAACTTTTTTAGTGTCAGAGTGGTTGACAAATGGAATGCATTAGGAAGTGATGTTATGGAGGCTGAATCCATACACAGTTTCAAGTGTAGATATGACAGAGCCCGATAGGCTCATGAATCTGTACACCTGTTGATTGACTGTTAAGAGGCGGGACCAAAGAGCCAGAGCTCAACCCCCGCAAACACAACTAGGTGAGTACAACTAGGTGAGTACACACACACACACACACACACACACACACACACACACACACACACACACACACACACACACACACACACACACACACACACACACACACACACACACGCGCACACACACACACACACACAGGTGGAAACTGAGTGCCCAAATGAGGCACAGAGATATTAGAAAGAACTTTTTTAGTGTCAAAGTGGTTGACAAATGGAATGCATTAGGAAGTGATGTTATGGAGGCTGACTCGATACACAGTTTCAAGTGTAGATATGACAGAGTCCGATAGGCTCATGAATCTGTACACCTGTTGATTGACTGTTAAGAATCGGGACCAACGAGCCAGAGCTCAACCCCCGCAAACACAACTAGGTGAGTACAACTAGGTGAGTACACACACACACACACACACACACACACACACACACACACACACACACACACACACACACACACACACACACACACACACAGGTGGAAACTGAGTGCCCAAATGAGCCACAGAGATATTAGAAAGAACTTTTTTAGTGTCAGAGTCGTTGACAAATGGAATGCATTAGGAAGTGATGTTATGGAGGCTGACTCCATACACAGTTTCAAGTGTAGATATGACAGAGCCCGATAGGCTCATGAATCTGTACACCTGTTGATTGACTGTTAAGAGGCGGGACCAAAGAGCCAGAGCTCAACCCCCGCAAACACAACTAGGTGAGTACAACTAGGTGAGTACACACACACACACACACACACACACACACACACACACACACACACAGGTGGAAACTGAGTGCCCAAATGAGCCACAGAGATATTAGAAAGAACTTTTTTAGTGTCAGAGTGGTTGACAAATGGAATGCATTAGGAAGTGATGTTATGGAGGCTGACTCCATACACAGTTTCAAGTGTAGATATGACAGAGCCCGATAGGCTCATGAATCTGTACACCTGTTGATTGACTGTTAAGAGGCGGGACCAAAGAGCCAGAGCTCAACCCCCGCAAACACAACTAGGTGAGTACAACTAGGTGAGTACACACACACACACACACACACACACACACACACACACACACACACACACACACACAGGTGGAAACTGAGTGTCCAAATGAGCCACAGAGATATTAGAAAGAACTTTTTTAGTGTCAGAGTGGTTGACAAATGGAATGCATTAGGAAGTGATGTTATGGAGGCTGACTCCATACACAGTTTCAAGTGTAGATATGACAGAGCCCGATAGGCTCATGAATCTGTACACCTGTTGATTGACTGTTAAGAGGCGGGACCAAAGAGCCAGAGCTCAACCCCCGCAAACACAACTAGGTGAGTACACACACACACACACACACACACACACACACACACACACACACACACACACACACACACACACACACACACACACACACACACACACAGGTGGAAACTGAGTGCCCAAATGAGCCACAGAGATATTAGAAAGAACTTTTTTAGTGTCAGAGTGGTTGACAAATGGAATGCATTAGGAAGTGATGTTATGGAGGCTGACTCCATACACAGTTTCAAGTGTAGATATGACAGAGCCCGATAGGCTCATGAATCTGTACACCTGTTGATTGACTGTTAAGAGGCGGGACCAAAGAGCCAGAGCTCAACCCCCGCAAACACAACTAGGTGAGTACAACTAGGTGAGTACACACACACACACACACACACACACACACACACACACACACACACACACACACACACACACACACACACACACACACACACACACACAGGTGGAAACTGAGTGCCCAAATGAGCCACAGAGATATTAGAAAGAACTTTTTTAGTGTCAGAGTGGTTGACAAATGGAATGCATTAGGAAGTGATGTTATGGAGGCTGACTCCATACACAGTTTCAAGTGTAGATATGACAGAGCCCGATAGGCTCATGAATCTGTACACCTGTTGATTGACTGTTAAGAGGCGGGACCAAAGAGCCAGAGCTCAACCCCCGCAATCACAACTAGGTGAGTACACACACACACACACACACACACACACACACACACACACACACACACACACACACACACACACACACACACAGGTGGAAACTGAGTGCCCAAATGAGCCACAGAGATATTAGAAAGAACTTTTTTAGTGTCAGAGTGGTTGACAAATGGAATGCATTAGGAAGTGATGTTATGGAGGCTGACTCCATACACAGTTTCAAGTGTAGATATGACAGAGCCCGATAGGCTCATGAATCTGAACACCTGTTGATTGACTGTTAAGAGGCGGGACCAAAGAGCCAGAGCTCAACCCCCGCAAACACAACTAGGTGAGTACAACTAGGTGAGTACACACACACACACACACACACACACACACACACACACACACACACACACACACACACACACACACACACACACACACACACAGGTGGAAACTGAGTGCCCAAATGAGCCACAGAGATATTAGAAAAAACTTTTTTAGTGTCAGAGTGGTTGACAAATGGAATGCATTAGGAAGTGATGTTATGGAGGCTGACTCCTTACACAGTTTCAAGTGTAGATATGACAGAGCCCGATAGGCTCATGAATCTGTACACCTGTTGATTGACTGTTAAGAGGCGGGACCAAAGAGCCAGAGCTCAACCCCCGCAAACACAACTAGGTGAGTACAACTAGGTGAGTACACACACACACACACACACACACACACACACACACACACACACACACACACACACAGGTGGAAACTGAGTGCCCAAATGAGCCACAGAGATATTAGAAAGAACTTTTTTAGTGTCAGAGTGGTTGACAAATGGAATGCATAAGGAAGTGATGTTATGGAGGCTGACTCCATACACAGTTTCAAGTGTAGATATGACAGAGCCCGATAGGCTCATGAATCTGTACACCTGTTGATTGACTGTTAAGAGGCGGGACCAAAGAGCAAGAGCTCAACCACCGCAAACACAACTAGGTGAGTACAACTAGGTGAGTACACACACACACACACACACACACACACACACACACACACACACACACACACACACACACACACACACACACACAGGTGGAAACTGAGTGCCCAAATGAGCCACAGAGATATTAGAAAGAACTTTTTTAGTGTCAGAGTGGTTGACAAATGGAATGCATTAGGAAGTGATGTTATGGAGGCTGACTCCATACACAGTTTCAAGTGTAGATATGACAGAGCCCGATAGGCTCATGAATCTGTACACCTGTTGATTGACTGTTAAGAGGCGGGACCAAAGAGCCAGAGCTCAACCCCCGCAAACACAACTAGGTGAGTACAACTAGGTGAGTACACACACACACACACACACACACACACACACACACACACACACACACACACACACACACACAGGTGGAAACTGAGTGCCCAAATGAGCCACAGAGATATTAGAAAGAACTTTTTTAGTGTCAGAGTGGTTGACAAATGGAATGCATTAGGAAGTGATGTTATGGAGGCTGACTCCATACACAGTTTCAAGTGTAGATATGACAGAGCCCGATAGGCTCATGAATCTGTACACCTGTTGATTGACTGTTAAGAGGCGGGACCAAAGAGCCAGAGCTCAACCCCCGCAAACACAACTAGGTGAGTACAACTAGGTGAGTACACACACACACACACACACACACACACACACACACACACACACACACACACACACAGGTGGAAACTGAGTGTCCAAATGAGCCACAGAGATATTAGAAAGAACTTTTTTAGTGTCAGAGTGGTTGACAAATGGAATGCATTAGGAAGTGATGTTATGGAGGCTGACTCCATACACAGTTTCAAGTGTAGATATGACAGAGCCCGATAGGCTCATGAATCTGTACACCTGTTGATTGACTGTTAAGAGGCGGGACCAAAGAGCCAGAGCTCAACCCCCGCAAACACAACTAGGTGAGTACACACACACACACACACACACACACACACACACACACACACACACACACACACACACACACACACACACACACACACACACACACACACACACACACACACAGGTGGAAACTGAGTGCCCAAATGAGCCACAGAGATATTAGAAAGAACTTTTTTAGTGTCAGAGT
>NC_091220.1:21804980-21812480 GCF_040958095.1 Procambarus clarkii
TGTTAAGAGGCGGGACCAAAGAGCCAGAGCTCAACCCCCGCAAACACAACTAGGTGAGTACAACTAGGTGAGTACACACACACACACACACACACACACACACACACACACACACACACACACACAGGTGGAAACTGAGTGCCCAAATGAGCCACAGAGATATTAGAAAGAACTTTTTTAGTGTCAGAGTGGTTGACAAATGGAATGCATTAGGAAGTGATGTTATGGAGGCTGACTCCATACACAGTTTCAAGTGTAGATATGACAGAGCCCGATAGGCTCATGAATCTGTACACCTGTTGATTGACTGTTAAGAGGCGGGACCAAAGAGCCAGAGCTCAACCCCCGCAAACACAACTAGGTGAGTACAACTAGGTGAGTACACACACACACACACACACACACACACACACACACACACACACACACACACACACACACACACACAGGTGGAAACTGAGTGTCCAAATGAGCCACAGAGATATTAGAAAGAACTTTTTTAGTGTCAGAGTGGTTGACAAATGGAATGCATTAGGAAGTGATGTTATGGAGGCTGACTCCATACACAGTTTCAAGTGTAGATATGACAGAGCCCGATAGGCTCATGAATCTGTACACCTGTTGATTGACTGTTAAGAGGCGGGACCAAAGAGCCAGAGCTCAACCCCCGCAAACACAACTAGGTGAGTACAACTAGGTGAGTGCACACACACACACACACACACACACACACACACACACACACACACACACACACACACACACACACACACACACACACACAGGTGGAAACTGAGTGCCCAAATGAGCCACAGAGATATTAGAAAGAACTTTTTTAGTGTCAGAGTGGTTGACAAATGGAATGCATTAGGAAGTGATGTTATGGAGGCTGACTCCATACACAGTTTCAAGTGTAGATATGACAGAGCCCGATAGGCTCATGAATCTGTACACCTGTTGATTGACTGTTAAGAGGCGGGACCAAAGAGCCAGAGCTCAACCCCTGCAATCACAACTAGGTGAGTACACACACACACACACACACACACACACACACACACACACACACACACACACACACACACACACAGGTGGAAACTGAGTGCCCAAATGAGCCACAGAGATATTAGAAAGAACTTTTTTAGTGTCAGAGTGGTTGACAAATGGAATGCATTAGGAAGTGATGTTATGGAGGCTGACTCCATACACAGTTTCAAGTGTAGATATGACAGAGCCCGATAGGCTCATGAATCTGAACACCTGTTGATTGACTGTTAAGAGGCGGGACCAAAGAGCCAGAGCTCAACCCCCGCAAACACAACTAGGTGAGTACAACTAGGTGAGTACACACACACACACACACACACACACACACACACACACACACACACACACACACACACACACACACACACACACACACACACACACACACACACAGGTGGAAACTGAGTGCCCAAATGAGCCACAGAGATATTAGAAAAAACTTTTTTAGTGTCAGAGTGGTTGACAAATGGAATGCATTAGGAAGTGATGTTATGGAGGCTGACTCCTTACACAGTTTCAAGTGTAGATATGACAGAGCCCGATAGGCTCATGAATCTGTACACCTGTTGATTGACTGTTAAGAGGCGGGACCAAAGAGCCAGAGCTCAACCCCCGCAAACACAACTAGGTGAGTACAACTAGGTGAGTACACACACACACACACACACACACACACACACACACACACACACACACACACAGGTGGAAACTGAGTGCCCAAATGAGCCACAGAGATATTAGAAAGAACTTTTTTAGTGTCAGAGTGGTTGACAAATTGAATGCATAAGGAAGTGATGTTATGGAGGCTGACTCCATACACAGTTTCAAGTGTAGATATGACAGAGCCCGATAGGCTCATGAATCTGTACACCTGTTGATTGACTGTTAAGAGGCGGGACCAAAGAGCAAGAGCTCAACCACCGCAAACACAACTAGGTGAGTACAACTAGGTGAGTACACACACACACACACACACACACACACACACACACATACACACACACACACACACACACACACACACACACACACACACACACAGGTGGAAACTGAGTGCCCAAATGAGCCACAGAGATATTAGAAAGAACTTTTTTAGTGTCAGAGTGGTTGACAAATGGAATGCATTAGGAAGTGATGTTATGGAGGCTGACTCCATACACAGTTTCAAGTGTAGATATGACAGAGCCCGATAGGCTCATGAATCTGTACACCTGTTGATTGACTGTTAAGAGGCGGGACCAAAGAGCCAGAGCTCAACCCCCGCAAACACAACTAGGTGAGTACAACTAGGTGAGTACACACACACACACACACACACACACACACACACACACACGTGGAAACTGAGTGCCCAAATGAGCCACAGAGATATTAGAAAAAACTTTTTTAGTGTCAGAGTGGTTGACAAATGGAATGCATTAGGAAGTGATGTTATGGAGGCTGACTCCATACACAGTTTCAAGTGTAGATATGACAGAGCCCGATAGGCTCATGAATCTGTACACCTGTTGATTGACTGTTAAGAGGCGGGACCAAAGAGCCAGAGCTCAACCCCCGCAAACACAACTAGGTGAGTACAACTAGGTGAGTACACACACACACACACACACACACACACACACACACACACACACACACACACACACACACACAGGTGGAAACTGAGTGCCCAAATGAGCCACAGAGATATTAGAAAGAACTTTTTTAGTGTCAGAGTGGTTGACAAATGGAATGCATTAGGAAGTGATGTTATGGAGGCTGACTCCATACACAGTTTCAAGTGTAGATATGACAGAGCCCGATAGGCTCATGAATCTGTACACCTGTTGATTGACTGTTAAGAGGCGGGACCAAAGAGCCAGAGCTCAACCCCCGCAAACACAACTAGGTGAGTACAACTAGGTGAGTACACACACACACACACACACACACACACACACACACACACACACACACACACACACACACACACACACACAGGTGGAAACTGAGTGCCCAAATGAGCCACAGAGATATTAGAAAGAACTTTTTTAGTGTCAGAGTGGTTGACAAATGGAATGCATTAGGAAGTGATGTTATGGAGGCTGACTCCATACACAGTTTCAAGTGTAGATATGACAGAGCCCGATAGGCTCATGAATCTGTACACCTGTTGATTGACTGTTAAGAGGCGGGACCAAAGAGCCAGAGCTCAACCCCCGCAAACACAACTAGGTGAGTACAACTAGGTGAGTACACACACACACACACACACACACACACACACACACACACACACACACACACACACACACACACACACACACACACACACACACACACAGGTGGAAACTGAGTGCCCAAATGAGCCACAGAGATATTAGAAAGAACTTTTTTAGTGTCAGAGTGGTTGACAAATGGAATGCATTAGGAAGTGATGTTATGGAGGCTGACTCCATACACAGTTTCAAGTGTAGATATGACAGAGCCCGATAGGCTCATGAATCTGTACACCTGTTGATTGACTGTTAAGAGGCGGGACCAAAGAGCCAGAGCTCAACCCCCGCAATCACAACTAGGTGAGTACACACACACACACACACACACACACACACACACACACACACACACACACACACACACACACAGGTGGAAACTGAGTGCCCAAATGAGCCACAGAGATATTAGAAAGAACTTTTTTAGTGTCAGAGTGGTTGACAAATGGAATGCATTAGGAAGTGATGTTATGGAGGCTGACTCCATACACAGTTTCAAGTGTAGATATGACAGAGCCCGATAGGCTCATGAATCTGTACACCTGTTGATTGACTGTTAAGAGGCGGGACCAAAGAGCCAGAGCTCAACCCCCGCAAACACAACTAGGTGAGTACAACTAGGTGAGTACACACACACACACACACACACACACACACACACACACACACACACACACACACACACACACACACACACACACACACACACACACACACACACACACAGGTGGAAACTGAGTGCCCAAATGAGCCACAGAGATATTAGAAAGAACTTTTTTAGTGTCAGAGTGGTTGACAAATGGAATGCATTAGGAAGTGATGTTATGGAGGCTGACTCCATACAGAGTTTCAAGTGTAGATATGACAGAGCCCGATAGGCTCATGAATCTGTACACCTGTTGATTGACTGTTAAGAGGCGGGACCAAAGAGCCAGAGCTCAACCCCCGCAAACACAACTAGGTGAGTACAACTAGGTGAGTACACACACACACACACACACACACACACACACACACACACACACACACACACACACACACACACACACAGGTGGAAACTGAGTGCCCAAATGAGCCACAGAGATATTAGAAAGAACTTTTTTAGTGTCAGAGTGGTTGACAAATGGAATGCATTAGGAAGTGATGTTATGGAGGCTGACTCCATACACAGTTTCAAGTGTAGATATGACAGAGCCCGATAGGCTCATGAATCTGTACACCTGTTGATTGACTGTTAAGAGGCGGGACCAAAGAGCCAGAGCTCAACCCCTGCAAACACAACTAGGTGAGTACAACTAGGTGAGTACACACACACACACACACACACACACACACACACACACACACACACACACACACACACAGGTGGAAACTGAGTGCCCAAATGAGCCACAGAGATATTAGAAAGAACTTTTTTAGTGTCAGAGTGGTTGACAAATGGAATGCATTAGGAAGTGATGTTATGGAGGCTGACTCCATACACAGTTTCAAGTGTAGATATGACAGAGCCCGATAGGCTCATGAATCTGTACACCTGTTGATTGACTGTTAAGAGGCGGGACCAAAGAGCCAGAGCTCAACCCCCGCAAACACAACTAGGTGAGTACAACTAGGTGAGTACACACACACACACACACACACACACACACACACACACACACACACACACACACACACACACACACACACACACACACACACACACACACACAGGTGGAAACTGAGTGCCCAAATGAGCCACAGAGATATTAGAAAGAACTTTTTTAGTGTCAGAGTGGTTGACAAATGGAATGCATTAGGAAGTGATGTTATGGAGGCTGACTCCATACACAGTTTCAAGTGTAGATATGACAGAGCCCGATAGGCTCATGAATCTGTACACCTGTTGATTGACTGTTAAGAGGCGGGACCAAAGAGCCAGAGCTCAACCCCCGAAGACACAACTAGGTGAGTACAACTAGGAGAGTACACACACACACACACACACACACACACACACACACACACACACACACACACACACACACACACACACACACACACACACACACACACACACACACACACACGCACACACGCGCACACACACACACACACAGGTGGAAACTGAGTGCCCAAATGAGGCACAGAGATATTAGAAAAACTTTTTTAGTGTCAAAGTGGTTGACAAATGGAATGCATTAGGAAGTGATGTTATGGAGGCTGACTCGATACACAGTTTCAAGTGTAGATATGACAGAGTCCGATAGGCTCATGAATCTGTACACCTGTTGATTGACTGTTAAGAATCGGGACCAAAGAGCCAGAGCTCAACCCCCGCAAACACAACTAGGTGAGTACAACTAGGTGAGTACACACACACACACACACACACACACACACACACACACACACACACACACACACACACACACACACACACACACACACACACACACACACACACACACACACACACAGGTGGAAACTGAGTGCCCAAATGAGCCACAGAGATATTAGAAAGAACTTTTTTAGTGTCAGAGTGGTTGACAAATGGAATGCATTAGGAAGTGATGTTATGGAGGCTGACTCCATACACAGTTTCAAGTGTAGATATGACAGAGCCCGATAGGCTCATGAATCTGTACACCTGTTGATTGACTGTTAAGAGGCGGGACCAAAGAGCCAGAGCTCAACCCCCGCAAACACAACTAGGTGAGTACAACTAGGTGAGTACACACACACACACACACACACACACACACACACACACACACACACACACACACACACACAGGTGGAAACTGAGTGCCCAAATGAGCCACAGAGATATTAGAAAGAACTTTTTTAGTGTCAGAGTGGTTGACAAATGGAATGCATTAGGAAGTGATGTTATGGAGGCTGACTCCATACACAGTTTCAAGTGTAGATATGACAGAGCCCGATAGGCTCATGAATCTGTACACCTGTTGATTGACTGTTAAGAGGCGGGACCAAAGAGCCAGAGCTCAACCCCCGCAAACACAACTAGGTGAGTACAACTAGGTGAGTACACACACACACACACACACACACACACACACACACACACACACACACACACACACAGGTGGAAACTGAGTGCCCAAATGAGCCACAGAGATATTAGAAAGAACTTTTTTAGTGTCAGAGTGGTTGACAAATGGAATGCATTAGGAAGTGATGTTATGGAGGCTGACTCCATACACAGTTTCAAGTGTAGATATGACAGAGCCCGATAGGCTCATGAATCTGTACACCTGTTGATTGACTGTTAAAAGGCGGGACCAAGGAGCCAGAGCTCAACCCCCGCAAACACAACTAGGTGAGTACAACTAGGTGAGTACACACACACACACACACACACACACACACACACACACACACACACACACACACACACACACACACACACACACACACACAGGTGGAAACTGAGTGCCCAAATGAGCCACAGAGATATTAGAAAGAACTTTTTTAGTGTCAGAGTGGTTGACAAATGGAATGCATTAGGAAGTGATGTTATGGAGGCTGACTCCATACACAGTTTCAAGTGTAGATATGACAGAGCCCGATAGGCTCATGAATCTGTACACCTGTTGATTGACTGTTAAGAGGCGGGACCAAAGAGCCAGAGCTCAACCCCCGCAAACACAACTAGGTGAGTACAACTAGGTGAGTACACACACACACACACACACACACACACACACACACACACACACACACACACACACACACACACACACACACACACACACACACACACACAGGTGGAAACTGAGTGCCCAAATGAGGCACAGAGATATTAGAAAGAACTTTTTTAGTGTCAGAGTGGTTGACAAATGGAATGCATTAGGAAGTGATGTTATGGAGGCTGACTCGATACACAGTTTCAAGTGTAGATATGACAGAGCCCGATAGGCTCATGAATCTGTACACCTGTTGATTGACTGTTAAGAATCGGGACCAAAGAGCCAGAGCTCAACCCCCGCAAACATAACTAGGTGAGTACAACTTGGTGAGTACACACACACACACACACACACACACACACACACACACACACACACACACACACACACACATACACACACACACACACACACACACAGGTGGAAACTGAGTGCCCAAATGAGCCACAGAGATATTAGAAAGAACTTTTTGAGTGTCAGAGTGGTTGACAAATGGAATGCATTAG
>NC_091220.1:21817480-21819980 GCF_040958095.1 Procambarus clarkii
AATGAGCCACAGAGATATTAGAAAGAACTTTTTTAGTGTCAGAGTGGTTGACAAATGGAATGCATTAGGAAGTGATGTTATGGAGGCTGACTCCATACACAGTTTCAAGTGTAGATATGACAGAGCCCGATAGGCTCATGAAACTGTACACCTGTTGATTGACTGTTAAGAGGCGGGACCAAAGAGCCAGAGCTCAACCCCCGCAAACACAACTAGGTGAGTACAACTAGGTGAGTACACACACACACACACACACACACACACACACACACACACACACACACACACACACACACACACACACACACAGCCCCCTGTCAGCCCCCCACTAAGTACCCACCTAGGGCACCCTCCCCCCACCCACCCCCCACCCCCCACTCACCCCCCTTCTCCCCCTCACCCCTCTCCCCAGGACCTCCCTTCTCCCCCATCCCCCATGCCCTCCCTTCTCCCACATGCCTTCCCGTCTCTCCCACCCCCATGCCCTCCCTTCTCCCCCTCCCCCCTAAGCCCCCCACTCTCCCCCACCCCACCTAAGTCTTCCCCTCTCCCCCACTCCCCTAAACCCTCCCCTCTTCCTCACCCACCTCAGCCCTCCCTTTTCCCCCACGCCCCCCAAGCCCTCCACCCTTTTCTCTCCCCCCAAGCCCCCCCATCTCCCCTATCCCCCACAGCCTCTCCTCCCCCCATGCTTCCCCAACCCTCCCTCTCTTACCCACCCCCTGTACCCTCCCCCTCTTATCCACCCCCTGTACCCTCCCCCTCTTATCCACCCCCTGTACCCTCCCCCTCTTATCCACCCCCTGTACCCTCCCCCTCTCCCCCACCACCCCAAGCCCTCCCTCCTCCACCAATCCCCCCGTGCCAGGTCCCCCCAGCTCCCACTCACCCCAGATCCCAAAGGTCCCCCCCAGAAAAGAAGCAGAAGAGAGTCAGTTTCAGGGTGATGTACTCAAACATAGATGGGATCACAAGCAAGACAAGTGAACTAAGGGAAAGAGCACAAGAAGTTAACCCAGATGTAATCGGACTCACTGAAACAAAACTCTCTGGAATCATAACGAATGCCGTGTTTCCCCAGGAGTATACAGTAATAAGGAAAGAGAGGGAAGGTAGAGGAGGAGGCGGAGTGGCCCTACTCATGAGAAGGGAATGGAGTTTTAAGGAGATGGCCATCCCGGGCTGTGAGGAGTTCAGAGACTACATAGCAGGCACCATAACAATGGGAGGACCAAGAATAGTAGTAGCAGTAATATACAACCCTCCACCAAATGACAGGAGACCCAGTCAAGAGTATGAAAACAACAACAAGGCAGTTAACACTATAATTGAGAGGGCAGCCTCTGCTGCCTGTAGAAATAGATCCCACCTGCTCATCATGGGCGACTTCAATCACGGAAAGATTGACTGGGAGAACAAGGAACCGCATGGAGGCGAGGATACGTGGAGAGCCAAACTATTGGAGGTGGTGACAAGCAACTTTTTAACGCAGCATGTCGGAGAACCCACAAGGATGAGAGGCAATGACGAACCAGCGAGACTCGACCTAGTCTTCACTCTGAACGACTCCGACATAAGAGAAATCGGTTTTGAGGACCCAGTAGGAATGAGCGACCACAGTGTACTGGTGTTTGAGTACTTGATTGAAGAAGGGTTATTGAACTCGAGGAGGGATACCGAAACCAAAAGGTTAGCATACCGAAAGGGAAACTATGAGGGGATAAGAAAATTCCTAACAGATATAGCATGGGAAACAGAGCTCAGGGGTAAGACGGCCCAAGATATGATGGATTACATCACGCAGAAGTGCAAGGACGCAGCAAACAAGTTTGTCCCAGTCCAAAAGGAAAACAGAGAAATGAAGATGAGAAACCCATGGTTTAATCAAAGATGTAGGCTAGCTAAGCAGCAAAGTAAAAGGGCATGGAGAAACTATAGGAATAACAGGACACTGGAGAGCAGAGAAAGATACCAGAATGCCAGGAATGAATATGTCAGGATGAGAAGAGAGGCAGAAAGACAATACGAAAATGACATCGCAAGCAAGGCAAAGACTCAGCCTAAATTGTTGCATAGCCACATTAGGAGAAAAACAACAGTAAAGGAACAGGTTATGAGATTAAGGATAGGGGCGGAAGGATTCACTACAAATGACAAGGAAGTGTGTGAGGAATTGAATAAGAAATTCCAGGAGGTCTTCACCTTAGAACAAGGAGAAATTCCAGAGGTAAGTGAGGGAATAGCTAACCAGGAACCACTGGAAGAGTTTGAGATTACCAGTGGGGAAGTAAGGAAGTGTTTACTAGAGTTGGACGTGACGAAGGCTATAGGCCCAGATGGAATCTCCCCTTGGGTTCTAAAGGAAGGAGCAAGAGAACTGAGCCTACCACTCTCCATAGTGTATAACAAATCACTGGCAACAGGGGAACTGCCAGATATTTGGAAAGCAGCTAACGTAGTCCCGATATACAAGAAAGGGGATAGACAGGAGGCACTGAAC
>NC_091220.1:21827480-21829980 GCF_040958095.1 Procambarus clarkii
CACACACACACACACACACACAGGTGGAAACTGAGTGCCCAAATGAGCCACAGAGATATTAGAAAGAACTTTTTTAGTGTCAGAGTGGTTGACAAATGGAATGCATTAGGAAGTGATGTTATGGAGGCTGACTCCATACACAGTTTCAAGTGTAGATATGACAGAGCCCGATAGGCTCATGAATCTGTACACCTGTTGATTGACTGTTAAGAGGCGGGACCAAAGAGCCAGAGCTCAACCCCCGCAAAAACAACTAGGTGAGTACAACTAGGTGAGTACACACACACACACACACACACACACACACACACACACACACACACACACACAGGTGGAAACTGAGTGCCCAAATGAGCCACAGAGATATTAGAAAGAACTTTTTTAGTGTCAGAGTGGTTGACAAATGGAATGCATTAGGAAGTGATGTTATGGAGGCTGACTCCATACACAGTTTCAAGTGTAGATATGACAGAGCCCGATAGGCTCATGAATCTGTACACCTGTTGATTGACTGTTAAGAGGCGGGACCAAAGAGCCAGAGCTCAACCCCCGCAAACACAACTAGGTGAGTACAACTAGGTGAGTACACACACACACACACACACACACACACACACACACACACACACACACACACACACACACACACACACACACACACAGGTGGAAACTGAGTGCCCAAATGAGCCACAGAGATATTAGAAAGAACTTTTTTAGTGTCAGCGTGGTTGACAAATGGAATGCATTAGGAAGTGATGTTATGAAGGCTGACTCCATACACAGTTTCAAGTGTAGATATGACAGAGCCCGATAGGCTCATGAATCTGTACACCTGTTGATTGACTGTTAAGAGGCGGGACCAAAGAGCCAGAGCTCAACCCCCGCAAACACAACTAGGTGAGTACAACTAGGTGAGTACACACACACACACACACACACACACACACACACACACACACACACACACACACACACACACACACACACACACACACACACACACACACACACACACACACACACAGGTGGAAACTGAGTGCCCAAATGAGCCACAGAGATATTAGAAAGAACTTTTTTAGTGTCAGAGTGGTTGACAAATGGAATGCATTAGGAAGTGATGTTATGGAGGCTGACTCCATACACAGTTTCAAGTGTAGATATGACAGAGCCCGATAGGCTCATGAATCTGTACACCTGTTGATTGACTGTTAAGAGGCGGGACCAAAGAGCCAGAGCTCAACCCCCGCAAACACAACTAGGTGAGTACACACACACACACACACACACACACACACACACACACACACACACACACACACACACACAGGTGGAAACTGAGTGCCCAAATGAGCCACAGAGATATTAGAAAGAACTTTTTTAGTGTCAGAGTGGTTGACAAATGGAATGCATTAGGAAGTGATGTTATGGAGGCTGACTCCTTACACAGTTTCAAGAGTAGATATGACAGAGCCCGATAGGCTCATGAATCTGTACACCTGTTGATTGACTGTTAAGAGGCGGGACCAAAGAGCCAGAGCTCAACCCCCGCAAACACAACTAGGTGAGTACAACTAGGTGAGTACACACACACACACACACACACACACACACACACACACACACACACACACACACACACACACACACACACACACACACAGGTGGAAACTGAGTGCCCAAATGAGCCACAGAGATATTAGAAAGAACTTTTTTAGTGTCAGAGTGGTTGACAAATGGAATGCATTAGGAAGTGATGTTATGGAGGCTGACTCCATACACAGTTTCAAGTGTAGATATGACAGAGCCCGATAGGCTCATGAATCTGTACACCTGTTGATTGACTGTTAAGAGGCGGGACCAAAGAGCCAGAGCTCAACCCCCGCAAACACAACTAGGTGAAAACAACTAGGTGAGTACACACACACACACACACACACACACACACACACACACACACACACACACACACACACACACACACACACACACACACACACACACACACACACACAGGTGGAAACTGAGTGCCCAAATGAGCCACAGAGATATTAGAAAGAACGTTTTTAGTGTCAGAGTGGTTGACAAATGGAATGCATTAGGAAGTGATGTTATGGAGGCTGACTCCATACACAGTTTCAAGTGTAGATATGACAGAGCCCGATAGGCTCATGAATCTGTACACCTGTTGATTGACTGTTAAGAGGCGGGACCAAAGAGCCAGAGCTCAACCCCCGCAAACACAACTAGGTGAGTACAACTAGGTGAGTACACACACACACACACACACACACACACACACACACACACACACACACACACACACACACACACACACACACACACACACACACACACACACACAGGTGGAAACTGAGTGCCCAAATGAGCCACAGAGATATTAGAAAGAACTTTTTTAGTGTCAGAGTGGTTGACAAATGGAATGCATTAGGAAGTGATGTTATGGAGGCTGACTCCATACACAGTTTCAAGTGTAGATATG
>NC_091220.1:21834980-21837480 GCF_040958095.1 Procambarus clarkii
TGTAGATATGACAGAGCCCGATAGGCTCTTGAATCTGTACACCTGTTGATTGACTGTTAAGAGGCGGGACCAAAGAGCCAGAGCTCAACCCCCGCAAACACAACTAGGTGAGTACAACTAGGTGAGTACACACACACACACACACACACACACACACACACACACACACACACACACACACACACACACACACACACACACACACAGGTGGAAACTGAGTGCCCAAATGAGCCACAGAGATATTAGAAAGAACTTTTTTAGTGTCAGAGTGGTTGACAAATGGAATGCATTAGGAAGTGATGTTATGGAGGCTGACTCCTTACACAGTTTCAAGTGTAGATATGACAGAGCCCGATAGGCTCATGAATCTGTACACCTGTTGATTGACTGTTAAGAGGCGGGACCAAAGAGCCAGAGCTCAACCCCCGCAAACACAACTAGGTGAGTACAACTAGGTGAGTACACACACACACACACACACACACACACACACACACACACACACACAGGTGGAAACTGAGTGCCCAAATGAGCCACAGAGATATTAGAAAGAACTTTTTTAGTGTCAGAGTGGTTGACAAATGGAATGCATTAGGAAGTGATGTTATGGAGGCTGACTCCATACACAGTTTCAAGTGTAGATATGACAGAGCCCGATAGGCTCATGAATCTGTACACCTGTTGATTGACTGTTAAGAGGCGGGACCAAAGAGCCAGAGCTCAACCCCCGCAAACACAACTAGGTGAAAACAACTAGGTGAGTACACACACACACACACACACACACACACACACACACACACACACACACACACACACACACACACACACACACACACACACACACAGGTGGAAACTGAGTGCCCAAATGAGCCACAGAGATATTAGCAAGAACTTTTTTAGTGTCAGAGTGGTTGACAAATGGAATGCATTAGGAAGTGATGTTATGGAGGCTGACTCCATACACAGTTTCAAGTGTAGATATGACAGAGCCCGATAGGCTCATGAATCTGTACACCTGTTGATTGACTGTTAAGAGGCGGGACCAAAGAGCCAGAGCTCAACCCTCGCAAACACAACTAGGTGAGTACAACTAGGTGAGTACACACACACACACACACACACACACACACACACACACACACACACACACACACAGGTGGAAACTGAGTGCCCAAATGAGCCACAGGAATATTAGAAAAAACTTTTTTAGTGTCAGCGTGGTTGACAAATGGAATGCATTAGGAAGTGATGTTATGGAGGCTGACTCCATACACAGTTTCAAGTGTAGATATGACAGAGCCCGATAGGCTCATGAATCTGTACACCTGTTGATTGACTGTTAAGAGGCGGGACCAAAGAGCCAGAGCTCAACCCCCGCAAACACAACTAGGTGAGTACAACTAGGTGAGTACACACACACACACACACACACACACACACACACACACACACACACACACACACACACACACACACACAGGTGGAAACTGAGTGCCCAAATGAGCCACAGAGATATTAGAAAGAACTTTTTTAGTGTCAGAGTGGTTGACAAATGGAATGCATTAGAAAGTGATGTTATGGAGGCTGACTCCATACACAGTTTCAAGTGTAGATATGACAGAGCCCGATAGGCTCATGAATCTGTACACCTGTTGATTGACTGTTAAGAGGCGGGACCAAAGAGCCAGAGCTCAACCCCCGCAAACACAACTAGGTGAGTACAACTAGGTGAGTACACACACACACACACACACACACACACACACACACACACACACACACACACACACACACACACACACACACACACACACACACACACACACACACACACAGGTGGAAACTGAGTGCCCAAATGAGCCACAGAGATATTAGAAAGAACTTTTTTAGTGTCAGAGTGGTTGACAAATGGAATGCATTAGGAAGTGATGTTATGGAGGCTGACTCCATACACAGTTTCAAGTGTAGATATGACAGAGCCCGATAGGCTCATGAATCTGTACACCTGTTGATTGACTGTTAAGAGGCGGGACCAAAGAGCCAGAGCTCAACCCCCGCAAACACAACTAGGTGAGTACAACTAGGTGAGTACACACACACACACACACACACACACACACACACACACACACACACACACACACACACACACACACACAGGTGGAAACTGAGTGCCCAAATGAGGCACAGAGATATTAGAAAGAACTTTTTTAGTGTCAGAGTGGTTGACAAATGGAATGCATTAGGAAGTGATGTTATGGAGGCTGACTCGATACACAGTTTCAAGTGTAGATATGACAGAGCCCGATAGGCTCATGAATCTGTACACCTGTTGATTGACTGTTAAGAATCGGGACCAAAGAGCCAGAGCTCAACCCCCGCAAACACAACTAGGTGAGTACAACTGGGTGAGTACACACACACACACACACACACACACACACACACACACACACACACACACACACACACACACACACAGGTGGAAACTGAGTGC
>NC_091220.1:21842480-21847480 GCF_040958095.1 Procambarus clarkii
CACACACACACACACACACACACACACACACACACACACACAGGTGGAAACTGAGTGCCCAAATGAGCCACAGAGATATTAGAAAGAACTTTTTTAGTGTCAGAATGGTTGACAAATGGAATGCATTAGGAAGTGATGTTATGGAGGGTGACTCCATACACAGTTTCAAGTGTAGATATGACAGAGCCCGATAGGCTCTTGAATCTGTACACCTGTTGATTGACTGTTAAGAGGCGGGACCAAAGAGCCAGAGCTCAACCCCCGCAAACACAACTTGGTGAGTACAACTAGGTAAGTACACACACACACACACACACACACACACACACACACACACACACACACACACACACACAGGTGGAAACTGAGTGCCCAAATGAGCCACAGAGATATTAGAAAGAACTTTTTTAGTGTCAGAGTGGTTGACAAATGGAATGCATTAGGAAGTGATGTTATGGAGGCTGACTCCATACACAGTTTCAAGTGTAGATATGACAGAGCCCGATAGGCTCATGAATCTGTACACCTGTTGATTGACTGTTAAGAGGCGGGACCAAAGAGCCAGAGCTCAACCCCCACAAACACAACTTGGTGAGTACAACTAGGTGAGTACACACACACACACACACACACACACACACACACACACACACACACACACACACACACACACACAGGTGGAAACTGAGTGCCCAAATGAGCCACAGAGATATTAGAAAGAGCTTTTTTAGTGTCAGAGTGGTTGACAAATGGAATGCATTAGGAAGTGATGTTATGGAGGCTGACTCCATACACAGTTTCAAGTGTAGGTATGACAGAGCCCGATAGGCTCATGAATCTGTACACCTGTTGATTGACTGTTAAGAGGCGGGACCAAAGAGCCAGAGCTCAACCCCCGCAAACACAACTAGGTGAGTACACACACACACACACACACACACACACACACACACACACACACACACACACACACAGGTGGAAACTGAGTGCCCAAATGAGCCACAGAGATATTAGAAAGAACTTTTTTAGTGTCAGAATGGTTGACAAATGGAATGCATTAGGAAGTGATGTTATGGAGGGTGACTCCATACACAGTTTCAAGTGTAGATATGACAGCCCTATAGGCTCATGAATCTGTACACCTGTTGATTGACTGTTAAGAGGCGGGACCAAAGAGCCAGAGCTCAACCCCCGCAAACACAACTAGGTGAGTACAACTAGGTGAGTACACACACACACACACACACACACACACACACACACACACACACACACACACACACACACACACACACACACACACACACACACACACACAGGTGGAAACTGAGTGCCCAAATGAGCCACAGAGATATTAGAAAGAACTTTTTTAGTGTCAGAGTGGTTGACAAATGGAATGCATTAGGAAGTGATGTTATGGAGGCTGACTCCATACACAGTTTCAAGTGTAGATATGACAGAGCCCGATAGGCTCATGAATCTGTACACCTGTTGATTGACTGTTAAGAGGCGGGACCAAAGAGCCAGAGCTCAACCCCCGCAAACACAACTAGGTGAGTACAACTAGGTGAGTACACACACACACACACACACACACACACACACACACACACACACACACACACACACACACACACACACACACACACACACACACACACACACACAGGTGGAAACTGAGTGCCCAAATGAGCCACAGAGATATTAGAAAGAACTTTTTTAGTGTCAGAGTGGTTGACAAATGGAATGCATTAGGAAGTGATGTTATGGAGGCTGACTCCTTACACAGTTTCAAGTGTAGATATGACAGAGCCCGATAGGCTCATGAATCTGTACACCTGTTGATTGACTGTTAAGAGGCGGGACCAAAGAGCCAGAGCTCAACCCCCGCAAACACAACTAGGTGCGTACACACACATACACACACACACACACACACACACACACACACACACACACACACACACACGCACACAGGTGGAAACTGAGTGCCCAAATGAGCCACAGAGATATTAGAAAGAACTTTTTTAGTGTCAGAGTGGTTGACAAATGGAATGCATTAGGAAGTGATGTTATGGAGGCTGACTCCATACACAGTTTCAAGTGTAGATATGACAGAGCCCGATAGGCTCATGAATCTGTACACCTGTTGATTGACTGTTAAGAGGCGGGACCAAAGAGCCAGAGCTCAACCCCCGCAAACACAACTAGGTGAGTACAACTAGGTGAGTACACACACACACACACACACACACACACACACACACACACACACACACACACACACACACACACACACACAGGTGGAAACTGAGTGCCCAAATGAGCCACAGAGATATTAGAAAGAACTTTTTTAGTGTCAGAGTGGTTGACAAATGGAATGCATTAGGAAGTGATGTTATGGAGGCTGACTCCATACACAGTTTCAAGTGTAGATATGACAGAGCCCGATAGGCTCATGAATCTGTACACCTGTTGATTGACTGTTAAGAGGCGGGACCAAAGAGCCAGAGCTCAACCCCCACAAACACAACTAGGTGAGTACAACTAGGTGAGTATACACACACACACACACACACACACACACACACACACACACACACACACACACACACACACACACACACACACACACACAGGTGGAAACTGAGTGCCCAAATGAGCCACAGAGATATTAGAAAGAACTTTTTTAGTGTCAGAATGGTTGACAAATGGAATGCATTAGGAAGTGATGTTATGGAGGGTGACTCCATACACAGTTTCAAGTGTAGATATGACAGAGCCCGATAGGCTCTTGAATCTGTACACCTGTTGATTGACTGTTAAGAGGCGGGACCAAAGAGCCAGAGCTCAACCCCCGCAAACACAACTTGGTGAGTACAACTAGGTAAGTACACACACACACACACACACACACACACACACACACACACACACACACACACACACACACACACACACACACACACACACACACACAGGTGGAAACTGAGTGCCCAAATGAGCCACAGAGATATTAGAAAGAACTTTTTTAGTGTCAGAGTGGTTGACAAATGGAATGCATTAGGAAGTGATGTTATGGAGGCTGACTCCATACACAGTTTCAAGTGTAGATATGACAGAGCCCGATAGGCTCATGAATCTGTACACCTGTTGATTGACTGTTAAGAGGCGGGACCAAAGAGCCAGAGCTCAACCCCCACAAACACAACTTGGTGAGTACAACTAGGTGAGTACACACACACACACACACACACACACACACACACACACACACACACACACACACACACACACACACACACACACACAGGTGGAAACTGAGTGCCCAAATGAGCCACAGAGATATTAGAAAGAGCTTTTTTAGTGTCAGAGTGGTTGACAAATGGAATGCATTAGGAAGTGATGTTATGGAGGCTGACTCCATACACAGTTTCAAGTGTAGGTATGACAGAGCCCGATAGGCTCATGAATCTGTACACCTGTTGATTGACTGTTAAGAGGCGGGACCAAAGAGCCAGAGCTCAACCCCCGCAAACACAACTAGGTGAGTACACACACACACACACACACACACACACACACACACACACACACACACACACACACACACACACACACACACACACAGGTGGAAACTGAGTGCCCAAATGAGCCACAGAGATATTAGAAAGAACTTTTTTAGTGTCAGAGTGGTTGACAAATGGAATGCATTAGGAAGTGATGTTATGGAGGGTGACTCCATACACAGTTTCAAGTGTAGATATGACAGCCCTATAGGCTCATGAATCTGTACACCTGTTGATTGACTGTTAAGAGGCGGGACCAAAGAGCCAGAGCTCAACGCCCGCAAACACAACTAGGTGAGTACAACTAGGTGAGTACACACACACACACACACACACACACACACACACACACACACACACACACACACACACACACACACACACACACACACACACACACACACACACAGGTGGAAACTGAGTGCCCAAATGAGCCACAGAGATATTAGAAAGAACTTTTTTAGTGTCAGAGTGGTTGACAAATGGAATGCATTAGGAAGTGATGTTATGGAGGCTGACTCCATACACAGTTTCAAGTGTAGATATGACAGAGCCCGATAGGCTCATGAATCTGTACACCTGTTGATTGACTGTTAAGAGGCGGGACCAAAGAGCCAGAGCTCAACCCCCGCAAACACAACTAGGTGAGTACAACTAGGTGAGTACACACACACACACACACACACACACACACACACACACACACACACACACACACACACACACACACACACACACACACACACAGGTGGAAACTGAGTGCCCAAATGAGCCACAGAGATATTAGAAAGAACTTTTTTAGTGTCAGAGTGGTTGACAAATGGAATGCATTAGGAAGTGATGTTATGGAGGCTGACTCCATACACAGTTTCAAGTGTAGATATGACAGAGCCCGATAGGCTCATGAATCTGTACACCTGTTGATTGACTGTTAAGAGGCGGGACCAAAGAGCCAGAGCTCAACCCCCGCAAACACAACTAGGTGAGTACAACTAGGTGAGTACACACACACACACACACACACACACACACACACACACACACACACACAGGTGGAAACTGAGTGCCCAAATGAGCCACAGAGATATTAGAAAGAACTTTTTTAGTGTCAGAGTGGTTGACAAATGGAATGCATTAGGAAGTGATGTTATGGAGGCTGACTCCATACACAGTTTCAAGTGTAGATATGACAGAGCCCGATAGGCTCATGAATCTGTACACCTGTTGATTGACTGTTAAGAGGCGGGACCAAAGAGCCAGAGCTCTACCCCCGCAAACACAACTAGGTGAGTACAACTAGGTGAGTACACACACACACACACACACACACACACACACACACACACACACACACACACAGGTGGAAACTGAGTGCCCAAATGAGCCACAGAGATATTAGAAAGAACTTTTTTAGTGTCAGAGTGGTTGACA
>NC_091220.1:21852480-21867382 GCF_040958095.1 Procambarus clarkii
CAACTAGGTGAGTACAACTAGGTGAGTACACACACACACACACACACACACACACACACACACACACACACACACACACACACACACACACACACACAGGTGGAAACTGAGTGCCCAAATGAGCCACAGAGATATTAGAAAGAACTTTTTTAGTGTCAGAGTGGTTGACAAATGGAATGCATTAGGAAGTGATGTTATGGAGGCTGACTCCATACACAGTTTCAAGTGTAGATATGACAGAGCCCGATAGGCTCATGAATCTGTACACCTGTTGATTGACTGTTAAGAGGCGGGACCAAAGAGCCAGAGCTCAACCCCCGCAAACACAACTAGGTGAGTACAACTAGGTGAGTACACACACACACACACACACACACACACACACACACACACACACACACACACACACACACAGACACACACACACACACACACACACACACACAGGTGGAAACTGAGTGCCCAAATGAGCCACAGAGATATTAGAAAGAACTTTTTTAGTGTCAGAGTGGTTGACAAATGGAATGCATTAGGAAGTGATGTTATGGAGGCTGACTCCATACACAGTTTCAAGTGTAGATATGACAGAGCCCGATAGGCTCATGAATCTGTACACCTGTTGATTGACTGTTAAGAGGCGGGACCAAAGAGCCAGAGCTCAACCCCCGCAAACACAACTAGGTGAGTACAACTAGGTGAGTACACACACACACACACACACACACACATACATACACACACACAGGTGGAAACTGAGTGCCCAAATGAGCCACAGAGATATTAGAAAGAACTTTTTTTGTGTCAGAGTGGTTGACAAATGGAATGTATTAGGAAGTGATGTTATGGAGGCTGACTCCATACACAGTTTCAAGTGTAGATATGATAGAGCCCGATAGGCTCATGAATCTGTACACCTGTTGATTGACTGTTAAGAGGCGGGACCAAAGAGCCAGAGCTCAACCCCCGCAAACACAACTAGGTGAGTACAACTAGGTGAGTACACACACACACACACACACACACACACACACACACACACACACACACACACACACACACACACACACACACACACACACACACACACAGGTGGAAACTGAGTGCCCAAATGAGCCACAGAGATATTAGAAAGAACTTTTTTAGTGTCAGAGTGGTTGACAAATGGAATGCATTAGGAAGTGATGTTATGGAGGCTGACTCCATACACAGTTTCAAGTGTAGATATGACAGAGCCCGATAGGCTCATGAATCTGTACACCTGTTGATTGACTGTTAAGAGGCGGGACCAAAGAGCCAGAGCTCAACCCCCGCAAACACAACTAGGTGAGTACAACTAGGTGAGTACACACACATACACACACACACACACACACACACACAAACACACACACACACACACACACACACACACACACACACACACACACACACACACACACACAGGTGGAAACTGAGTGCCCAAATGAGCCACAGAGATATTAGAAAGAACTTTTTTAGTGTCAGAGTGGTTGACAAATGGAATGCATTAGGAAGTGATGTTATGGAGGCTGACTCCATACACAGTTTCAAGTGTAGATATGACAGAGCCCGATAGGCTCATGAATCTGTACACCTGTTGATTGACTGTTAAGAGGCGGGACCAAAGAGCCAGAGCTCAACCCCCACAAACACAACTAGGTGAGTACAACTAGGTGAGTATACACACACACACACACACACACACACACACACACACACACACACACACACACACACACACACACACACACACACACACACACAGGTGGAAACTGAGTGCCCAAATGAGCCACAGAGATATTAGAAAGAACTTTTTTAGTGTCAAAGTGGTTGACAAATGGCATGCATTAGGAAGTGATGTTATAGAGGCTGACTCCATACACAGTTTAAAGTGTAGATATGACAAAGCCCGATAGACTCATGAATCTGTACACCTGTTGATTGACTGTTAAGAGGCGGGACCAAAGAGCCAGAGCTCAACCCCCACAAACACAACTAGGTGAGTACAACTAGGTGAGTACACACACACACACACACACACACACACACACACACACACACACACACACACACACACACACACACACACACACACACACACACACACACAGGTGGAAACTGAGTGGCCAAATGAGCCACAGAGATATTAAAAAGAACTTTTTTAGTGTCAGAGTGGTTGACAAATGGAATGCATTAGGAAGTGATGTTATGGAGGCTGACTCCATACACAGTTTCAAGTGTAGATATGACAGAGCCCGATAGGCTCATGAATCTGTACACCTGTTGATTGACTGTTAAGAGGCGGGACCAAAGAGCCAGAGCTAAACCCCCCGCAAACACAACTAGGTGAGTACAACTAGGTGAGTACACACACACACACACACACACACACACACACACACACACACACACACACACACACACACACACACAGGTGGAAACTGAGTGCCCAAATGAGCCACAGAGATATTAGAAAGAACTTTTTTAGTGTCAGAGTGGTTGACAAATGGAATGCATTAGGAAGTGATGTTATGGAGGCTGACTCCATACACAGTTTCAAGTGTAGATATGACAGAGCCCGATAGGCTCATGAATCTGTACACCTGTTGATTGACTGTTAAGAGGCGGGACCAAAGAGCCAGAGCTCAACCCCCGCAAACACAACTAGGTGAGTACAACTAGGTGAGTACACACACACACACACACACACACACACACACACACACACACACACACACACAGGTGGAAACTGAGTGCCCAAATGAGCCACAGAGATATTAGAAAGAACTTTTTTAGTGTCAGAGTGGTTGACAAATGGAATGCATTAGGAAGTGATGTTATGGAGGCTGACTCCATACACAGTTTCAAGTGTAGATATGACAGAGCTCGATAGGCTCATGAATCTGTACACCTGTTGATTGACTGTTAAGAGGCGGGACCAAAGAGCCAGAGCTCAACCCTCGCAAACACAACTAGGTGAGTACAACTAGGTGAGTACACACACACACACACACACACACACACACACACACACACACACACACACACACACACACACACAGACACACACACACACACACACACACACAGGTGGAAACTGAGTGCCCAAATGAGCCACAGAGATATTAGAAAGAACTTTTTTAGTGTCAGAGTGGTTGACAAATGGAATGCATTAGGAAGTGATGTTATGGAGGCTGACTCCATACAGAGTTTCAAGTGTAGATATGACAGAGCCCGATAGGCTCATGAATCTGTACACCTGTTGATTGACTGTTAAGAGGCGGGACCAAAGAGCCAGAGCTCAACCCCCGCAAACACAACTAGGTGAGTACAACTAGGTGAGTACACACACACACACACACACACACACACACACACACACACACACACACACACACACACACACACACACACACACACACACACACACACACACACACACACACACACACAGGTGGAAACTGAGTGCCCAAATGAGCCACAGAGATATTAGAAAGAACTTTTTTAGTGTCAGAGTGGTTGACAAATGGAATGCATTAGGAAGTGATGTTATGGAGGCTGACTCCATACACAGTTTCAAGTGTAGATATGACAGAGCCCGATAGGCTCATGAATCTGTACACCTGTTGATTGACTGTTAAGAGGCGGGACCAAAGAGCCAGAGCTCAACCCCCACAAACACAACTAGGTGAGTACAACTAGGTGAGTACACACACACACACACACACACACACACACACACACACACACACACACACACACACACACACACACACACACACACACACACACACACACACACACACACACGCCGACAGTTGAGAGGCGGGACCAAAGAGCCAAAGCTCAACCCCCGCAAGCACAAATAGGTGAGTACAAATAGGTGAGTACACACACAGGTGGAAACTGAGTGCCCAAATGAGCCACAGAGATATTAGAAAGAACTTTTTTAGTGTCAGAGTGGTTGACAAATGGAATGCATTAGGAAGTGATGTTATGGAGGCTGACTCCATACACAGTTTCAAGTGTAGATATGACAGAGCCCGATAGGCTCATGAATCTGTACACCTGTTGATTGACTGTTAAGAGGCGGGACCAAAGAGCCAGAGCTCAACCCCCGCAAACACAACTAGGTGAGTACAACTAGGTGAGTACACACACACACACACACACACACACACACACACACACACACACACACACACACACACACACACACACAGGTGGAAACTGAGTGCCCAAATGAGCCACAGAGATATTAGAAAGAACTTTTTTAGTGTCAGAGTGGTTGACAAATGGAATGCATTAGGAAGTGATGTTATGGAGGCTGACTCCATACACAGTTTCAAGTGTAGATATGACAGAGCCCGATAGGCTCATGAATCTGTACACCTGTTGATTGACTGTTAAGAGGCGGGACCAAAGAGCCAGAGCTCAACCCCCGCAAACACAACTAGGTGAGTACAACTAGGTGAGTACACACACACACACACACACACACATACACACACACACACACACACACACACACACACACACACACACACACACACACACACACACACACACACACACACACACACACACACAGGTGGAAACTGAGTGCCCAAATGAGCCACAGAGATATTAGAAAGAACCTTTTTAGTGTCAGAGTGGTTGACAAATGGAATGCATTAGGAAGTGATGTTATGGAGGCTGACTCCATACACAGTTTCAAGTGTAGATATGACAGAGCCCGATAGGCTCATGAATCTGTACACCTGTTGATTGACTGTTAAGAGGCGGGACCAAAGAGCCAGAGCTCAACCCCCGCAAACACAACTAGGTGAGTACAACTAGGTGAGTACACACACACACACACACACACACACACACACACACACACACACACACACACACACACACACACACACACACACACACACACAGGTGGAAACTGAGTGCCCAAATGAGCCACAGAGATATTAGAAAGAACTTTTTTAGTGTCAGAGTGGTTGACAAATGGAATGCATTAGGAAGTGATGTTATGGAGGCTGACTCCTTACACAGTTTCAAGTGTAGATATGACAGAGCCCGATAGGCTCATGAATCTGTACACCTGTTGATTGACTGTTAAGTGGCGGGACCAAAGAGCCAGAGCTCAACCCCCGCAAACACAACTAGGTGAGTACACACACACACACACACACACACACACACACACACACACACACACACAGGTGGAAACTGAGTGCCCAAATGAGCCACAGAGATATTAGAAAGAACTTTTTTAGTGTCAGAGTGGTTGACAAATGGAATGCATTAGGAAGTGATGTTATGGAGGCTGACTCCAGACACAGTTTCAAGTGTAGATATGACAGAGCCCGATAGGCTCATGAATCTGTACACCTGTTGATTGACTGTTAAGAGGCGGGACCAAAGAGCCAGAGCTCAACCCCCACAAACACAACTAGGTGAGTACAACTAGGTGAGTATACACACACACACACACACACACACACACACACACACACACACACACACACACACACACACACACACAGGTGGAAACTGAGTGCCCAAATGAGCCACAGAGATATTAGAAAGAACTTTTTTAGTGTCAGAGTGGTTGACAAATGGAATGCATTAGGAAGTGATGTTATGGAGGCTGACTCCATACACAGTTTCAAGTGTAGATATGACAGAGCCCGATAGGCTCATGAATCTGTACACCTGTTGATTGACTGTTAAGAGGCGGGACCAAAGAGCCAGAGCTCAACCCCCGCAAACACAACTTGGTGAGTACAACTAGGTAAGTACACACACACACACACACACACACACACACACACACACACACACACACACACACACACACACACACACACACACAGGTGGAAACTGAGTGCCCAAATGAGCCACAGAGATATTAGAAAGAACTTTTTTAGTGTCAGAGTGGTTGACAAATGGAATGCATTAGGAAGTGATGTTATGGAGGCTGACTCCATACACAGTTTCAAGTGTAGATATGACAGAGCCCGATAGGCTCATGAATCTGTACACCTGTTGATTGACTGTTAAGAGGCGGGACCAAAGAGCCAGAGCTCAACCCCCACAAACACAACTAGGTGAGTACAACTAGGTGAGTACACACACACACACACACACACACACACACACACACACACACAGACACACACACACACACACACACACACAGGTGGAAACTGAGTGCCCAAATGAGCCACAGAGATATTAGAAAGAACTTTTTTAGTGTCAGAGTGGTTGACAAATGGAATGCATTAGGAAGTGATGTTATGGAGGCTGACTCCATACACAGTTTCAAGTGTAGATATGACAGAGCCCGATAGGCTCATGAATCTGTACACCTGTTGATTGACTGTTAAGAGGCGGGACCAAAGAGCCAGAGCTCAACCCCCGCAAACACAACTAGGTGAGTACAACTAGGTGAGAACACACACACACACACACACACACACACACACACACACACACACACACACACACACACAGACACACACACACACACACACACACACACACACAGGTGGAAACTGAGTGCCCAAATGAGCCACAGAGATATTAGAAAGAACTTTTTTAGTGTCAGAGTGGTTGACAAATGGAATGCATTAGGAAGTGATGTTATGGAGGCTGACTCCATACACAGTTTCAAGTGTAGATATGACAGAGCCCGATAGGCTCATGAATCTGTACACCAGTTGATTGACTGTTAAGAGGCGGGACCAAAGAGCCAGAGCTCAACCCCCGCAAACACAACTAGGTGAGTACAACTAGGTGAGTACACACACACACACACACACACACACACACACACACACACACACACACACACACACATGTGGAAACTGAGTGCCCAAATGAGCCACAGAGATATTAGAAAGAACTTTTTTAGTGTCAGAGTGGTTGACAAATGGAATGCATTAGGAAGTGATGTTATGGAGGCTGACTCCATACACAGTTTCAAGTGTAGATATGACAGAGCCCGATAGGCTCGTGAATCTGTACACCTGTTGATTGACTGTTAAGAGGCGGGACCAAAGAGCCAGAGCTCAACCCCCGCAAACACAACTAGGTGAGTACAACTAGGTGAGTACACACACACACACACACACACACACACACACACACACACACACACACACACACACACACACACACACACACACACACACACACACACACAGGTGGAAACTGAGTGCCTAAATGAGCCACAGAGATATTAGAAAGAACTTTTTTAGTGTCAGAGTGGTTGACAAATGGAATGCATTAGGAAGTGATGTTATGGAGGCTGACTCCATACACAGTTTCAAGTGTAGATATGACAGAGCCCGATAGGCTCATGAATCTGTACACCTGTTGATTGACTGTTAAGAGGCGGGACCAAAGAGCCAGAGCTCAACCCCCGCAAACACAACTAGGTGAGTACAACTAGGTGAGTACACACACACACACACACACACACACACACACACACACACACACACACACACACACACACACACACACACACACACACACAGGTGGAAACTGAGTGCCCAAATGAGCCACAGAGATATTAGAAAGAACTTTTTTAGTGTCAGAGTGGTTGACAAATGGAATGCATTAGGAAGTGATGTTATGGAGGCTGACTCCATACACAGTTTCAAGTGTAGATATGACAGAGCCCGATAGGCTCATGAATCTGTACACCTGTTGATTGACTGTTAAGAGGCGGGACCAAAGAGCCAGAGCTCAACCCCCGCAAACACAACTAGGTGAGTACAACTAGGTGAGTACACACACACACACACACACACACACACACACACACACACACACACACACACACACACACACACACACACACACACACACACACACACAGGTGGAAACTGAGTGCCCAAATGAGCCACAGAGATATTAGAAAGAACTTTTTTAGTGTCAGAGTGGTTGACAAATGGAATGCATTAGGAAGTGATGTTATGGAGGCTGACTCCATACACAGTTTCAAGTGTAGATATGACAGAGCCCGATAGGCTCATGAATCTGTACACCTGTTGATTGACTGTTAAGAGGCGGGACCAAAGAGCCAGAGCTCAACCCCCGCAAACACAACTAGGTGAGTACAACTAGGTGAGTACACACACACACACACACACACACACACACACACACACACACACACACACACACACACACACACACACACACACACACACACAGGTGGAAACTGAGTGCCCAAATGAGCCACAGAGATATTAGAAAGAACTTTTTTAGTGTCAGAGTGGTTGACAAATGGAATGCATTAGGAAGTGATGTTATGGAGGCTGACTCCATACACAGTTTCAAGTGTAGATATGACAGAGCCCGATAGGCTCATGAATCTGTACACCTGTTGATTGACTGTTAAGAGGCGGAACCAAAGAGCCAGAACTCAACCCCCGCAAACACAACTAGGTGAGTACAACTAGGTGAGTACACACACACACACACACACACACACACACACACACACACACACACACACACACACACACACACACACAGGTGGAAACTGAGTGCCCAAATGAGCCACAGAGATATTAGAAAGAACTTTTATAGTGTCAGAGTGGTTGACAAATGGAATGCATTAGGAAGTGATGTTATGGAGGCTGACTCCATACACAGTTTCAAGTGTAGATATGACAGAGCCCGATAGGCTCATGAATCTGTACACCTGTTGATTGACTGTTAAGAGGCGGGACCAAAGAGCCAGAGCTCAACCCCCGCAAACACAACTAGGTGAGTACAACTAGGTGAGTACACACACACACACACACACACACACACACACACACACACACACACACACACACACACACACACACACACACACACACAGGTGGAAACTGAGTGCCCAAATGAGCCACAGAGATATTAGAAAGAACTTTTTTAGTGTCAGAGTGGTTGACAAATGGAATGCATTAGGAAGTGATGTTATGGAGGCTGACTCCATACACAGTTTCAAGTGTAGATATGACAGAGCCCGATAGGCTCATGAATCTGTACACCTGTTGATTGACTGTTAAGAGGCGGGACCAAAGAGCCAGAGCTCAACCCCCGCAAACACAACTAGGTGAGTACAACTAGGTGAGTACACACACACACACACACACACACACACACACACACACACACACACACACACACACACACACACACACACACACACACACACACACACACACACACACACAGGTGGAAACTGAGTGCCCAAATGAGCCACAGAGATATTAGAAAGAACTTTTTTAGTGTCAGAGTGGTTGACAAATGGAATGCATTAGGAAGTGATGTTATGGAGGCTGACTCCATACACAGTTTCAAGTGTAGATATGACAGAGCTCGATAGGCTCATGAATCAGTACACCTGTTGATTGACTGTTAAGAGGCGGGACCAAAGAGCCAGAGCTCAACCCCCGCAAACACAACTAGGTGAGTACAACTAGGTGAGTACACACACACACACACACACACACACACACACACACACACACACACACACACACACACACACACACACACACACACACAGGTGGAAACTGAGTGCCCAAATGAGCCACAGAGATATTAGAAAGAACTTTTTTAGTGTCAGAGTGGTTGACAAATGGAATGCATTAGGAAGTGATGTTATGGAGGCTGACTCCATACACAGTTTCAAGTGTAGATATGACAGAGCCCGATAGGCTCATGAATCTGTACACCTGTTGATTGACTGTTAAGAGGCGGGACCAAAGAGCCAGAGCTCAACCCCCGCAAACACAACTAGGTGAGTACAACTAGGTGAGTACACACACACACACACACACACACACACACACACACACACACACACACACACACACACACACACACACACACACACACACAGGTGGAAACTGAGTGCCCAAATGAGCCACAGAGATATTAGAAAGAACTTTTTTAGTGTCAGAGTGGTTGACAAATGGAATGCATTAGGAAGTGATGTTATGGAGGCTGACTCCATACACAGTTTCAAGTGTAGATATGACAGAGCCCGATAGGCTCATGAATCTGTACACCTGTTGATTGACTGTTAAGAGGCGGGACCAAAGAGCCAGAGCTCATCCCCCGCAAACACAACTAGGTGAGTACAACTAGGTGAGTACACACACACACACACACACACACACACACACACACACACACACACACACACACACAGGTGGAAACTGAGTGCCCAAATGAGCCACAGAGATATTAGAAAGAACTTTTTTAGTGTCAGAGTGGTTGACAAATGGAATGCATTAGGAAGTGATGTTATGGAGGCTGACTCCATGCACAGTTTAAAGTGTAGATATGACAGAGCCCGATAGGCTCATGAATCTGTACACCTGTTGATTGACTGTTAAGAGGCGGGACCAAAGAGCCAGAGCTCAACCCCCGCAAACACAACTAGGTGAGTACAACTAGGTGAGTACACACACAAACACACACACACACACACACACACACACACACACACACACACACACACACACACACACACACACACACACACACACACAGGTTAAGTTGTTGTTGTCACAACAGTTGTTTCATTAAGTACTTCATCTCCTATTCTGTATCCTGTGCCTGGCCTCCTGTTTCCACTGCCTAGTTTCATTACTTTGCATTTACTCGGGTTGAACTTCAACAGCCATTTGTTGGACCATTCACTCAGTCTATCCAGGTCATCTTGTAGCCTCCTACTATCATCCTCTGTTTCAATCCTCCTCATAATTTTTGCATCGTCGGCAAACATTGAGAGGAACGAATCTATACCCTCTGGGAGATCATTTACATATACCAGAAACAGTATAGGTCCGAGGACTGACCCCTGCGGGACTCCACTTGTGACGTCTCGCCAATCTGAGACTTCACCCCTCACACAGACTCGTTGTCTCCTGTTGCTTAGGTATTCCTCTATCCACCGGAGTACCTTCCCTCTCACTCCAGCCTGCATCTCCAACTTTCGCACTAGCCTCTTGTGTGGCACTGTATCAAAGGCTTTCTGACAATCCAAAAATATGCAGTCTGCCCACCCTTCTCTTTCTTGCCTTATTTTTGTTGCCTGGTCGTAGAATTCAAGTAACCCTGTGAGGCAGGACCTGCCATCCCTGAACCCATGTTGATGCTGTGTTACAAAGTTCCTTCGCTCCAGATGCTCCACTAGTTTTTTTCGCACAATCTTCTCCATCAGCTTGCATGGTATGCAGGTTAGGGACACTGGCCTGTAGTTCAGTGCCTCCTGTCTATCCCCTTTCTTGTATATCGGGACTAAGTTAGCTGCTTTCCAAATATCTGGCAGTTCCCCTGTTGCCAGTGATTTGTTATACACTATGGAGAGTGGTAGGCTCAGTTCTCTTGCTCCTTCCTTTAGAACCCAAGGGGAGATTCCATCTGGGCCTATAGCCTTCGTCACGTCCAACTCTAGTAAACACTTCCTTACTTCCCCACTGGTAATCTCAAACTCTTCCAGTGGTTCCTGGTTAGCTATTCCCTCACTTACCTCTGGAATTTCTCCTTGTTCTAAGGTGAAGACCTCCTGGAATTTCTTATTCAATTCCTCACACACTTCCTTGTCATTTGTAGTGAATCCTTCCGCCCCTATCCTTAATCTCATAACCTGTTCCTTTACTGTTGTTTTTCTCCTAATGTGGCTATGCAACAATTTAGGCTGAGTCTTTGCCTTGCTTGCGATGTCATTTTCGTATTGTCTTTCTGCCTCTCTTCTCATCCTGACATATTCATTCCTGGCATTCTGGTATCTTTCTCTGCTCTCCAGTGTCCTGTTATTCCTATAGTTTCTCCATGCCCTTTTACTTTGCTGCTTAGCTAGCCTACATCTTTGATTAAACCATGGGTTTCTCATCTTCATTTCTCTGTTTTCCTTTTGGACTGGGACAAACTTGTTTGCTGCGTCCTTGCACTTCTGCGTGATGTAATCCATCATATCTTGGGCCGTCTTTCCCCTGAGCTCTGTTTCCCATGCTATATCTGTTAGGAATTTTCTTATCCCCTCATAGTTTCCCTTTCGGTATGCTAACCTTTTGGTTTCGGTATCCCTCCTCGAGTTCAATAACCCTTCTTCAATCAAGTACTCAAACACCAGTACACTGTGGTCGCTCATTCCTACTGGGTCCTCAAAACCGATTTCTCTTATGTCGGAGTCGTTCAGAGTGAAGACTAGGTCGAGTCTCGCTGGTTCGTCATTGCCTCTCATCCTTGTGGGTTCTCCGACATGCTGCGTTAAAAAGTTGCTTGTCACCACCTCCAATAGTTTGGCTCTCCACGTATCCTCGCCTCCATGCGGTTCCTTGTTCTCCCAGTCAATCTTTCCGTGATTGAAGTCGCCCATGATGAGCAGGTGGGATCTATTTCTACAGGCAGCAGAGGCTGCCCTCTCAATTATAGTGTTAACTGCCTTGTTGTTGTTTTCATACTCTTGACTGGGTCTCCTGTCATTTGGTGGAGGGTTGTATATTACTGCTACTACTATTCTTGGTCCTCCCATTGTTATGGTGCCTGCTATGTAGTCTCTGAACTCCTCACAGCCCGGGATGGCCATCTCCTTAAAACTCCATTCCCTTCTCATGAGTAGGGCCACTCCGCCTCCTCCTCTACCTTCCCTCTCTTTCCTTATTACTGTATACTCCTGGGGAAACACGGCATTCGTTATGATTCCAGAGAGTTTTGTTTCAGTGAGTCCGATTACATCTGGGTTAACTTCTTGTGCTCTTTCCCTTAGTTCACTTGTCTTGCTTGTGATCCCATCTATGTTTGAGTACATCACCCTGAAACTGACTCTCTTCTGCTTCTTTTCTGGGGGGAACCTTTGGGATCTGGGGTGAGTGGGAGCTGGGGGGACCTGGCACGGGGGGATTGGTGGAGGAGGGAGGGCTTGGGGTGGTGGGGGAGAGGGGGAGGGTACAGGGGGTGGATAAGAGGGGGAGGGTAAAGGGGGTGGATAAGAGGGGGAGGGTACAGGGGGTGGATAAGAGGGGGAGGGTACAGGGGGTGGGTAAGAGAGGGAGGGTTGGGGAAGCATGGGGGGAGGAGAGGCTGTGGGGGATAGGGGAGATGGGGGGGCTTGGGGGGAGAGAAAAGGGTGGAGGGCTTGGGGGGCGTGGGGGAAAAGGGAGGGCTGAGGTGGGTGAGGAAGAGGGGAGGGTTTAGGGGAGTGGGGGAGAGGGGAAGACTTAGGTGGGGTGGGGGAGAGTGGGGGGCTTAGGGGGGAGAAGGGAGGGCATGGGGGTGGGAGAGACGGGAAGGCATGTGGGAGAAGGGAGGGCATGGGGGATGGGGGAGAAGGGAGGTCCTGGGGAGAGGGGTGAGGGGGAGAAGGGGGGTGAGTGGGGGGAGGGGGGTGGGTGGGGGGAGGGTGCCCTAGGTGGGTACTTAGTGGGGGGCTGACAGGGGATGGGGCAGGTTGGGTGTCTGTTGGGTAGAATTTGGGGGTGGTGCCCCAATCCCTGTGGCTGTTGCACTGTTTGAGGAGGGTTCTCCACTTCCCTCTGGGATTGTAGGGTTCTGGGTTGTGGTACTCTGATTTCCTTCTCTCTCCCTGCGCTCCTTCCTCGCGTCTGCTGTCCGTATTCTCTCTTCCCTTGTCATATCCCTCTGCAGGAATATTTTCTTGAACTTCTCTACACCTTTTAGACAACACTTCCTTGCTAGCAGTTCCTCTTTCGCGATTTCGCTCATGAAAACCACCTTTATCATTCGGTCTCTGTCCTTGTTGTACTTTCCAAGCCTGAAAACCTTTTCAACATTTCGCTCAGCTCCCTCCATCCTTACCTCTTTAAGGATCTCTTTAATCATGTTTTTGTCCTTGTCTCTCCGCTCCTTTGGTCTGGTCCCTGTTTGTTCTTCAATGCCTGCTACTACTACTGCTCTATTTCTCTCTATCAGCCGGCTAGTACATCTAGCTGCTTCCTGAGAGGAAGCCACTTCCATGGCAACTTCCTTAACCGCAGACCTAGCTTCAGGGCTCTTTTTAAGCATTTCAGCAAATGAGATCTGGGTTGTGGTGGTCCCCTCCACAGTAGCATTCCCATCTCCCTGGGGTACGGTTTGTGCCTGGTATTGTGGAAGAGTCTCCTTTAGGTATCTTATCTCCTCCTTTGCTGCCCTTAAATCATCTTGCAGGTTGGCTACTGTCTCCCTCATTACCCTCAGTCCTTCACTGAATTCATTCTGCATTTGCTGGAGTACTTCCTTCATCCAGGCTTCCTGTTCCATCCCATCCTCTGTGTTTGTTCCAGTTGTGAATTTCCTGCGTTTGGCAGTCAGAGTTCGTCTCCCTTCCATGATTTCCCTATGAGTGTGTGTGTGTGTGTGAGAGAGAGAGAGAGAGAAAGAGAGAGAGAGAGAGAGAGAGAGAGAGAGAGAGAGAGAGAGAGAGAGAGAGAGAGAGAGAGAGAGAGAGAGAGAGAGAGAGAGAGAGAGAGAGAGAGAGAGAGAGAGAGAGAGAGAGAGAGAGAGAGAGAGAGAGAGAGAGAGACAGACAAACACAGAGAGAGAGAGGGGGGGAGGGAGAGAGAGGGGGGGGAGGGAGAGAGGGGGGGGAGGAAGAGAGAGAGGGGGAGGAAGAGAGAGAGGGGTGGGAGCGAGAGAGGGGAGGGAGAGAGAGGGGGGGAGGAAGAGAGAGAGGGGGAGGAAGAGAGAGAGGGGTGGGAGCGAGAGAGGGGAGGGAGAGAGAGAGGGGAGGGAGAGAGAGAGGGGAGGGAGAGAGAGGGTGAGGGAGAGAGAGGGGGAGGGGGAGAGAGAGAGGGGGGGGAGAGAGAGGGAGGGGGAGAGAGAGAGGGGGAGGGGGAGAGAGAGGGGGGGAGGGGGAGAGAGAGGGGGG
>NC_091220.1:21867882-22000382 GCF_040958095.1 Procambarus clarkii
TTTTTTTTTTTTTTACTTTTAAACTGATACTGAAATAGAATTTAATAATTAATAAACTAACAAAAATTGTTATTAACTGAACTTTTATTTCAAACACCCTACAGACCCCGAGATAAGGAACATTGGCCAATTGGATAGCGATCACTATTCATACATTTTGTATGCTTAGTGACGGCGACGACCACTGCCATTTAATGAAACTAGTTCACATGTCCAAAACAGTGGTGACATATTTTTGGGGGGGGTTGTATAAGAGACACAAAGCACTGTGTAATATTTTGTATGTGAAAATAAGAACAGATTCAATGAAAAAGTTTTTTACTGAATTGATTATATTCTAAAATATTTGTTTATTATTCTTATAATAAATAAATCTAAAGTTGGGAGCAAATGCTAGAAGTATAAATGAAAAAAACATTAATGAATCTTAATAATGCAATAATGCCCAACCAATTAATTCACATATTTCTTTACATTAGATAGGGAACTTAAGTGACTGACTGGACTCTGGCCGATGATAGATTTAACCAGTTCAGTTATCATTTTCTGTACTTCAGAGTTACGTACTTCTTCCGTTAGTCGCAAGGCAACATTTTGTAAATGATCCACACTATCTTTAGTTAACACCTTAATAACAGTTATATGGGTAGTTAATTTATATTGGGGATATTTAGCCAAATTTACCTCATTTTTTTTACACGATTCATGCTATTATTGACTAATTTATATTATTAATATGTGTATATTAATTTTATTTAACAGTTCTAAAGTTATATATATAGAAATAGAAATTTAGTAGCCACACTCCTACTAACATTCGGAATATTCAGCTGCACAAAGCTTTTAAAACCATTTTATCAATGTTTCCCTTTAAATCTTTTACATCTTCGATTACATCAAGTTCCCAAATAGAAAAATATTTAGACAAAGATAATTCTTATCTTATAAATATTACTTTAGAACCATGTATAATTAAATTAGGGCTATTTATTAGACACAATATTGTAATTGCAAATGTTTATGCTATAAAAATATGGATGGGTTCTACTCAAGAAGGATATCCTGCAGCATCCCAATTGCAATTTATACTGCGAGTCGTAGTTAAGGAGCATGAAAAATATTGTTCTTATATGTTTGTGGATGTTACGGACCCGAATCCAGCGTCCGAGCCTGGAGCAGTGACGACCACGCCATCTGTGGGTCAGCTCCCGAAACCCCCTCCAAATGGACGACGACACCTGGTGAGGACGAGGTGTACTGGCCACATGGGCTAGTTCCCAGTCCTAATTAGCTCATAACACAGCCGCTGCTGACCTCTGGTGAGGTGGTGCTCAGACAACAACGCCATCTATGGAGTGGATACGTCGAGCGTTTGTATCTAAGCCTGTAAGTGAGGTGCTTTTGTGTGTCCCTGTTATTGATGACGTGTCTGATTACAGAGTCAACCTGAGACTGCTGTAATGGAAGTTGGATCAGTCTACTCAAGGCAGCCGTCTCGTCACCAAGTGTTTGCTGCAGGAGCTGTGAGTCGCCCCCCGGATGAACACTGTGGTGTTACCCTGCCTGTGAAGCGGCAGTTGAAGGATTGTCATACCCGGGACTGACTGGTGGAGACGCTTAACCACTGGGGTGTTGTGGAAAGGAGAGTGATCTGTGGTATCACACGAGGCTCCTGACTAGGGCGCGACCCTAGTATCGCTCGTGGAGTGGCCTAACCAGCGTCGCTGATTTGGAACCTGCCAGCTATCTGCTGGACTCGTGGTTGACGGCCTCCACGGCGGTGCCCCCAGTGGAACTGTGTTTTGGCTGGCCTGTGGCCGGGGTAGACTCAAGATTCTCGAAGGATTCGTCGTGAGGCCACGAGAGCACCAAGAGCACCCTCCCCCCCCCCCCCCCCCCCCCTCCTCAATTTAATCAGTTCCTAGAGACATGTTATAGCAGTGCAGCCGAAGGAGAAGAAGAAGAAGAAACACAATTAGATAATCCCGATCCTAAGGTATTTATAGTATATCTACTATTTAGTAGTCGAAGGGTATAAAAAGGGGAACTAATCATTATTAAAAGTACAAGTTTTCAGAGACTATTGTCGCTAATTAGAAATAAAATTTTGGCAAGAAGTATATAAGTAATAAAAATTTTGAATTTCACTTTACTATTCCATTCATTTACCAAAAACGAATACATAATGACGTCGTCAGTAAATTAAATTATCAACTATATTTTATTCTTTAGAAAAGAGTATGATGCTGCAAAACTTAAACATATTTTAGCAACCTTTTATTCAAATGATGAACTCCTTGCTACCCAAAAAATATTGGCATCATGTAATAATGGTGATGAGTGGCCATTTGGAGTACAAGGTTTTAATTATCCAGATATGATGGATTACAAGGATAAATACCAAACGAAAGACGAATACGTTACATATTTTTAAAGGCCTTGATTACCTGGAAACCAAAGGTAGATTACCGAAACCTTCAATCGTTTTGGCTAAATATCCCCAATATGAATTAACCACCTATATAACTGTTATTAAGGTGCTAACTAAATTGTCGATGCTTCAAGATAGTGTGGATCATTTACAAAATGTTGCCTTGCGACTAACGGAACAAGTACGTAACTCTGAAGTGCAGAAAATGATAACTGAACTGGTTAAATTTACCATCGGCCAAAGTCCAGTCAGTCACTTAAGTTCCCTTTCTAATGTAAAGAAATATGTGAATTAATTGGTTGGGCATTATTACATTATTAAGATTCATCAATGTTTTTTCATTATTTGCTCCCAACTTTAGATTTATTTATTATAAGAATAATAAACAAATATTTTATAACATAATCAATTCAGTAAAATAGCATCTTTTCATCTACCAATGCTCTTTCCCACGATCTAATCATTAGATTCCGTTGAACTTCCTTGATTAATTGGCGTTTAAAAAAATGAGGAATATTAGGGTTGGTGTATATTGCTCTACGTAAGCAGGCCACGGTCCAATATTCCATTCTATTAATATCCAAAAAGAAATTCACAAATTGATTGACGCACATTGCCTGCAAACTATTTGGGTTGTAGGTGTTTTTACATGGTGGTGGTGGTGATGATGATTAACCTTCGTCTTCTATAATAAAACGACAGATTTCTTCCTTTTCTCCCGTTTGAATGAGGTCCATAAAGAGATGGGGATTTCGGGTTATGAAAAGTACGAGTTTTACCTTTTCTACATAAAATGATTCATATTCTTTCGCCACTATTCGAGCAATTAATTCTCTCTTCGCCGAATTTAAATGATAAATTCGGTCAAAGTTTCCTAGCCTACCTAATACAACATATTTCATCACACTTTTTATCACCATCACTGAAAACCCGAAAAATAGAATCTATATCCTGCCAATAATTACAATATTTGGGTACCCCAAAACGAGATCTAATTTCACAGTTGGGGTCCCTATAAATTATATCTTGACGAGGCTCGTTAAAAAAAGATCCATCATGTAAACAATGGGGTTTATGTTGTTTCATCCTGCGATAAACGTAGTTAAGCCATTTTTTATTTTTCAACCATGCTTCGTAATCTCTCACATCTCGGGTTAATTTCCAACGTATATTTTTAAACATCATGTGCCTGAAATAATAATGCCGATTCAAATATTGTTTTATGGACATAAGTTTTTTCACTGCTGCCTGATCAACTTTGCTACATGGCGATGGAATCGATATTCCCTCTGCTATCATCATCTCTCTCAGAGGTTCTCGTTCCTGATTGGAAGCTTGTATCATCATCAGAAATATGGAAGGATCTTTGTCGTAGGACCTATATCCCGCGATAGGCACTATTAAGTAATCCGGATCATGGGGTACTCCAAATTATGTTCACAGAACATGATGCCTCTTTGGTCAATGTTAGAGAATAATTCAACAAGCATATAGGAACAATAATTTTCTTCCTCCTCAACAACGACTCTTAGTATAAATTGAAATTGGGATGCTGCAGGATATCCTTCTTGAGTAGAACCCATCCATATTTTAATAGCATAAACATTTACAATTTTGAGGTCATATGATATTAATTTAATTATAAATGGTTCTAAAGTATAAGGTATGCCAATTGAACAATATTTATCTACATATTTTTCTATTTGGGATCTTGATGTAATCGAAGATGTAAAAGATTTAAAGGGAAATATGGATACCATGGTTTTAAAAGCTTTGTACACCTGAATATTCCAAATGTTAGTAGGAATGTGGCTACTAAATTTCTATTGGATGGAAGAGCAGCGAAGCGTGTGTTGGTTGGCCGTCAGTGGATGTAAAATGTGAGAGTGGCCTGCGACTACTTGATATTTATATAATTCAGCTGCTACCATCTACTCCGGGCAACCAACTGTCTCCTCCACTCTTTGAGCAACGTTTTGTAATTTTTACTGCCCTATTTTTTTTTTTTTTTTTTTTTTTTTTAGTAAATTTTGATAGCAGGAGGATTTATTGATTTAAAGTGGTGAGACCACAAAAAAGTTAATGCTTGCTCTACTTGGTGGAGGTTTCCAGCAATCAAGTCTGCACGCTCATTCTTCTTCTTAAGACCAACGAACACCATCTTTGTGCCTGGAATAAATTTCTTGGGGTTGGTCAAGTAGATATCCAGATTATCTTTGTCCCACATGATACTCTTGGCCTTGTTGGCATAAGTGTAAATATAGCTAGAAGCCTGACCAGTTTGGCGGCCGAAGAGGCCATTGAGATTATGTCCAGTTTTGTGCTTGCCGTTTAAATCAACAGTGTGACACTGTGCACATCTCTGCATAAAGATCTTCTTGCCTTTTTCCCTCTCACCCATCTTCTGAAAAAAAAACACACATTAACTTAAAAGGTTAAAGTGTATACTATTTATTTATTTATTTATTTATTTTTTTTTGAGCTGAACATCATTATATTTTCAAAACATCAATATCAAATTAAAAATTTGAAATTATTAGTTAATTATTTGAAATTATTAAAAATTTGAAATTATTATAAAAAGATCCATCATGTAAACAATGGGGTTTATGTTATTTCATCCTGCGATAAACGTAGTTAAGCCATTTTTTATTTTTCAACCATGCTTCGTAATCTCTCACATCTCAGGTTAATTTCCAACGTATATTTTTAAACATCATGTGCCTGAAATAATAATGCCGATTCAAATATTGTTTTATGGACATAAGTTTTTTCACCGCTGCCTGATCAACTTTGCTACATGGCGATGGAATCGATATTCCGTCTGCTATCATCATCTCTCTCAGAGCTTCTCGTTCCTGATTGGAAGCTTGTATCATCATCAGATATATGGAAGGATCTTTGGCGTAGGACCTATATCCTGCGATAGGCAATATTAAGTAATCCGGATCATGGAGGTACTTGAAATTATGTTCACAGAACATGATGCCTCTTTGGTCAATGTTAGAGAATAATTCAACAAACATATAGGAACAATAATTTTCTTCCTCCTCAACAACGACTCTTAGTATAAATTGAAATTGGGATGCTGCAGGATATCCTTCTTGAGTAGAACCCATCCATATTTTAATAGCATAAACATTTACAATTTTGAGGTCATATGATATTAATTTAATTATAAATGGTTCTAAAGTATAAGGTATGCCAATTGAACAATATTTATCTACATATTTTCCTATTTGGGATCTTGATGTAATCGAAGATGTAAAAGATTTAAAGGGAAATATGGATACCATGGTTTTAAAAGCTTTGTACACCTGAATATTCCAAATGTTAGTAGGAATGTGGCTACTAAATTTCTATTGGATGGAAGAGCAGCGAAGTGTGTGTTGGTTGGCCGTCAGTGGATGTAAAATGTGAGAGTAGCCTGCGACTACTTGATATTTATATAATTCAGCTGCTACCATCTACTCCGGGCAACCAGCTGTCTCCTCCACTCTTTGAGCAACGTTTTGTAATTTTTACTGCCCTACTTTTTTTTTTTTTTTTTTTTTTTTTTTTTTTTTTTTTTTTTTTTTTTTAGTAAATTTTGATAGCAGGAGGATTTATTGATTTAAAGTGGTGAACCACAAAAAAGTTAATGCTTGCTCTACTTGGTGGAGGTTTCCAGCAATCAAGTCTGCACGCTCATTCTTCTTCTTAAGACCAACGAACACCATCTTTGTGCCTGGAATAAATTTCTTGGGGTTGGTCAAGTAGATATCCAGATTATCTTTGTCCCACATGATACTCTTGGCCTTGTTGGCATAAGTGTAAATATAGCTAGAAGCCTGACCAGTTTGGCGGCCGAAGAGGCCATTGAGATTATGTCCAGTTTTGTGCTTGCCGTTTAAATCAACAGTGTGACACTGTGCACATCTCTGCATAAAGATCTTCTTGCCTTTTTCCCTCTCACCCATCTTCTGAAAAAAAAACACACATTAACTTAAAAGGTTAAAGTGTATACTATTTATTTATTTATTTATTTTTTTTTTTTGAGCTGAACATCATTATATTTTCAAAACATCAATATCAAATTAAAAATTTGAAATTATTAGTTAATTATTTGAAATTATTAAAAATTTGAAATTATTATAAAAAGATCCATCATGTAAACAATGGGGTTTATGTTATTTCATCCTGCGATAAACGTAGTTAATCCATTTTTTATTTTTCAACCATGCTTCGTAATCTCTCACATCTCAGGTTAATTTCCAACGTATATTTTTAAACATCATGTGCCTGAAATAATAATGCCGATTCAAATATTGTTTTATGGACATAAGTTTTTTCACCGCTGCCTGATCAACTTTGCTACATGGCGATGGAATCGATATTCCGTCTGCTATCATCATCTCTCTCAGAGCTTCTCGTTCCTGATTGGAAGCTTGTATCATCATCAGATATATGGAAGGATCTTTGGCGTAGGACCTATATCCTGCGATAGGCAATATTAAGTAATCCGGATCATGGAGGTACTTGAAATTATGTTCACAGAACATGATGCCTCTTTGGTCAATGTTAGAGAATAATTCAACAAACATATAGGAACAATAATTTTCTTCCTCCTCAACAACGACTCTTAGTATAAATTGAAATTGGGATGCTGCAGGATATCCTTCTTGAGTAGAACCCATCCATATTTTAATAGCATAAACATTTACAATTTTGAGGTCATATGATATTAATTTAATTATAAATGGTTCTAAAGTATAAGGTATGCCAATTGAACAATATTTATCTACATATTTTCCTATTTGGGATCTTGATGTAATCGAAGATGTAAAAGATTTAAAGGGAAATATGGATACCATGGTTTTAAAAGCTTTGTACACCTGAATATTCCAAATGTTAGTAGGAATGTGGCTACTAAATTTCTATTGGATGGAAGAGCAGCGAAGTGTGTGTTGGTTGGCCGTCAGTGGATGTAAAATGTGAGAGTAGCCTGCGACTACTTGATATTTATATAATTCAGCTGCTACCATCTACTCCGGGCAACCAGCTGTCTCCTCCACTCTTTGAGCAACGTTTTGTAATTTTTACTGCCCTACTTTTTTTTTTTTTTTTTTTTTTTTTTTTTTTTTTTTTTTTTTTTTTTTTTTTTTTTTTTTTTTAGTAAATTTTGATAGCAGGAGGATTTATTGATTTAAAGTGGTGAGACCACAAAAAAGTTAATGCTTGCTCTACTTGGTGGAGGTTTCCAGCAATCAAGTCTGCACGCTCATTCTTCTTCTTAAGACCAACGAACACCATCTTTGTGCTTGGAATAAATTTCTTGGGGTTGGTCAAGTAGATATCCAGATTATCTTTGTCCCACATGATACTCTTGGCCTTGTTGGCATAAGTGTAAATATAGCCAGAAGCCTGACCAGTTTGGCGGCCGAAGAGGCCATTGAGATTGGGTCCAGTTTTGTGCTTGCCGTTTAAATCAACAGTGTGACACTGTGCACATCTCTGCATAAAGATCTTCTTGCCTTTTTCCCTCTCACCCATCTTCTGAAAAAAAACACACATTAACTTAAAAGGTTAAAGTGTATACTATTTATTTATTTATTTAATTTTTTTTTTTTTGAGCTGAACATCATTATATTTTCAAAACATCAATTTCAAATTAAAAATTTGAAATTATTAGTGATTACAACTGTAATTATATCAAATTTTCCCAAACCAACGAAAAGAGAGAAAGAGAACCCTGCCCAAATATAACCAGGTCATCTCTGGTGGTGGCGTACCAGCACTCCACAGAGGTTAACAGCGAAATAAAGGCATTATAAATCTCAGTGTCATGACCACACTGCACAACCTTGAGTCAAAACACGCTCACAGATGGACTAAAAAATACTGTAGATACAGATTTGGATAATGTATCTAAACAGCTACAGCTTCAACCAAACACAGTTTCAAAGGAGAAAACATAAGAAATAAATAATTACACCCTCCTCATCATCATCATTATCCAAAAAAAAAGAATTTTTTTTTTATATATAATGAATAAAAAATATGATATGGAAATGTGGTAAGGATGACATTTTAACTTTTGGACCAGAGTTTTTACATCTACATATTTTCCTTGAGAAATTGATGCCCTCTGATTGAAACCCAAACAGAGGTACAAATAACACATACATATACATTTATTTACAAAAAAACATTTTTTTTAATTGTTTTATTTAATGAAAGTTGGTCTCAGGATTGGTTCACCCCCCTTTCTATGACAAAGTTGGTTAAAGAATAATAAGTATTTTCTATTTGATGGATCATTAGAATTTTTTGAGGCTAGTTTTAATAAATATGGCTGTAAACTCTTAAATACCAGTTTCATCTCTGAAAGTGTTTCATTAAAGTTAAGGTATAGGGTAACTGGTGTCACATATTCGTCAAAAATCCAACTGTTTTCCATAATATATCTTTCTATATACAAATCAGTGACTACCAATTGCTCCACTCCATTTATAAAACTTGTTGCGGCTTCTAAAAACAGCCTGTCAGTTTGATTACCCCAAAATAAGATTTGGGCATACTTACGAAAAAATTCCCTAATGCTACATTTTAGATGATGCATATTCAACACAAACACACTTTTTACTATTTGCCTACAAAGTGGACACAATATTTCATCTTTGTAGATAATATTTGATAAAAAAGAGTACATCCCATAAGAATTATTCATATATCTAAGGCAGCCATAGTTATTATAATCAAATTTCCCTGTAGATTTTTTACCCAACAAAATTTTGGCGGATAATATAAACATACATTGAGGACAAATACTGTGACCACATCCAACCATATAATCATCAAACATAAAAACCATGTCACCTGACCCATTCATATATAAACAAATGGGGCAAGATACAATTTGATGACGAATGACATTTTTCTTGATAGTTTGAAGGGAACCGTGTTTAATTGATATATCAATGACAACGTCCTTATTATCAGATCCCCAGAGTCGGTTGGACACCAGGTTTGTTTAATATTTTTTCAAAAATGGTATTTATACCAGGACTGTAGAATTATTCTTAGTTTCAAAACACTCGTCTTGTCTAAAAACATGTTCATTTTCAAACAGATTTATATCAGTATCAATTGATCTGATATTTGGTGAACAATTAAATATAATAGTTAACGATGCCTTTTCTGCTTCTGTCATAATTTCTATGATGTTTCTCACTTTGATATTCTGCTGTAATCTTGACGTTGTAGGAGAAATCTTGCAAGTCAAAAAAAGTTGCCAACCTCTTGAGTTTTTGAATTTGATATTTTGTATATATATTTTTTTAAATGTCTTCTCTTTTGACATTTCCCCAGGGATAATTCCATATTAAACCTAGAAGAAATATGAAAGATAACATTAATATTAATTAAAAAAAAAGGGAAGAAATGGAGTTCTAAGGAAGGGGAAAAAAAGCTCTTTATTCCATAGTTAACTATTCTAAAAAAAAATAAAAAAACAACACTTTTTTTTGGTTTGGTGTGTAGAAAGATGCCTGAAAAGTGATAGGGTAAATAAGAGTAGGATGGAAGTAGTAGTAGTAGTAGTGGTAGAAGGGTAGAGATAAAATTTCTTCAATTAGTAACTGTGGTCTCTCTCACCTCAATCTGTTCATAAAGTTTTAGGGAACATATCTAAACCCACTGACTGGTTCATTCTGTTGTCAGGATTAAATCATCACACAACAACAATTGACCAGGGAGGGTGGAGGAGGTCTTATTTATGTTAATGACACTGTCCTGTTTTTTTTTTATCATAAAGGGGGGGACCTATGAAAAAAAAATATATATAAATTAGGAGGTTTAACTGTTGTTTCATTGTTATGATGTCTTTGACATAATTTTGTTTACAATTTTAACTCTGACACCAAAGGGGTAGACCTGTCTAGAAAAATTTTATAATTGCTGGCAAGTAGTCTCTTTCCCAGTTTCCACCAGCCAATCCACACCCAATTAACGATGGAAAAATTACCAAACTGTATTTTCCATTAGATACTTGCACTGTTAATTTATTTAGACCTTCATTAAACCAATAAATCCTGTTTTAGGATGTATCTTTTAAAAGGCCAGATAAAAGTTGATGATCGAAAGGTTCTAAATGTCTATGGTTTCTTCCTTTAGGTCCAGCATCAACAGTACACGACTGCAACTGATGTATGAGTCTTTTAGTATAAAGGTTTTGATTTTTCTCCTTCCCCCTATAAAACTGCCCAAAAACATTTACAACTACTGGTCCCTTTGTTACAGTGTTAGGATGACAAATCTCAATATTTCCTGGTTGAGGTCTATCTTCAAGCATAGCACGGTTTAGAGTGCCTATTGCCCAGCGTCGTGTATAAGAACCACAGTATGGATATATCTCAGCAAGAATCTGAGAAAGTCCATTAGATTTAACAGCTACACAGTTGAGTATTTGTACAAGCGCTATAATTGGGGCTTCTATATACAGGGTCAGTAATGTCTCCATTAATAAACTCCAAGTTATCTACAAAGAAGAAAGAAACATTGGTTATACCATTACAGTCCATAATTATCTTCTAATATAATAATGCATTAAATATTAGTTGTCCTGTCCTGTCCTAGTCATAAAAGACAATTAACATACTACAAAAATTAATGTATTCCATATTTTTTTTTATTTATTTAATTAACAAATATCTTTACAATCTTTTGCTCTCCTTTTTTTTAATGATTTATCAAGTAATTTAAAGAATATGTTCGAAATTTCACATGGCACAGTAGAACTATTTGGTTGCCAAAGAATATATTTTTAAGAGATTAGGATGTGTTTGATTACCTTTCTTGATAAATTCCTCCATTTCAGTCCAATAGTTTGTGAATTACTTCATATATTTTCAGTTGTATTTGTCATGCCCGTGTTTGTATTATAATATATGAAAAACAAAAACTGTTGTATTATATATAGTTATGATATATTTAATATATATACGTTTTTCTTTTTTATACCTTCTATCAAAATTTCATAAGACTTATAAGAGTTGGGTTTGGTATCCGTTTTCAAGTTGGGATTATATCATAAATAATTAAAAAATGGAAGTCATTAAGGGGAAAAACAAATTGACTAATCCTGATGAATGTGAAACACTAAATAATAGAATATCTAATCATATTCGTTTTACATTTAATACCCACAAACGTTATTTAGGGAAAGGTGCCTATGGTAAAGTTGATCTTGTTCAAGTACCTATTATTGAACTTCTTGATCCTAGATTACCACATCAAATACATGTGTTTCAAAATATTTACCCACACACGGCTTCCAAACTTTTTAAATCTTCTAAGAAGAAGCACAAACGAGGAAAAAAGTATCTACAAACATTTGTGGCTCGAAAGAGTTTTCGCCGGAAAAGGGATTTTTTAATGGAGATTGAAAACATTGCACGTCTTGATGATAATATTAGAAAGGCATTCTTTGTTCAAGTGTATCGTGTGTTTATGGTCGAAACTGCCTATAATGTAATACACTGTCCACAAGGTAAATTTCTAGAGTCATCACAACCTACTAAAGTTCCTCATTCTTTGAATAATATTGAGTATAAATGTCCTATCAAATCTAAATCTATAGGCTACTTTATCGAAATGGAATTACATTAAACTCACTCGATTGGATCCTACTAAGGAAAAAAGTCGACTTATTGAAAAATGATCAGTATTGTCGTCATCAATTGCTTACTACAGTTCTTAGACAGCTTATTGATGTTCAATTAGTCTTATATAATCTACTGACAAATATATATCAGGTACTTATTACGATATTAATCCTCAAAATGTATTTGTATCCAATGATGACATTCATCGAATTAAATTAATTGATTACGGAGGCCTTTTTCTTCCTTCTTTAATATATATTCTATAATCACAGAACCGATGCTGGTATTTCATTCCGAAAATATCTGCGATGTCTTTTCTAAACAAATTTCTAAATCAAAACTCAATTATAAAAGATATGTTCAATATCTTTCTAACCGATATTTTACACGTTTGCCTAAAACGAGATAAATACAGCGTCATTCCTACTATGTATGGTATCATTGTAGCCGTGACAATGTGTGTGATGTTAATGTGGGGTTGTGAAAGACGAGATAAAGTACGCCACATTTTAAGTAAAAATTATTCACTCATATAATCCAACATTGATTTTGAATGATGTCTATAAAAGTCAAGAGATACAAAAAAATATTATAGAATTGCTTAAAACCTCAAACATTGTTGAAAACCTAACCCTTTAGATATAAAATGAATGCCAATTTTGATAATATGGAATTAGATAATCTTGATACTTTGATGGAACCTCTCTTAAAGTACATTTCTCCAGAACACCTTTTAAACACAGTCCATCCGAATTTATCAATATACCAGAGAGTTGAAAAATGGCGTCAACTAGAAAAAAGTAAGAATGTAGCATGTTGCTATAAATGTCACCAGTCAAATAAACCACTACACCTCCAAATACCAACATTACTAAGACTTGCAGATGAGTCAATCGAATCTCATCACTTTTGTGATGACTGTATTAAAAAATGACGATTTATGTTTATTTCAATAAACTCTTAAACTCATCTACTAACTTGTATATAACACAAAATAAAAAGAAATATAAAACTATAGCCTATGTCATTCCAATAAATTCATTTAACATTGATTGTGAAACTGTAAATTTTAATAATGCCCATAAACACAAACAACAACAACAACAGTATAAAATTGTTTTGCCTCATTTACAATATATTATAATTTGGTATTTACACAAATCTTATGTTCCTATTGACCAGGTTAAATTTCAACAATTAGTGATCATAAGGCCTAGCTTGGAATACCCCTACGTTCCCCTGAACCTCACCAACAAATCCAACATGCTGAAGATTCAACGAGTACAAAACAAAGCACTTCGCTTTGCAGAGGGCCTGACTCTGAGGGACAGGGTAAAAACTGACCAGATTCATGAGACGCTCAACATGAAGCCAATGAACATTAGGCTCAGCTACCTGGCCAGAAGACAGCTGTACCGTATGAAGAACACGTATGTCCCAGACCCAGAAGATCCCTTCGTAGCAGAAAACACCACCAGCGACTACGAGATCCACGAACCACCACACAGAACCAGAAGAATCACTCTCCAACAAAAAGTGATCAGACATATCCATGATGAGGCCTTCCCAAGCCCTCAGATACTAAGCGGTCTGCCAGACGATCCAGATGAGTGGCCCATCCCGGACCCAATCTACACCAAATGAAGAATAAAGAAAGAAAAATAAATAAATAAAAATAAATAAATAAATAAATAAATAAAAAAAAAAAAAAAAAAAAAAAAAAAATAATAATAAAAAAAAAAAAATATATATAAATAAATAAAACACCTACAAAAAAAATATAAAACCAAAAAACCATTTGTCGTGGCGTCAGAAGTGTAACTACCCTGATGTTTCTAAGATTAGCCTCCTTCAGCCAACTCCATCGGCTCTAGTGCTTTAGGACACCAACAAGGTCACAAACACTAGCCCCCCAGCCAATGTACTGACAACCCAACATAACACATACGCAAACAAACAACACATACAAAAATGTCAACCCATGGTGGACAGACCACCGAACTTTCAAACCTCCTCTCTCTCTACACCCGCATCCGCTTCCTGAATTTCATCTCCCCATCCCTCTACCTCCCCCATCCTTTCCATTCCCTATGGAGATCAATCCAATCCAGTGAGTGTAGCTTCTACTTTATTATTCAGAATTAATATAGAAAAAGGAAAAGGAAAACTCCCATCCTTAGAAACATGTATATCATCCATGTTAACTTCTGTTTTGGGGCATTCACTACCTTTCTTGATGCCATCTTTTATCAAACTCATCTATCAAATTCCACATATTGTAATAGAATGGGATAATGAAAAGATTTTATCACATCAGTTACTAAAAGAAGGGAACCAAAATTTATTTTCACCACAAATATTTAAGGCATTTTATATAGATATATGTTAATTATACTATTGTTGTACAAGAGTCACAGTTGTTCCTGCCTGTTTATCCCATTTGGATAAAGCGTGGAAAATCGTGTGAGAAAATGGAGACCACAGAGTTCTCCCTTGTCAAATGAGTGGGAGGTATTGATGAAACTAAAAGGTATATGGAACTAAACATAGAACATTTATTTTTAAAGAGGATAATTTTGTCAGGCTGTATATAAGACAAGAGCAGCTTCATACTTGCTCAGTTTCTCTCTATCCACGTGACCAGGTTAGTGATTTTTAATGCATTTTTAGGAGATGTGTTGGCAGCTCAAGCAGACCAAAGAGGTGGTACATTTCAAATCTTTTGTATATTATTTTAGAACCAGATTTAAGAAAGCCATCAGAGATTGTGTTTACAACAGACCTACATAGGTTTACAACGGACATACAAACTCTTTATTCCCTGAAAACATGGATGGGATCAAACAAAGAAGGGAAACCACTAGTATCACAATTACAATTGATAGTACGATGCAAAAGAGATGATGATATATTCGTCGAATTTATTTCAAACATAGATGAAAGATATACAATATTATGTGATTATAATTTTAATGGAAAATTGTATATAACAAGCAATAAAAGTGGATATAAATCCTTTATCAAAGACCCTATCCTATTTCTAAAGATGGTTCAAGCTTCAGAAGAGGAAAAAGAAGCTTTAGTGCAAATCGACAGAATATCGATTCCACCTTTGTCGACATACTACAAAAGTTATTATGAAGAAGAAATTTTGTTAAGAGAAGCACAAAGCTATTTTGGGCGAGATAAATATTTTAGTTATTTGATGTTTGAACCCATTCATTGGAATTCCACTGGACAATTGATACCAGGGATGATCATCCTCTTTTTCTTCATGTGAAACAAAAAATTGTCCAACTATAACATATATGGAACCAGACATGAAAAAATTATATTATGAAATTATTACTGAACTACTTTATTATGGTAAAATATGGTTTAAATATGAAAACTACTCTTTTTCGTATTTTTAGGGACAGTGATGAAGACTGTGACAATATATGTTTTATTAACTCCAAAAGCATTGACAGAGTTTATCATGTGGAAAAAACAGAAACATACAATGCGCTAATTAACCGTTACTAGAAGAATGAAAGTATAATTTTTGTAACCGAGATGAAGGTTTATTATCATCTCAGATGAGGAAAAGTTGTAGTTTAGTAGCCCAATGCACTTGGAAAATAGTAAATTCTTTTTGGGGGAATACTGAAACCGAATATTGGAATGTAGCCACATTGCATGAAAAGATGGATACCACCATTCCAATTCTTCCCCATTTACTTAAACAATTCATACTTAATGAAGGTTCAGAAAATCTAATGATTGGATTCTGGAAGAGAGTTGTGGAAGATTTAAAGGAAATGAAAAAAAAAAGGTGACTAGTTTCAGAAAGCCGCCTCCAGTCTCCACAAGGTCCAGGACGGGCCTTGCATGCATGAGTGGGGGTGAGGTGGTGGTATACTGTGACTTCCACATGTTTCAAAAAGCAACAATTGCTCTCCATTCACGTGACTAGGTCAGTGTTTGTTTGCCAACTAGTGGATTACCTCCTCTTGGATACAAATATTCAAGATTTGAAAATCATTTGAATAAATTTACAACATTTAAAAATTAGTCTCAAAACTGTATAAAAAATGTTGATTGAAATAAAGAGGACTCAATGAGCGAGAAGTGAGTTTTTTTTTTTTTTTTTTTTTTTTTTTTTTTTTTTTTTTTTTTTTTAAGAGCGTTTCCTGTCAATATAAGACAGAGCCGCCCTCTCTTGCTTCATAGTTGCTCTCCATTCACGCGAGCAGGTCAGTGTTCTCATTTCATTTGTGAGGGGGGGTGGATCTCCTGATGGTGTGGCTGTCATATCTGTTATTATATTGAAAAAGGGAGAGTGACTATTGTTTGCTCATGGTTCTCACGCGACTAGGTCAGTCAGTGTCCTTATTTCTTTTACTATAACGGATTTTTATTTAACAGACTGTGACAGGCCGAGATGTAAGAGAGCTGTGAGGATACTAACCAACTAAGGAAGAGTCGTTAAGTTTCTTGTGGATTCCCCTCCCATAGCAATCCAGGATGTTGCGGGAAAGAGTCAAAAGTAATAGAGGAGGAGAAAAACCATCTGGGATACCAATATCCACATACACAGCTTTAACCAAAAAAATTTGAGATAATTTTCAACATTCTTTTGCCAGAGAGGTCATTTAGGGGTAAATTGACATTTTATTAGAGATCAATTTTTTTTTTTTTGCATAATGAATCCTTTCGACAAGATGATGTTTACTACGGAATGTGAGAATTTCAAATCTTTTGTACCTTCAATTACATCAAGTTTACAATTATCTAACTATATTCAATACTTTTATAATTGTGGACTAAATATTACATTAGAACGAGATTTAAAATTACCATCAAATTTTTTGTTTGAAACAGACATACAAACTCTTTATTCCTTGAAAATATGGATGGGATCTAACGAGGAAGGGAAACCACTAGCATCACAATTTCAATTTATACTGCGATGTCAAATAGAAAACGAAGGATTCTTCATCGAACTTATTTCAAACATAGATGAAAGATATACAATATTATGTGTTTATGACGAAAAATTTAATATAAGAAGCAATAAAAATGGATATAAATCCTTTGCCAAGGACCCTCTTACATTTCTAAAGATGGTTCAAGCTTCAGAAGAGGAAAAAGAAACTTTAAAAGAGATGATGCGAATCGATGGAATATCGATTCCACTTTGGTCGACATACTACAAATGTGATGAAGAAGAATTTCTGTTAACAAAAAACTATTTCAAGCGAGATTTTTATTTTAGGTACCTGATGTTTGAACACATTCATTGGAAATCAACTGGACAATATGATGTTTATGAAAAATGGGTGAAATGTTTTGAAAAAGAGGTTGATCATTCCTGGTATCAAATCAACAAATATAGTTTATGTGAAACCAAAAAATGTCAGACTATAACGTATATGGAACCATACATGAAAAATTTATATAAAACATTGGTTAATGAAATTCATGACAGATGGTTTAAATATGAAAACTATTCTTGTCGCATTTTTAGTGATGGTGATGAAGACTGTGACAATATATACATCATTGACTTAAAATTTTGTAATGACTTCAAAAGCATTGACAGAGTTTATCATGTGGAAAAAAACTAAAAAAAAAATGCACTAATTGCTCGCTTGGGGGTGAAAGAATATGGATCATTTTTTATCGAAATGATTATCATCTATCACTCTTATTATAAGAGAGAATGTATAATTTTTGTAACCCGTAATCCCCAACTCTTTATAAATATAATTCATACTGGGGAAAAGGATAAAATTCGTAGTTTTATCTTGAAAGATGAAGGTTTATTATCATCTCAGATGAGGAATAATTGTAGTTTAGTAGCCCAATGCACTCGGAAAATTGTAAATTCTTTGGTATCAGATACTGAAACAGAATGTTGGAATGTAGCCACATTGCATGAAAAGATGGATACCTCCATCCAAATTCCCAGTTTACACCTTAAACAATTCATACTTAATGAAGGTCTAGAACATCTAATGATTGGATTCTGGAAGAGTGCTGTGGATGATTTAAAGTATTATGTATTTAAATAATTATAAGTTGATAATGAAAATAGTCTCCCAAAGAACAACTGATGTCTGAGGAATGGGAAATTAGTGGTTCTTGCCGCTTTCACTAGTTGCTTTCTTAACACTTTCGCACTTTCCACGAAGGTCACTCAGCCAACCGAATGTGCGCGCGGCGTTTTTATCGCTTAAGCGTAAAAACAAAAATGTGTATACTCTTTTTACTCTTCTGACCTTAGTTCTCATGCTACGTATTTCATTTTGGTACCAACGTGTTCGCAATAAAATTCTCTAGAAGAACATCAGTAAAAAAAGTCACGAAACGTATAGGGATACCAGCACCAAATAAATAACTACGAAGATGACTCGCCGTGAGCGCCCATCAGCAACAAAATGTTTTTACTCTTGGGATTGTAATCACCTCCACACTTATTCTACAGCGTTAATTTTGGTATCAATGGACTCGCAATGAAATTCCCAACACGGTGATATGAATATAAGCGTAGAATAATGATGCGGCCCGCCCGCAAGAGTGTGGGAAGTGGTGAAATTGTTACCCGGTATCGGTGACGGGACGACGCACGGCGCTTTGAAAGTTTATACTTATTTCACTCTCATGACATTAATTTTCTATGTACGTCATTCATTTTTGTGTCAATGTGTTCGCAATAGAATGTTCTATGTGCCCATAGGTAAAAAATATCAACAAAGCGTAAGTTAGAATAGCGCCAAATATAAAACAACGCTGGAACATATCAGTGAGCGTTAAACACACACGAAATGTTTTTACTTTTGTTATGTTTGTCAAGTTTATACTTGTTGCACACAGTTATTTTTGGTTGTATATTGATCGGAATAAAATTCCCTAAACAGACATATGCATATAATACATGATATGGGGGAAGCATTTCCAGTATAAACGGCTAAAGTCACCCACCTGCAACCCGTTTGGGACAAAATACCATTTGATCGAAGTTATCCACACCTTTCATGAAATTATTGTACCATGCAGCCTAGTGGTGAGAAAGAGAGCCTCATAGCGCGCAGTTTGAAACAAACCCAAAGTAAATCGGATAAAAATTGAATTTTATACAAATATTTTAAAAGAGGACTCAACTTTATGTCCACTATGCGTTAGCGTTAGACGAAACGGGACGCGCCGGCGCGTCCAGATAGCGCGAAAGTGTTAAGAGACTTTCCTAGATTAAACAACCGACCCACAATGATAAATTAGAGTGATCTCACCGAGGTGGTTGGGAGCTGTTTTTTTTTTTTTTTTTTTTTTTTTTTTTTTTTTGAGCCAGATTTAAATTGGCCACCAAAGTATAGAGAAACATGCTGGCGAACTCTCAACTCTCGAATGTGTACTTAAGTGGATAAAAAAAACTCTAAGCTCATTCTCACTATGGAACTAAACGAGGACAGACGGATGGTGGGTAGCATTGTGAGATAAAATAAATAAAATATAATAATAATATTAATACACAGTGTAATTGTAGATCACTCCTTCTTCAGTCAGGAATGGCACAGATCAGTGATGACAACGCCATCTGTGAGTCTGCTCCCGAAACCACCTCCAAATGGACAGCGCCATCAAGTGAAATGATCCCGAAACCACCTCCAAATGGACAGCGCCATCAATGAGGATTCTCCCGAAACCCCCTCCAAATGGACAGCACATCAAGTGAGGACGGGATATACCGGCCACAGGTGCTGGATGACTCGTTTTATCCAGCCTCTGTTAATGATGTGATTGTGACTATTGCCGTTGGGCATTGTGTAGTGGATTATGAAGATATCCCCGACTTTATTGCACGCATAAGGAGCTTAGTGGAGATTGAAAAGCAGTATGCGGCTACAAATCCAAAAACATACTGCAATAATTTTGATGAAAGAGTTATGAAAATACGAGCAGTAGAAATGTTATATGATAACTTCCGTTTGGAGTCACAGATCATAACACCCGTTCACCTCGGTTTGGGAAGAATAGAAGTATGCTACAGTAAAATTGAAAGTGTTATAGAATGGGTTAAAGCAATGCAAAGATTGCCAAAAAATATGCAGGAGTGGATTTAAGCTTACCTGAACATTTGAGATTACTCAATCAGAAAGTTTATATGCAGAATGAGTTTACAGCTCTCTATAACTCCGATTATAAAGGATGTTGCACTGAGGTAAAACAAGATGGAGAAAATGAACATTGGACGATGACTTCTATATGGAAGCTTTGTATTAACTAGCTACAACAGTACAACAAAGCCTTCAGAAGATTGGTCCAAGAAATACATTATTATTTTTTTTTTAAATTAATTATTCTGTTCTGATTCTTGTTGTAAATAATAAACAATTTTTTAATAAAAAATTACAATAATGGTCATAACCAGCGAAAATGTTTTCTAATGTGGAGGGATGACATCTTTTGGAATTAATCATATCTTACCACAAAAGTTGATACATAAACAATGTAAATAAACTATTAAAATAACCGACCTTCAGCACACAATGATAAGGCTTATCTTTTTTTTCCTCTGATTGAAATATGATATAAACATTAATTTGCACAATATGTCTTTACTAGGAGGAGTAACGTTTAAACCATCATACAATTGTGAAAATTTGATAAAATAAATATGGTCTTAAATTTTTGAAATTATTGTAAAAAATAATATATGTATATGTAAAAATTTAACCTATCATACATTTGATTTACAGGTGGTAGATTGGATTGAACATTATGACTGGCACCAACATATGGAGAAAAGTAATTTCTGTTTTTAACAAGTTTATTGAAAATGAAAATCATCAGTTTAGGCCACTAGGCAATGATATTATAACCCAAATAACAGACACCAGCAAAATATGGGAAAGTCCGGTTGCAAAGATTATGTGGCGAAATCTGACTTATAAACAAAAAAAATATATAGTGAGACCAGACACAAAACCAGAATGTGAGATGGGTTCAACCATACAAAAATTTATTATGGATCAAAATGTCCGACTACTCATATCATCACCCTCTAATGGTTGGACTCAACTTGAACAAGAACTACATCAGTTGGAATGGAGAGGTGAAGCCTTTGTGAATGGTGAAGAGATTACTAGTGGTGGAACTGACTGTTATAATCAAGTGCTGATAATGACATCTCCTAAAAGTTTTTTTAAGAATATTTCAACATACAAGGGTGATAAAGTTATTTTTTCATTTGATCATCAGTCTTACCTGACCCATACAAAATGTGATCGGTGTGAGAGAGAAATCTGCAATGGTAATTATCTGTCCAAAATTTTGACAAGAAAATTTTTTGCCTGTGATATTTGCCAGAAAAAGTTCTTTGCAATGTACTACTTAGTAATACATTTCAACACACAACATGCATATGAAATACCGTGCCATGTGTGTGGGATAGTTTTATTGAACAGAGGTTGTCGAAAAGTCCTTTTTGATAGTTTTTTTCAGAATTTGATGAAATTCCCACTCGTGGTGGAAAGTTACCAAAGTTATTTATAAGAAAATTAAAGATAAAATATCATCTTCGAACGCTGCAGAGTGGTGGAATTTTATCTTGAATGCAGATGAAAAGAAGATATACACAATAATAACACCAGATGAAAAAAAGGCAGTTAGAGAAACAGATTAATTTCTCACTAGATGTAAAAAGGAATAAAATATCCAAAAAGTTTTCTTCAATTTACCCTTTGGAAGAAGAAATTTTGTATATAATTAACTGTCTTAATATTTTTCCTGATTTGTGTAGAATGCTACGAGGAGTATTTGATCATCATTTGCCACTAGAAATAGAAATAGATGCAATTATTAAATTCACAGGTGAAGGTTCTCTTGTAAGTGTTTTTGCTGGCACTGCATTCATTGAAAATCTATTGAGATTAAGAAATGTGGACGTGAAAGCTACTGATAATTACTCAAACATAAGTTCTATATCATGGATGGAGGTTGATAATATAAATATCTCTGAGGCAATTAATAATAAATATCATCCAGATGTTCTTTTAATGACATGGCCACTAGAAAAAAAGAGTTCAATCCCAAGTGCAATGGCTGAGGGTAGTTTTGATATGAGCACTTCAGGATATTGTGAAATGATAGATGAACTCAACTTAAGTGAAAGAGAACCTTTAAAGTTTGAATATTATAGTGATGCCTTATATGCTATTAAAGAGTTTAAGGGAAACAAGTTCATTTATGTTGGAGATAAAATGTTTTGTTGTGAGTGTAATGCTCTTTTTTCCCATTATCTAGAGGAAAATTTTGAAAAGGTGAATAGTGGAATTACATTATCAAAAATTCACTTCTATATCAGGAAACCAACAAATTGATCAAACTGTTCTAATAGACTATATTATTAAGGATTAGTTTTTAAAGGTTGAACACTAGAAGTTTAATGCTATTATTATACTTTGGATGTGTAAAAATATGTAATAAATACTGTTTTTATATCATAGCCTACCTAAATTTGAGAAGTATGACACATGTTTTTTTTTTATTAGAAATTAGTGTTTAAAATTATTTTAAATATTAAAATTGAATTCACATCAGGTACTGACTCATTAGTCTCGTATTTGAAATGTATAGGGGGACTACAATGACATGACTTCCCTTAGCAATACACTTCAAAAAAAAAAAATCCCACTGAAAAGTTTTTTTGTCCTAGAGTAGGTGGGCAAAACAGTATTATATTTGTATGTTTTTAATTAGAAATTATCGAATAATTATTCAAATTATTTTGTATATGAGATAACAAATAAGGGGTTATGCATTCATAAATTTTTCTATTTACCATATTATCTCCAAGAATATATAAAACTGTACCAAAAACAGATGTCATAAGTGTAATTGTAATTAGTTTTAATATAACTTTTGTTTGGCGATTATTTATAATGTTATTTGAATTTTGATTATTAGGTTGGTTAAGGTTGGTGGAGTTGGAGGTAGGACTTGAGATGGGTTGGTGTTGCTGGGATTAGGGTTGTTGCTGGAATTATTAGGGTTGTCACTTGAATTATTAGGGTTGTTGCTAGAATTAGGGTTAGGGTTGTTGCTGGGGTTAGGGGTGTTGCTGGGGTTAGGGGTGTTGCTGGGGTTAGGGTGTTGCTGGGTTAGGTTAGGGGTGTTGCTGGGATTAGGGTTAGGGTGTTGCTGAGGTTAGGGTTAGGGTTGTTGCTGAGGTTAGGGTTGTTGCTGGAGTTAGGGTTAGGGTGTTGCTGGGATTAGGGTTAGGGTGTTGCTGAGGTTAGGGTTAGGGTGTTGCTGGGTTAGGGTTAGGGGTGTTGCTGGGGGTAATAGTTTCTATACTAACTATAGTCATTATATATTTTTATATATGTATAAATAAAAGTAAACAAATAATATTATTATTATGATAAATAACAAAAGTATAATAGTATTATGGTAATTAAATATATTTGTGGGATGTATAACGGTGTAATGTCTAAGAGAATGTTCTTGAAGTTCCAATGATATTAACCTCAAAATCGACCCAGTTTCACAAACATAAATAAAATTTTTATTAAAATTTGGGTCAATGGCATGTATTTTTGAATTAGGATATAAGTAGGTTTTAGCTAAATTATAATTATGTGGATTACATAGAGCTTTACATCCTTTATTAAAAACTGCTTTCTCAAAAGATGAAGTTTCCAATAAACTTTCAATATCCATTGAATTATTACAGTTCCAATATAACTGCTCATCTGGAATGGTAGCTAAAGGATGGGAAGCATCTTCTATAATATTTTTTTTTCATTGTCAACTAAACTTTCATTACAAAATCTTCGTTTATATTTGTCTCTTATGAGAAAAATTCGATCTCCAAAATTTACAAGACTATATCGAAAACCCAGTATTAATTTTATTATGTAAACGCATAAATTCTATAAAACTCTCACTTGTTTCTAATTTGGAAATTTGTTTTAGAATGGAACAGTATGGATAAATTTTAAACCACTCTTTAAATCTTGTCCAAATTAGAATTGCCTGGATATATTATATATATTATCATCGTTAAATATTGTACATATAGATTTTTCATCATATATTTCACAATCATTAAGACACGTAAGCAACATATTTACATCTTGTAAATAATTACAATAAATATAATATGGATATTTAGTCTGAATATGTATCCGGAACATTTCTCGTACTTTTGTTCCATATATAAATGTTAATTTTCTTAAAAAATAAAGGTCACCACAAAGAAGTGCTTCTATATTTGCTTTGAAATTTTGAATATTAGTTTTATTAGAAAATGCTAAGAGATTTGGATCAATGATTTTTTTAATATTTTCATCTCCTTTAATAATAATATCATTAAAATCATCTAAAATCTTCTTTATAATAGCTGTATCATTTATATCTTGAATTTGTCCATATAATTTACCTATAGGAAGCAATAATAATTGATCCAAGGTATTAATAATTTTAGTTTCTTCCTGTTTATTCATTTTTTATTTGAAATTACATTACTTTAAGTTTTACAATATACAATTTTTTCAGTAATATATACCATATCTTTTTCAAGAACTGTTTTGAATGGTTACGAAGAAATGGAATAAAATCAAAGAACTGAGCAGCATTTTCTTCGTTAACCAATTTTTCAAAATTCGAAGGTGTAGTAACATCACTGAAACCTAGTATTTGATGTTTTCTGTATGGAGACTGACTTATTAGTTGACGCATTTGTGAAACTGTCAGAAATACTTGACCAACAAATATACGATTGAGCTGTAAATCTTCAGACCTAATCACATTGTATAATCCAAATTTGGAGTTAACATATTACCTAGGGCAAAACTTCCCGATATATGGCTAATATCACCTATTTTTTTTTAAATTCTTGATAATATCTGTTAACACCTGTATCACCCATGAGGTAATGTCCTAATACATACTGAGGCGAGCAAGATAAAAAATGTTTATCAAATTTTTCAATAATAGCAACATTACTTCCTAATTTAGATTTGTATTCTTTTACATATGTGATAAACTTATATAACTTTGAATCATAAACTAACGGAAATTCTTCAAATCCCTATTTTTTTTATTTCCAATATTTTGGGGATTGTATAAATGTAACAAATGGGTATTGACATTTTGATGTTTCTGTGCCTCGTGTAATTTTAAAATATCACACTTTGATAAACTGATCATTGTCTTATTTGATCTTATTATTTTTATATTTGAAATATGAAAGTGTTACCACCTCCTCCAGCCTTTGGGTCATCTAATCTCACCACCTCACAGTCGATATTAGGAATCCAAAGAAGTTTTTAAAAATTACAAAACATGATGAAAATGTAACTAAAATATTTGAAAAACTTTTCCAAGATAATGAATTGAAAATAAAGGAGGGTATTGAACATTTATCTACAACTATGATTCAAACTTCGTTGGAACACGTCCGTATTATTAGTCCACCTAGTACAGTGCAATGGGATATAGAGAGTGTGAGATGTGCTATGAATAAAAACAATTGTCCTACACATGAGAGAGAGAATGGAGAAAATAAAGAGGGATTACAGTTAACTCCACGAGAAGCTCAAATGGTATTATCAGATATATAGTCATGTAATGCTAATGATGTATATTTTATCAATTATTTTTAAAAAGTCTTACCTCTCCAGATTTACCATCGCGAAGAATAGTCACTAGACTAAATATTTAATTATACAAAAAATGTGTATGTATTATGATATTTTATTTTTCGTTATTCTTACTATTCTTAGTATTATTATTTGGTTTTATTTATTTATATATTTTTCACCAAATCAGATTGAAGTAAGTAAAAATCTGATACTAAACAATAAAAGAAAGACAATAGAAAAAGAATCTTTGCCACTCATACCATACTCTATGGCTGTATATAAACATAATAATAAAAATACTAAAAATGAATGTGAAAATGTTTTTGTTCATATTATGCCTCAAAATTATCATTTTTTCGTAGAACAAGGCCAACTCATCTACCATCCTTTCCCCAAAGAATAATATATGTTGTACATTATCAGAATTTCCTGAAATAGCATATGTTTTTTCTGTGGAAGAATCAACTACTTCTTTAACTATTCCCCAAAAAACAAAATGTGTCGCCGACCTCTTGAGTATTTAAAAAGTAACATATATACACTAATGACATATCGTTTACAGACACACCATTTAAAAAATCCACTAAAACTTCTCCATCATCTCGCACTCACAGGATGTATAAAATTAATAAAAAATGATAACTAAAGGAGAAAATATTTATTTACTTTATTTACAAGATCCCAAAAAAATCGACATTATCTTAAACGAAAACGAAAACGAAAAAGAAAAAAACGTAATAAGGATAAAAAAAGATCATCATTACAAATGTACAGTAAATTCCATGAATTATCTAACATCAATAATTGTTATGTTGATAATAAAAACTTGGTAGAAGCTGAAGTATATATTTTATGGAATTATGATCACATCACTATAAAAAATGAAGACCAGGAAGACTTTTATCTCCAACAGCAAAATCTTCCAGAAGCTTTAGCCATATATTCCAAATATGTCCGCTTTACTTGTCCAATTTGTTTAAATGAAAATAGCAATAAAGATCTTATAATGTTACATTGTGGGCATGGTATATGTATTTCTTGTTACCAGATGGATAACTTTGACAAGTTATTTTGTGCCATATGTCGACGTTATAATCCACAAGTTTTAAAGGGTATTGGTTCCTCTCAATAATTGTTTAAATATTTCCAAGTGGTTGTATACTGAAAAGTTGGTATAGATATAGCTTTTACGAAATTGGGAAAGTTGTTGATTAAAAAATTTTCCTTTTAATATGATTGTGAATGTGAAAATGTTTTTGTTCATATTATGCCTCAAAATTATCATTTTTTCGTAGAACAAGGCCAACTCATCTACCATCCTACTTCCCCCCCAAAGAATAATATATGTTGTACATTATCAGAATTTCCTGAAATAGCATATGTTTTTTCTGTGGAAGAATCAACTACTTCTTTAACTATTCCCCAAAAAACAAAAATGTGTCGCCGACCTCTTGAGTATTTAAAAAGTAACATATATACACTAATGACATATCGTTTACAGACACACCATTTAAAAAATCCACTAAAATTTCTCCATCATCTCGCACTCACAGGACGTATAAAATTAATAAAAAATGATAACTAAAGGAGAAAATATTTATTTACTTTATTTACAAGATCCCAAAAGAAATCGACATTATCTTAAACGAAAACGAAAAAGAAAAAGAAAAAAACGTAATAAGGATAAAAAAAGATCATCATTACAAATGTACAGTAAATTCCATGAAATATCTAACATCAATAATTGTTATGTTGATAATAAAAACTTGGTAGAAGCTGAAGTATATATTTTATGGAATTATGATCACATCACTATAAAAAATGAAGACCAGGAAGACTTTTATCTCCAACAGCAAAATCTTCCAGAAGCTTTAGCCATATATTCCAAATATGTCCGCTTTACTTGTCCAATTTGTTTAAATGAAAATAGCGATAAAGATCTTATAATGTTACATTGTGGGCATGGTATATGTATTTCTTGTTACCAGATGGATAACTTTGACAAGGTATTTTGTGCCATATGTCGACGTTATAATCCACAAGTTTTAAAGGGTATTGGTTCCTCTCAATAATTGTTTAAATATTTCCAAGTGGTTGTATACTGAAAAGTTGGTATAGATATAGCTTTTACGAAATTGGGAAAGTTGTTGATTAAAAAATTTTCCTCTTTTAATATGATTGTGATTGTGAATGTGAAAATGATTTTGTTCATATTATGCCTCAAAATTATCATTTTTTCGTAGAACAAGGCCAACTCATCTACCATCCTACTTCCCCCCCAAAGAATAATATATGTTGTACATTATCAGAATTTCCTGAAATAGCATATGTTTTTTTTCTGTGGAAGAATCAACTACTTCTTTAACTATTCCCCAAAAAACAAAAATGTGTCGCCGACCTCTTGAGTATTTAAAAAGTAACATATATACACTAATGACATATCGTTTACAGACACACCATTTAAAAAATCCACTAAAATTTCTCCATCATCTCGCACTCACAGGACGTATAAAATTAATAAAAAATGATAACTAAAGGAGAAAATATTTATTTACTTTATTTACAAGATCCCAAAGAAATCGACATTATCTTAAACGAAAACGAAAAAGAAAAAAACGTAATAAGGATAAAAAAAGATCATCATTACAAATGTACAGTAAATTCCATGAATTATCTAACATCAATAATTGTTATGATGATAATAAAAACTTGGTAGAAGCTGAAGTATATATTTTATGGAATTATGATCACATCACTATAAAAAATGAAGACCAGGAAGACTTTTATCTCCAACAGCAAAATCTTCCAGAAGCTTTAGCCATATATTCCAAATATGTCCGCTTTACTTGTCCAATTTGTTTAAATGAAAATAGCGATAAAGATCTTATAATGTTACATTGTGGGCATGGTATATGTATTTCTTGTTACCAGATGGATAACTTTGACAAGTTATTTTGTGCCATATGTCGATGTTATAATCCACAAGTTTTGAAGGGTATTGGTTCCTCTCAATAATTGTTTAAATATTTCCAAGTGGTTGTATACTGAAAAGTTGGTATAGATATAGCTTTTACGAAATTGGGAAAGTTGTTGATTAAAAAATTTCCTCTTTTAATATGATTTTTAAAATACATACTACACTAATACTATTATCTTCGACCGATATAATAACATGTTTTTCTAATTGATTTAATAAATAGTATAGCTACTAATAAAATTTCTCCAATTTCCTGAGAAACATTTATTTTTAAAATACCGTTACTGGTGATACTCAACATATTTGTATCACTTTTATTTAAATAGATTACAGATATTGTTTGTAATGAGGATAAATTTGGTTGTGTTACCACATTCTGTTGAAATTTTAATCTACCCTCAGTTGCTACAGGGGGGGATGAGAATAAGAGAAAACATTCTTCGTCCAGATTGGGAACTTTTTTCCATAAATGAGGTATAATCTGAGTGTTTAGTACATTCATGAAGTTTGAATTCTTTATTAGTATTTCCTCGCTCGCAAATTTCATTAGTAATTGACGCATCCAATAAGTACTTGGCATCTTGAATGTAGACATTAATTGTGGCTGTTGACAAACACTTGGGGCAATATTTATACTCGATGGGAATATTAAGAATCCAAGAGAAAAATCCTGAACATTGTAAACAATAGTAAATTTTTGTATTAGATATATCCAACATTATATTTTTTAAATAATACAAAAAATAACTACAATGAATAGTAATAACGGCTTACAACATGAAAATAACATACTTTTAGAATTAGATAATTTAATAATTGAACAATATATTGATGAAATTGATAAAATTTATAAAAATTATGAAAAGATTTGTTCAATATCTCGATTATATTCGTTATGTTCTAAAATTATGAATATATTTAATATAGCCTCTATATTTCTATCTATTTTATTACCATCACAAAATTATAGTTTAAATTTTAGTTTAGTCGGTATATCATTAAATAGCATGTTTAGTATTGATTTGCGTAAAGAAAAACTTCAACAAATTGTATCTGTATATTATCTCTATATTATTCCTGATTTAGAAAAGTTTATTTATGATAATATAAGCAAAGATATACGACAAATTCGGAATTTTCAACATGAGATAACTGCAGGGAAAATTAATAACAAAATTAGTAATATTAACAATAATAATAATAATCCTAGTCTTTCTTGTTTAGATAAAATTGCTCAAATGAAAGAAATTATAACAAATAATTATACAAAATATATGGGTGAAATGTTTTCTGTGCCTGTAAGCTTAACTTATGTAAATTATACAAGTATTATATTGTGCTTCAGCACATATATATTCCTATTCATTACTATTCCTCTAATACACATATACTTACCCCCTCTAATATAAAATTTTTGGTAAATATATAAAAAAATGGATGAACATGTTATTGATCAAATATTTAGTAAATACCTAAACAAAAGTGATTTGGAATGTATAAAACAGGAATTCAATCGTCCTATTTTTAATCCACGTACGCAACGAGAAATTATAACATATGTCGAAAATGAAGATGAAGAAACCAATAAACAACAATCTTCTCCTCCTATATCCACACTACAAAGGCGCAAAAAACGTTTATTACTTAACCCATCTAGTTTGAAGAATTACAAGTGTACGTTTGAAAAATTTGGCCGTTTTAAGCTTCAGCAAGTCGGTCGGGAGGCACTGGTTACACCAGATTTGATAAATATATATAATGTATATTTAAATCGGGATGCCAATTTAAAATATATGGCGCGTCTAACCAACGTTCAAACACTAAACAAGTACATCGTAGGTCCCATTCTTGGACAAGAAATGCGTCTTCCTCGTACATCTGTTAATTTACGCCGTAACAATAAGCCTATTTTAGATAGCCGTTTGATCGCTCAGACGGTTGCTAGAATATGGAATTTTTCTCAGTCTGAACATGCTTACAAAATTTACTTATATACCATACAGGTCTTCGAGCCAAAGAAGCCAACAATGTAACTTATCGTAATGTTGTAGATGCATATTACCCAGCCACTCAGACTGTAGTTTTGCCAGTAGTATACAGTAAACACGGTAAGGATCACAACATTCCCTTATTAAAAGGAGGGGCTTCCACTTTTTTTATTCAATACCTCATTCCCTATGCAAATAAGAAGATGTTACGATTAACTCTACTGAAATATCCTGGGACAAATATAGCTGATCATTTGGATAAACCTATTTTTGATTCTAGTTACCAGAGTACACATAAAGTTTTTAAAAGTTATCTTTGGAAAGTTGCTAAAGAAAGAAATCAGAAATTATCCCCTAATGAAGAATATAGTGTTCAAGAAGATTTAAAAGGGGCAGGTCTCCATTCACTCTGAGCTGATTTTGCTACACGTACTTTTAACAGTCTTTCAAGACAATTAGGTAAGAATCATATTTTACCTTTTAAAATTATTAGTGAAATTTTAGGACATTCAAACGTTAAGGAATTTTTAAAAAGTTATATTAATCAAGGTGAAATAATAATGGAAGGTGGAAATGAAGAAGATGAAGAATTTAGTGGTGAGGGTGGCGTTGGTGAAGTTAACCAATTGCTTACAAATGATGAAAGTATTCACTGGGGTAGCAATGCACGAATGGCCCTACGACACCGTTATCATCATATGAATGTAAATACAATCTCTAATTTGGAAGATCACACTTACCCATTGGCATCTAAAGAGGCTTCACCAACCATAAATAATAATTCTCTATCAATATCTAATAATAATAATAATATACTTACTAATACAATTACAAATAACCCTATTGATAATATTGGTACAACTATTACTATTGATACTGCTACGACTAATGCTGCAGTTAATAATATTAATAATAATATTATTAATAATAATAATAATAATAATCGAATCGTTTATATATAAATAAAAAAAATATGTAAATAAATAATTAAATATATATTATATATATATAACATGCAATCTTCTAACATTTATAATTTCTAACTTCTTCATATATATATATATAACTTCTAACATATATATATATATATATATATATATATATATATATATATATATATATATATATATATATATATATATATATATATATATATATATATATATATATATATAAAATGGACAATAATTGTTTATTGTTAGCTTTCAACTACATTCAAAAAACATCTTATGAACCAAATGATAGTTACTATAATCCCCGTCTTTATAAAAATCATATTCTTTATGAAGCTTCTGTTTTAGTAGTAAATATGTCTAATGGTTTTTGTAATGTAGATAAATCAGCTTTTCATTTCCCTCTTAAAAATATTTATACATCTCTACATTTAAAGGCAGATGAAGATGAAATGATTAGTGATGATGACGATGATGATTTGAATAAGTGCCTAGAATTGTTAGTAACCAAGTTTAATGTAAAATATGCTTGGGTTTATGGAATTAATCAAATCCTTTTTAAATTACCGGTATTGCAGTATCTTACTGTCTTTAATATAAGGAGTTCAACTATCTATAAATTTGGAGAAGAAATTAAATTAGATGAATATTCCATACCAAGACCTATACAAGTTTATAATAAACGTAATAATTTTCCACCACCTTCACATAGTATAACTAATCTTTGTCAAATGCTCTCCAAAAATTTAATTAGAGGATATCAATATTCTTTGAAGACTATTAATTTTTATTCAGATAGTAAAAAGAACCCAGATTGTAGACATTTACATTGTTCTTTACATTTCAAAGCGACCAAGAGTAATTCAACGTGTGCATGTTTATTAAATTAAATAAATCGCCTCATTCTCATGTTTTTATCCGCCAGTCAAGATCTATATTTAACCGAATACAAAGAATACATTAAATGCAATCCAAATCACAATGAACGCTTCTGTCAATTCATGGCTGGACGTGAAGTTGAATTCAAACTACAAACGCTACTACTCAGTATGATTTATCCCGAAAAATTTCATTGGGACTGTTATAGAAATGAAAATGGGATTTATGTGTCAGTAAAACTAATAGATTATCCAAGGAAAAATATAGATAAATATAAATTAATTAAATGGCAAACTAGTCAATTTTCTAAACTTATTATGACGGAAAAATCAATCAACCATCGAGATTCTAATTTCATTCAAAATATTATGATATTTTTGGGGTTTGATGAAATATATAATGTACATTTATTACCTTAGTAAATAAAAATGGAATCTATTATTAATAGTAATTTATATTTACCTACATCATCTGATGATTACTCAAGAATACTATCTTCAGATTCAATATCGTCATTACCTTTATTTTCACAAATTTCTTTACAACCCGAACCCGAACCCGAACCTGAACCCGAACCCATACTTGAACCTGAACCCATACTTGAACTTGAACCAAGACCTAAACCTAAAATGGAACCAGAATCAAAACTAGAACAACAAAAAACAACCAGAACTAACAGATTTGCCATTTTCGTCTCCTCCTCATTTCCCAAAAAAAGATAGAGGTAGTTTATACAGTCATGTATTTGATTATAAAGTGAAAAAGAATAAAGAATTACGACGATATCTATTGAAAATATACATTCAACAAAAATGTTCTCCTAAAAACAATGATGATGAAATGTCTAAATTTATTTATGAATTTGGTAATCAAAATCTAGAGGATATGGACAATGAAGAATTGAGAAATATTATAAATATGATAACTTTGGTACAAAATATATTATCAGATCACTCTTATGTTAAAGACTTCTTTCAATTATTTAAAAATGTTTCTGAACAAATTAAAGACATTGCTCTCCAGAAATATCCTCAGTATTTATCGTCAATAAACTTGATTTTTAAGCAGATTATAATTAGTTTACAACGCATTGAAAATAACAGGAATGAACATGTTGACAAATTATTAATGCTTCTTTCATTAGACATGAAAGATATGAAACACTATCAACCAACTTCTTCTAGTACAATAATAATACATGCCTTGGTTCAAACTGGAATAAGTTTAATTATGTGTGGTATAATAGAATTTATTAATAATCGGGGTAAGGTTCAGGCAGAATACGATGCCAATCAATTCTTTAATTTAAAAGAACATGATGAAGAATTAATGGAAAATGTTGAAGACAATGATGATAATCCAATAAGAAAAAGTTTCAAACCTTCTTCATAAATAAATATTTAAACATCATATGTGTTCAAACATCAGGTACCTTAGAAAAATCTTAAAATACATTATGCCTACTATACAGTCCATCTTGGATACATCAGTGACAATGAAACAGAAGTGAAGTGCATGTTGTATGATTATATAAAAGGAGTTTAATATCATCTGGGCCTTCAGTTTATTAGCAGTCAGGATGCCCTCCGCATCCTCTCCTTAAAGACAAACTGACATAATGGGAAATTACTTGGAGAAAGCTGAAACGAACAAAAAATCTAGAAGTCCAAGTCCCTTTTTAGAAGAGGAAACAATGGATGGTAGGTAATAATACGAATATGTAGATGTTTTATACATTTTTTACAATATACCTTTTTTTTTTTTTTAATATATGTTTATGTTTTTTTTTTTTTTTAGAACAATCTACACAGCAGTTAATGTTGTCCCCCCTCCCGCCTGAAATGGTTATAATAGAGGAAGATGATGAACAAGAGACAAATGATCTTGGGATATTGGAAATGGAACTCTGTATTATTAAAGAGAAGAATGTCGAAGGTGAAGAGAAGACTCACATAGTGTTCCAGATGCCAGCTAAAGTACCAGATTTATTATTAACGGGAGCGGATCCAAAGAATAATGTGTCTCATCAAGCAAGTACCTACAATATTCTCATGGCAGATGTGTCAGGATCCATGTTCATTTACTGGAATGGAGTAATGATAGGGTGGAACAAATATGTGGCACCTCATTTGGTAGGGAGAACGAATCTGTTCGTGTTTGGCAGTAAAGTTGAATTAAAACGATCAGAAACAGACCTAATAAATAGTGATTTTGCTAATGGTCGTACAGATTTGACTGGTGCCCTACAAACTATTGTACATGAAGTTTACCAATGTAAGGAGAGGTATATCAAAGTGTTTCTTATTACTGACGGCCATCATAATACAACATTGATTGAGCCAAGTCATGTTATTGACAAAATGAATGAGGTTGAGAATAAGATTTGTGAGGTTTTTGTGTTAGGTGTGGGATGTGACTTTCCCGTTCAGTATAGTCTGGATATAAGGACGCGTTTGCACAATGGTAGTACCAATATGCCTTCACTTTTCTGGGCGAAAACGTCAGATGAATTAGAGGAAGAGATGAAGAAAATTGGTGGATACATATCTGATGGAACTTCACCGATCCTGAAGTTGTCAGTGAAAGGTTTCTTACTGCCAGGGGGTATAGCCAAGGACAAATTCTACCTGAATGAGTGGGTATATTTTCCCTGTGAACAAGAACAAGTGAAACAACTTAGATTAATATATGGTAATAATGGATGTCACATTTCACCCCAGTTTCGTCGTATATCATTATTTGAGTTGAATGAAGTATTTCGACAATGGAATTCTGTTATTATTCAAATTAATAATAAGAAAGAACCAGTTCCTTCAGATGTATTACCTTTGATGGAAAGAATTTTGAAATCAATTCAAGCTAGTGAGGAACTCAATAGAAGATCTATTCGAGATCGGTTAGAACAAAAAGAATTAAAAAAATTTGAATTAGAGTTAAGATCCTTGCTTAATAAAATAAGAGTAATATTAACCACTGAAAAATTCCAAAATGAAATAGATCTGGCTAAAAATATTCTGAGTACAACAGTAAGAGGTGGAAAATATGAAACTAAATGTCTTCAGATGAAAGGTCATTCAGATGAAGATTATAGAAATGATTATAAAATGTTCATGGAGATTTATGAAGAACAAAAAAAGTTGATAATGCGCATTAAAAGTGATCCAGATGATTATTGTCAAGTAACAATGACCTCCACTATATCTGACTTGCAAGATCGAGATTTCCCCACGATGTTGAATAGTAATAATAAATATGAGTTTTTAAAACTGTTTACGATCTCTGGCATTCCCGTGTATGCTCCACATAGTGACTCTGTAACAATCAATCCATGGTCATATAGTGTTAGAAGTATACTGAAATGGCCATATACTATCTTGAGCCAGGTTGCCATAGAAAAAAGCAAAGTAGTGGAGTTGGTATCTGACAATAACTTTAATGCCATAATCCCGATCTTTTCTCAAGATGCTTCCCAAATTATGGCCCCATTAATGGGTACAAGACTCTATGCGATGTGTGCGACTAATGCAATCACAAAAAATCCACACATTATTGATTTTGACATTCACATGGCAGCTTTAGGAGTGACCTGGATGAGGATTCTGTTTGAAAACCCAACTCAGCCTAGGCCCGAGTTTCTGCGATTGCGTATTGCACACATAGAAGCAACAGCAACATCGGGGTATCTCCACCGACCAAGTTTTAAGAAATATTGGCAAGTGCTTATCAATGACACGGCCCAAGCACTCATGACAGAGAGTTTTGAAAGAAATTTGGGGGAAAACCCATAAAATGTGAGTCACTAATTAAACCTATGTTTATACTTTACTTACATCAACGAAGGGATGAGACTCCTCTAGAGGATAAAGTTGTTATCAAAGTTGTGAGGATGATTCTCTTAGAATACATTGGTCGTTGCCTTTCTAAATATAAGAAACAGGAAAAGAATTCCACACCCTTCACTGATTTCTTTGCCAAAACACTTGTTGATGAAAAGCTTAAAGAAGAATGGGTGAAGAACTACATTGCGACCTCAGAAAACCTGACCCTTAAGGATTTTTATACCTTAGAAGAGGTTGAGAAGACAGCCAGAAAACATTTTAAAGACGAGGACATGCAAAATATTAAGGAAAAGTTAATTGAACAGATCGCCATAGCTGTGGATATGAAGAAGGTAGAGAAGCTACGGGATGTTTTTCTGGCTGGAGATATATCTTGGTTTTCATTGCGAATTTTTGCTAAAGAAGTTGGTCTAAAGGAAGAGGTTATTGACAATATGTTTAATGAACACAACGTGTTTATTTATACTGCACATGCCCTACAGTATAGAGACTCTCGTGAACGGCTAACTTCAAATGTTAGTGATAACGTCCAAGCTTTAGTGACTCAGCGGGTTCACCAGGAGAATTGTCTCAATATTTACAAGGAGTTTGAAAATATAATTGTTCAACATAAAAAGGATTTGTGGTTGCAGGAATATTTATCAACACACAGAGAAATTGTGCTCCCCATGACAAGGTCACAAATCCTAATAGAGGCTTCTGGACGAGGAGTTCAGGTAACAAATGATACTTTTGAAGAAGTGTATAAGAAATACCGACCAGATGTAGGGCTGTTGGGTAATGCTTGTCAATGTCGAAATTGTCCTTTTTACCTGATACCCAGTAAAAGGTATAATCAACACTTACATGTAGCACGTCATTATTCTTCAAATTATCCTCATTATTTGCACACGGCAGCCTATTTTTGCAGGCATGAAGACATACCAGCTGATATCTTGTACCAAGAGTCTATTAGTAAGTCTCAGTTAGATAATGCTTTCATTGAGGACCTTACATTTTTACAAAATATATATCGAGAAATGGCCCCCCACTGATGATTAATTATTTAATAATTCATCCAGGGCCACCCGATGTGGGTGGGCCAACTCAATTGTTATTATTGCTGTGGCCACCCAAGTGCCACATGCCGTGACCACCCCTGTTGATTTTCCCCTACCTAAGCTTTATTAATTAAACTTGGCTCGTGCCATATTTAAGGTTAGTAGTAGTATCTATCATTCATGCCCTATTGTACTCACTACACAATTTTATGATATTAAATTGGGTGGTAATGTTTTTTTATATAATATAATTATTGTATTTATGTATGTAGTTAGAAAAATATATTTATTGGAATGGTTGATTTCCTTCATTTTCCCAGAGCATCTTCACACAAACTTTATAGCATATTAACACAAACAAGGTTAAATCTGTCACACACACACACACACACACACACACAAACAAACAAACATTAAGGCATTCAAATAAACAATGTTTATTTATTATAAACACATCGCCTAATAATGCCAATATATATATATAACTTGTATTATTTAGCTATGATAGTGTTATATTAGAGCCTGAGTGTGATAATGACTGGGTACAATGTTCAAATATCAGTGATTCAATGCTGTTCACGATGTTCACAGCGCTAGCCACAGCACCACAGCATTATTTCGTTCATCTAGGAATCTTCAAATGATTTTCTCAGGTTCCTTTTCAAAATAAACGTGTGGTCAATTATTCATTTACAGGAATTAGTGACCAGGATTGTGATAATAGCAGGATTGTGGTTATAATTAGCGTTGTGCGTAGTATTGTGGAAGGAGGAATTTTGATGAGGGAGGGGCGATATTGAGGTAGCCTCATTGTGTGTGTGTGGCTGGCACTCTTGTTTTGCTCACCATACTAGCTTAGTGGTTCGCTATGGGCAACACATATGTACATGGGTATATATAGTGTAAGAACAGCAACAGGAGAATGTTGAGAGGAGCTATTTCGGTGAGGGAGGTGACGTAATCGTAGCGTCGTCTGCTGTGTGATTTTTCATGCAGTGTATGGTGGATGGTGGCCACTGTACTGTTTGGACACAATACCGGCTTACTTCCATAGTTCTGGTAAATAAAACATGTAGATAGGTATATAGAACATGTGTAATAAGAACTATAATAATATGGTGGGAGGAACAATGTTGGCGAGTAAGATGTTGGAGTGAGGGAGACTGGCTGGGTGAGGCTGCTCTCACTCGAGGTGTTCTGAATGTGTTCATGGTCAAATGCTCCTATTGGCCCATACGAGGCAGCTGCTATTGGCCCATACGAGGCACCTGCTACTGGCCCATACGGGGCACCTGCTATTGGCCCATACGGGGCAGCTGCTATTGGCCATACGGGGCAGCTGCTATTTGCCCATACGAGGCAGCTGCTATTGGCCCATACGAGGCAGCTGCTATTGGCCCATACGAGGCAGCTGCTGTTGGCCCATACGGGGCAGCTGCTGTTGGCCCATACGAGCAGCTGATATTGGCCCATACGAGGCAGCTGCTATTGGCCCATATGAAGCAGCTGCTATGCGGTGTTCTGAATGTGTTGATGGTGAATGTATATAGTGTGTGACAGTGTATAGTGTGTAAATAGATTGTATATATACACAAATTAGCATGATACATAGGAAATATGTGCTGCATATGTGCGCACAAGTTTCATGCACGTAACACAGTGTCTACGGACAGTACGGATGTTGTACTGCGATATTATAGTGTACATGTTCATTATACATTGGATTGGCACATAAAAACAATGAAAATGTATTTCGAAAGGTGCGCAAAAATGAACGAAAATATATTCGCGGCAACTCGCGCACCCCGCCCCGAGCGCCCCACCGCCCCCGAGAGCTTACGGCACGGGCGCACGGGGAATGATGACGTCACGCCCCAACTTCCGGACCCCATAGCAGCCAAAGTAAGTACAAATTTCGACTTTTTTTTTTACATACCCATACTGAAGGAAGGGTTTAATAATAGTGGATATTCTATTTTCTAGTTCACTCTCTTGTTGGTTGGTGGAATCTTCTGTGTTAACATCTTACGCTCGTTCTTGAGGTAAAACAACTCTTTCTTTTTCTTCCCCCCTTATATATTCTATTTTCTAGTTCACTCTCTTGTTGGTTGGTGGAAACTTCTGGTAGATAACAACATTCTTCTGTGTTAAAATCTTATTCTCGTTCTTGAGGTAAATCAACTCTTTCTTTTTCTTCTTCAAGAGTGTTTCCATTCTTTTCAAGTTTTTATTCAACTCAGCTTGTCTCTGCCTAGGGTTAATCTGGGAAAGCATCTTCGTACAACTTTTTCTTGGAAGGGCAGCAAAGCGTGTGTGGTGGGCTGGCTGGATGGCCGTCCGTTAGTGGATGTAGTGAGAGTGGCCACGGATATTTATATATGTGGCTCAGCTAACACAGTGCTTCCGGCAACCAGCTATTAGTCAGAACCGGGCTCTTATCTAGGCAATTCACAAACACAACGAAAACAACATATGTCCCATACAGTCCTGCCCTTTTGATAACCTACACTGAATAATAATTACCAAGTCAAAATTTAAAAAAAATAAAAACATGCACACTTTTATTTAATGAAAATTACAGTGGAATTAATATGGAATGAAACATGTCAACCATTTGTGACCATTGAAAAAAAAATCCTTATTCTTGCATCTTTCATATTGTTAAGCTAAACAATGTCCCAGGTTCTTTCCTAACTCATGCATTTGAAAATAATTTAGAGTTTTATTATCTTCTTAGCATGAAATGTTTCAGGATTGTTGTTATGGTAGTTTACATATATTATGTGCTTCTTCATACCCTAAAAAGATCAGAATATTTGCTATGATATATGAATCTTGATGATTCACCCTTGTTTGCTTCATTATGTGTTTGTTAAAATTCCTAACCTCCCATTGAATCCAGTTATATTTATTTTTAACAAGAGAGTTTAGAATTGTTACACCTACATCCATTCCATTTATGTTTCTCCTACATTGCCAATGTATTTTCTCGGGCCAAACCATACTGAGCAACAGCGCTTGCAGTTTGTATTCGACTTCACGTTCAGCCATATATTGGCACATTCGATCCTTATCCCTATGATTACTATTAATGTAGTCTTTATATGCTGTCGTATATAGCTCTTGACTAGCCGATATGAACATAAGAGTAAGGCGGTTTATTTCATTCAACAGACAAGCACAAGTTGAACTACTCTCACCTTCTAAATGAAAATTACACTGTAGATCATTATTGCTGTTTTTGTTTGTGGTATAGAAGGTAATACTCTTTGTGGAATCCTGGTATCCATTAATCAAATTTTGGGCGAGTAAATGACAAAGATTTGTAATACAATGTAAAACTGGTGGAAATGTATAAATATTACCCCGACGATATAATAAATTTCGAGATTCATTAAAAGATTTATTTATTGTTATTTTGTCTCCAAATGTGTGGATGTTCTTATTTCGGATATCGAACACTGCCAGATTTTGTAAAACAGGTAATTGGAATAAGATTTGATTATTTCCATAGACCCAGACATATTTTATATCATATTCGGACACCAGAGTTTCTAGACATTCGCTTAAGTTATTTAATTCTTCTTGATTTTGGTTTAATTCTTCATCTGTCATTTCATCTTTGTTCGTTTTTGTATTTATATCTAGATACCTATCAATGCATTTCAAGGGGAAATGAAAGACCGATTTGTCTACATAACAATAACCATTAGCCATATTTACTACTGAAGCAGAGGCTTCGTATAGGATATGTCGTTTATGAACATATCCATTCGATTCAGAAGAAGTTTGTATATAATTAAAAGCTAATAAAAAGCAATTTTCCATTATTATTAAACTTCTATTTTTTTAAAGAAACAAATGTATATATAATAATAATAATAATAATAATAATAATAATAAAGACAAGTATAGTTTAATATTATCAGATGATATAGTTTAGTTTATTGTTCATAGCGTTGTTTATAATAACAATATTTGTTGGTCTAATTGTAAAACTTATTGTTCAAAAATTATAAGTATAACCGTTAATCAATGCTTTTTGGGGTTCAAACCAGCATATGTTTGATATTCTGTTAAAATAGCTTTTTTTATGAATTTATTATAACTAAAAAACAATAGGAAAAAAAGAAAAAGTAGCAATGGGGTTAATACGAATTTTAGTTGCTATAATCCTAATTGTAGTCGTTATAATAATTATTTATTTACGCGGAAAACGTATCAATGTCAGTAAGGCTATCAGACATGATCCGATTCCAGAGTCCTCCAATCAAGAAACATACCATTCCGTCAACAGTCAAACAACAAAATTCTCTGAACTTACTCATGAAACAACATTACAATCCACCATCAGTCCAACAACAACAAAATTCTCTGAAACATTACAAACCACCATCAGTCCAACAACAACAACAACAACAACATCCTCTGAAGTACTTCAAGAAACAACATTACCATCCACCATCAGTTCAACAACAACAACAGAGTCCTCTGAAGAATCTAATATAATCATCTCAAAGTTGGAATCATTATTCTCCCCGTTTATCAGAGATATAAATCCCTATAAAGGTCTCGTAATTATTCCTAAACCACCAATTTCGTATAATCCTAAGAATAGAATCGATAGTGAGAATACAATCAGTAAGCCTTTTAATAGCTTCCTTTTAAATTACAATAAAATCCACAGATATTTATATAATAATATTCTCTCAAATAACGCAAATTATGTATGGCAAAATTCTAGTTACGACAAGGGATATTATACCAAAAATCCAATTATTTTAATATTTCCTTGGAATATTAATGATTTGAAACCTAATGTTTATACAGATCAAAGTGAAATACAAGATGTTATATTACAGAACCATATAAATGCAGTACGGACCAAATCACATAATAATAGAAAAAATTCGACATGGACAAATTGTGGATATCATGTACCCATGCGGCAAGTCAAGATATATTTATTCAGGGATTCTCTAAGTATGATTTTCCTATTAAAGAAAATTCATTACCAACATTTGTGGTAATGAAACTTGAACTTCAAGATGGTAATAATGAGGTGGAATGTAAAATGGTGGCTAAGAACATTAATTCCTCAGAAACATTTGCTAGCATTAAATTTAATATCTATGTGGAAGTCTCAGGAGAAGAAAAACAAGAAACAGGAGGAAGAGTAGGACTCCTCCCTGATATGGTTTCCGATTATGAGTCCAGAAACGTAATATTCGAGAGAATGTAAAATTATGGTATCGTGTATTCAATACAAGAAATAATTATTTTGAATGCTGAAAAATCAACATTGAATGTCCTATTCAATACAATGTGCATTGGTTGATGGACTGTTTCATTTCATTTCAATAAGATAAAATTAACATTGGACTTCAAAATAGGTATTTTTTTCTCACCCCATAAAAAATGAGTGAAATTGTTAAAACAATCTTGAGTATGGTACATTTCCCTGAGGATGGGACCTCAGGTTTAAGAGAACGTATAAATATAAAAACTTATTTAAACAATGTTTCTGCTAAAGATGATGATGAAACAAGAACAATCATATTACTAAATAAATTGTTTCATTTATTTGATCTATCTGATCGATACATAAAATTAATAACTAAAACATATCCTCTTATTAAAAGTCAATATCAACAAAAGGAAACCATAGCTTTATTAAATAAACAATATGATGAGTGTAATATGGAAAAAAATTTCCTAGAGACTGCGATAGCAGAAAAAGAACGCGAAATAATCGACTTAAATAAACAAGTTGACAAGTTTACAACTGAAATAGAAAAACAAAAAAATATAATAAACAAAATAGAAATTGACAATAATGAATATGAAGAAGAATTGAAAACCCAAGTATTGTATTTAGGTCAATTAAAAGAACGTGAAGATAAAATAGAGGAAAAAGACAAACAAATAAAAGAATTAGATAATAGAAATATAGAAAAAGACAAACAACTAACAGAAAAAGACAAACAAATAACAGAATTAGGTAATCAAATTAAACAGTTACATATTCTAACTAATTCAAATAATACTGAAATAAAATCTAAAAATGTTGAACTCAATAAAAAACTACAAATATGTACCACACAATTATCTGAACAAACACAAAAAATAAATAGAATAAATGAAGAATTAACTCAAACTTATAGATATATTACCGAGTTAAAGAGTTCTTTAAACGATTGCGAAAGTGATAAAAAAATAAAGATTGATATAACTGAAACTTGTAAACGAGAAATAAATGAAAAACAAAAACAAATAGAATTTTTTAATCTAAAGCGGCTTAATGAAAAATATCAACTAGAAGAAACTTACAAAAATGAACTTGAGAAATGTAACTATGAAAAACATGAACTAGAAAAAACCTATATGAAACAACTTGAGGAACAAAAACTAGCCCATCAACGACAATATGAGGAGTTATTATCACTCCATGTTACGAACCCGGATCCAGCGTCCGAGCCTGGAGCAGTGACAACCACGCCATCTGTGGGTCAGCTCCCGAAACCCCCGCCAAACGGACGACGACACCTGGTGAGGACAGCGTGTACTGGCCTCGAGGACCAGTTTCCAGTCTGGTTCCGCGCTCAACACCGCCACTCCTGACCTCTGGTGAGGTGGTGCTCCGACGACAGCGCCATCTATGGACTGGATACGTCAGGTGTTTGTGCCCGAGCCCGTAAGTGAGGTGTATTAGTGTCCCGGTTATTGATGACGTGTCTGCTTACAGAGCCGACCTGGGACCACTGTGATGGAAGTGGAGTCAGTCTACCCGAGGCAGCCAGTCTCCATACCTTGAACCTTGCAGCAGCTGTTGTGAAGTCATCCCCCCGGAAGAACACTGTGGTGTGTTAGCCTGCCAGTGGAGTGGCAGTAAAAGGATTTACCCGGGACCGACTGTTGGAGACGATCATCCACTGGGGTACTGAAGACAGGAGAATGACTTGTGTTGTCACACGAGGCTCCTGTCTAGGGCGTTCCCCTTTTATCGTTCGTGGAGTGGCCGTACCAGCCTTGTTGGCTCAGAACCTGCCAGCAGACCTGCTGGACGTGTGGTTGACGGCCTCCACGGCGGTGCCCCCAGTGGACCTGTGTTTTGGCTGACCTGTGGCCCGGGTAGGCTCGGCATTCTCAGAGGACACGTCGTGAGGCCACGAAGAAAGCACCAAGGACTCAGCACCGAGAGTTGTAGCACCAGCGTCTTCAGCAGACAACGATTATGGATTAATCCCCTTGTATAGTGTTAATACCCCCCCCCCCCCTTGTGTAACCGTTTTATATATTATTTATTGGTGACGGACATTATATTATATTAAGTTCTTAACTTTCTTTCCCTACTCCCTTTAAGTTACTTGCGTCACGGATCTCATCCCTTGATAGCCACTACTGGCTTGGGAACGGATACATTATATCTTCCTCTAACAACATCAGAGTAAGGACCCCGTTGCGTCCCGAGAGGGCCGTAACACTCCAAACAAAAGAATTTGAGAAACATCAACAAGAAGAAGAAACTTATAAACAACTTCAGGACCAAATGCTAAATAAATATAAAGAATTATTGGCGAATATAAACACAATAAATAATTTTATTAATACATTATTTACTAACTTTTTAAAAAATTTATATAATCAAATGATGATATAACTGAATGTTTTTCAAATATATTGTTTATAAATAATAGTTATTCAAGTGAAACAAATAAACTAATTGAAAAAATAATAATAAAGATTATTGATCATTTTAATACAGAACACAAGAATTATATTCGACAAGAACACACAAATAGAATTGCTAAGTTAAATGACATTATTAACAATAGTAATTATAATAATAATGATCTACAACCGGAAAATATGGCAAATATATTATTTACTAACGAGGAAGAAAGAGGGTTATTTAATCATATACTAAATAGTTTCAAAAATAATATTACTGATGAAATAGTAGAAAAACACAAAAAAGAATTAATGCCTTATGTTGATTTAAATGTTGTTTTAAAGCGTCAGTTACAAGAACCAAATTATTTGGTTAAAATGTTAGTAGATGAACTTGCATCTATGGATTTAGTTAAAGAAAAGATAATAGAACAACTTGCGGATTTATACAAATATACAAAAGAAACAAATTATGAAGTTATAAAGGTATATACTTTTATTACAATTATATATACAATTTATCAGAACGAAATTAAAAAAGATTTTAGCATACGATATATAAAACACTTTTATGTAATTATCTTGCAAGTGATTCCCAAATCATATGGTGATACTTCTAAAATATTAGCCATTCAACAAATGCAGGAATCAGAAAATTCGGTATTAAAACAAACTAATAAAGAAATGAATTCTAAAATGTTAGTCATGACTTCTGAATTAAAAGAATCGAAAATACATTTGTCGATGATTAATACAATTGATGTTTCTTCAGACTATGATGAAACTCTAGTAGAAAAGTTCACTTCTATTATCAGAACTATTATTAATGAACTCGATGCTTACCTATCAGAGAAGTGCTGAAAAAAGTATTTGTTATTAGCATTCGATCAGATTAAAGTAAAAGAAATATTTTGTAGGAATAGTGTTGCCAAAAATGAAATGAAACAATTATTCTATTCTCTTTTGAATCATATTTCTAAACTTATATTCTGCGCCCATTTCTATAAAAATCTTGTTACGGTAATAAACGATAAAATTCTTATGCCTTCTATTCAATTAAACCTACATTTTTCACAAAACCTATATGATATCGATACTATGAAAAAAGCTTTATTAAACTCCCAAAATATAAAGAAAGCTATTAAAACCCCCTCTGTTTTTCCCATTATATATAATATTAAGGGTTTAACACTGGAGAAAAAATTAACATTAACGACGATGAAATTTACAAAAACCAAATAGTGTCTATTGATAACAAGGATAACAATTTAAAATTACTTACATTATTGAACAGTGATGATATTGAACAAGAAAAGAAATGGTTTATTGAAACACAAATAATAAAGAAGTATTTAAAGGTAATCGGCGATGAAATCATTTTAAAAACAATTTCCTCTCAGAAAGTTTCATCACAGGAAACAACAAAAACATCAAAAACATATAAAACAACAGATTCGGGGACAAAACAAAAAGATGCCAAACAATGATCAAAATTAAATACCCAAGACAGACGAAAAAATGAAATATTGACTCTGAAAAAGAATCAAAGAGGAAAACAGTTCATGAATAGGAGAGGAACAGATGGAAAGCAATTGGAAGAGGAAGTTGATATTAATCCAATAAATGACACCAGTTCATCAGTTGAAGGTAAAGAAGGAGGATATTAAACCAATAAATGACACTAGTTCAATAGTGCTAGAAGAAAAGAAGGAGGATGAAAAGGAAATAGAAGAGGATGTAATAATGCTAGACGAAAAGAAGGATGATAAAAAGGACTTTTTTTTAGGGGGGGGGGGGTGAATAATAAAAAAAAATAAAAAAAGGAGTAGCAGGTCGGGGAGTAGGCAAATTAACTCTACTCCAAAAAAAGAGGGAAAGAGAATAGAAAGATTTTAAGAAAACATTCAGCCTTTGATTATATACTACTTATCCATTAAATTATGTGTTTATGATGTAACAAAATAATCAGAATTAGAATTTAGTAATCGGCCTATATTAATAAAAATATAGAAAATATTAATTAAAATAACTTGTATTGATTCAGCAACCTATGGTGGAGGGAGGGGGATGGGATAGTGGTATAAAAGGAGAATTTCTGCCTATTTAAGAGTCACAACCCCTTGCTCCCTCTCCAGCTCCAGTGTCAGGTGTCAAGTAAGGTTCAATACAGTCTACTGAAATTAAGCAGTTTATCATTCAGTAGGGTAGTGGCGGGCGTCATTACAGTATAACTGTTGATCCATATGCAGTCATCTAGTCCAGCAAGAATTTCATAACAACACGCTTCAATAATCAATTCCTTACCAGTTCAGTTTATGAATCAAATCATAAAAAAACCACACACCCTATTTCTTATTGTTATAGTACCTACATTAACTACTTATGTGCGCAATGATCAGGTACAGCCAGCTATCTCAGCTGCAGGAACAAGTCAGAATATACCACTTCCTAAGCCATTTGGAAACATATAAAGAGAGCATAGTGTAAAATGATTGACTTGTAATTATTTGTCTCTTTCAGGTAAATTGACATTTAGAGATTGATTTTTTATTCATTATACTACAGTAAAACACAATTATAATAGTAATTTTAATTTATTGTTATTCGTTCTTTCCTCCCTCAATCCTCCCCCACCCCTTGTTTCCGAACTGATGAAGGGTTTCGAGATAACTACTAACTCTTCTGGGGAAGCAAAAGAACAAGCTGAAAGAGGCCAAGCTGCATCTGTCTTATGAGCATATGTCTTGTTTGGTTGAATCAACGGTAAAAGCAAGGTCATCTTCTTCCTCATTATCGTCTTTATCGTCGTCCTCATCGTCGTCCTCAGACTCATTCGAAAGTGACCGGTTCATTGACAAACTAAAGGGCTTGGTACTAAATAAGGCCATAAAGAGAAAGATGAAGAAGAAAGAAAAGGCATTAAGGAAGCTTGATTCCAGAAAAAATCAAATGGCCATGGTCTTCAGATAGAGATGATGACACCAAGTCAGGGGAGGAATTGGAGAAGCAGGAGAATGTGGAGGAACGTGTCTTCGGTCAGGAGACAACAACAGGCACAGGTATGTATTTGTAATTAACTTTACTAATAAGTGAAAATTATGACGTTTTAGGTCTGACCTAGTTAGTCTAGGATGGACTGAAATTAATCCTTTTAATTTCAGTTGTACGTTATTTATTTTTTTGTGATTAAAAGTTTTTTTAATTAGTGAATTCCTATGCTCTGTTAAAATTTATTCGGCAGAGAATATATTTATGTCTTTCTTATTTGCTACTACACAGCTCCGCAACTTCCCAAAAAGAGATGTCGAAGTGACAGACACTAAATGGAAGATAGAAGTTGTTCAGACCATTCGGAAGTTATCATTTTATTTTTTTATTTTTTTTACCGAAGCCATCATGGATAAAATCACACAGACTGGAGAAAAAAAATGAGGAATGCCTGTATAGCAGAACCTTGAAACCGGTTTCTGAATGTTGTTGGACCACAACTGCATTGTGGTGGCTTATTTCCCCCAGAAAATGATTTTACAAAATAAGCATGAATGGACAGTTCAATCAGAAAATAGTAGTAGTTGTTAGTCACTCTAAATAAATAATTGGGGTAAAAAAAGGTAAAAGAATGAGATACTGAATATATTATATTGTATTATATTATTTCCACAAATCAATTTATTTTATTATCCTACCACATCCCAAATTTTACCAAAAGAACAACAGATTATTATTATATATATTTTTTTTTTACATTCTTTGCTCATTGTTAAAGATTTAAAATAAAACCACCAATGCTAAATAATATATTATGTCTTATGATCGTATTCGTGAGATGTCTTTGTGGTCAATTTCAATTTGGCAGTTTTAATATCATTAATATACACGAAATAATTTCTCCGGCTCCCAGGCCCCCACCTTTTTCTAGTATTTGGGCAATTTTAAATTCAAATTCACTTTTTTACGTAACTTCTTCAACCCAGCAGCCAAAAGCACCCGTGTCGAGCAATAGTGGGATCGCATCCGTGAGTGGGCGTCCCGGCGTCCCGTAGCAGTCATACTCCCCAATTTCATTAACTTTCTGTCGCCCACAAGTTAAGGTAAAGAAGCTGCGCTGAAAAAAAAATTGAAACAATGCTTATTGATGTCACAGAGAGAACATCAATACACCTCAATCAAAAGAATATTGATTAGAAAAAACGATGAACACCACCAACCTCAAGCAGAAGAATACTGATTTAATAAATTTTTTTGGACCGTTGAAGGTTGAAGTCAACATTTTTAAAAGTGATATTTTAGATAAAGTGTTGAAAACCATGTGATCAAACTCATGGCAGCGAAGTCCACCTAGTAATGTAATAGCTGGTTGCCCGGAGCAGTACTGTGTCAGTTGAGCCATATATATAAATATTCGTTGCCGCCGACCACTCTCACTCTTATATTACATCCACTGATGGCCAGCTTCGCTGCTCTTCCAAAGAAAAAGTTGTCCGAGATGCTCTCTCCTCAGATGAACCCCAGGATGGAGAATAGGACACAAGCTAGGCTGAAAAAAAACTTGAAACTATGCTGGGAAGAGGAAGAGGATAAATTAATATTGAAGATAGAGAAAGATTTGTTACAAATAATCCACGACATCAAGCTGAACAACACCAACCTCAAGCAGAACAACACCGACATCATCAAGCAGAACGAGACAATATTTTTGAAGACAGACCAAGAGTTGTTACAATTAATCAGCAAAATAATCACCAACATCAAGCAGAACAACACCGACATCAATCAGAACAACACACTATTGAAGATGATAGAGCAAGAGTTGTTAAAAATAATCACCTACCTGAAGCAGTACTACACCGATCTCAAGCAGGAGATTGATGATTTAAAAAATGAAATTAAAGAGTTGGAAGGCTGAAACAACCCGCCTTTCTTTTGAGGAACTGATATGTGCAACGACTTGGAAGTCATATTAATTTATAATTTGACCAAAGAGCAAATGTTATTCAAAACTCCCGCACAGTGACTGACATAGTGACTGACGTGGGTACATCACCGACCTGAAGAAGAAGAATACAAACCTCTGGCAGGAGATTGCTGATTTAAAAAAAAAAAACTTTCGAACAGTTGAAGGCTGCCTCATTTCATTTTTAATTCCACTGTAATTTTTACTAAATAAGTGTGTATGAATTATAAAATAAATTGCTTTATTTTTTTTTTAATTTTGCCTTTATTATTCTAGTGTACATGGGTAGGGGAATGGGGGCACCTTTTTATTTCACTGTAATTTTTCACTAAATAAAAAGTGAGCCCAGAATGGGAATAGATGTAGTATAATTAAAAAGTAAGATGATAATGTCAGTATGGCTGGCACTAGTTCTGGTGAGTGTCAGTACAAGTTGTCATATGTCGGTATTGTGAAGACTGTCTAGACATGTGAAGGTGAGTTTGGAGTGAATGAGGACGACGCCTTGCACCCACCTCCTCCAAATAGAGGGGAGGGGGGACAGGAGACATTTATAGCTTTTTGGAGACATGATATTTAAGCTATCTCATTGATATATCAAGTGATTCTTCCATTGAAGTTGGTGAGGAAAACATCTATTTGGAGCCGAGGAAATAATCATTAAATTTTGTGTGTAAAGTTACTTCACCCGATTATCCCACGCTGGGCTGGATGCCCATTCATCTTTAAAAATTCGTATGTACAAAGTAGTGGGTAATTTTTCTTCATATTTAAAAAAACTACGGATAGTTAATTGGATGAGGGTATACTCACACACAACATATTTGTGTTTTTTCAGGTGGTAACTTAAGTTGTCATCACACCCATTAAACAAAACCAATTCATCATCTTGAAATACTACTTTAATATGGTTTATTTCAATTTTTTCCTGTGATGAGGCCTTCGACATCAAAATCACTTGATAGGTATTTTCAAGCTTGACTCCATTATTTTGTCTCATGAATAATTCATATTTTATTCCCCACTTTAGTAGTATTTCTTCAAGTTTTATTAACATAATCTTTACAGATTCAAATTTCCATATTTCATTGGGGTTAGTAGGGTTGGGTTTAATCTTTACAGATTCAGCTTCCCATATTTCATTGGGGTTCATTGCTTTGCCTGTAGGGTTGGGTTCACTCAGAGTCTTATCATTTTCAAAATTTGCTGTTGTCTCGTTAGTATCAGTCATAATGGTGATCTATTTCAAATCTGTGAATGTAAAAAAAAAAAAAATATGTTAAGGCATATGTAACTTAACTGATCAATCAACATTTTTATCTAAGATAGTATAAGGTGATGCAGGACTAATAATTAGAGATTTAAGTAGCCAGAACGTCGTGTTGGGCCTGCTATATAAATAAGACCAAACAAGACCCTACCTTACCCAAACTAGGTCAATATAATTATATTATCTTATTATATTATCAAATTGGACTCACTAGATACAGCAGAGGACTAGGGTTGTAACTGACAGTTGAATTCTTTTATATATATCTTTTCAATTCTGACTTGAGGAGTAGGAGGAGGAGGAGGAGGGGGAGGGGTGAGGTGTGGGGTGTGCAGGCCCGAATGCGTCTTCCCATAAAGCATAGTTAAATCGCCTTCAAGTATATAAAAGCGTTATGCCCAGTATTATTACCTCAGTGTTAAGTGGTCTGATGCAGCATGCATATGTCCATAGTGATAACTATTTAATATTATTTCATTGTTGACATATACAACAACTATGGATTCACCACTTTCTATAAATATGTTAATGATGACCCTTGATAACATATACCAAAAAAAGATGAAAGAAAAACTTCCAGATACATTTGGAGCATCATTTCAGAAGATGATTTGTTATGCTGAAAACAGTTTAAAGTCTTCGGAATTGTAAGTATCATTATTATAATATGTTAATAATATATATCATGTATATATTTTTATAATATCCATACCCCAACAAATTATTACTTATTATTTACTCTTTTTTTTTCTTTTGTTTGTAGGTATGAAAATCTTTTAAAAACATTGAAAGAAAAAAAGAAGATAAAAAGAATAAGTGCAAATGTCCCACATGGAATCCTATCCCCTGAAGACGACCCTGCTATGCTTCATGACATAAAGGTCAACTGCTATGGCCCTGATGACACAATCTACAACAATGATCCGGAAGTTCGAAAAAATGTTCCTAGTGGTGTAACACTCTTGGAGTTTAAGGGACAGTTTGATTTAGTGATCTTTGCCAATAAAAAATTTACTGGTGGTATTGGTGATGAGGATGATAAACAACCGGAAACAAATGATCTATGGAAACAATATTGCTTAGAAGATCCCAGTACTACTACTTCTAAAGTAGTTTGTATGACTAAAGTGAATGGTGAATCAGCTCATTTCAGTGGCAGATACATTAATGGTAAATTTTTTTTTAATTACTGGGAGTAAAAGTGTTCATATGTTAATTGGAGAAAGGGAAGACATTGAGCGGTATGATGGAGAACGTTATGTTGTTGCTAAGGTTGTGGCCAGATCACTGTGGGATACATTGAATAATATGGATATTATCAATCGACATTTGGTATATAGTATCTTACACTATACTAAATGTACAGCTGTGTGTGAGCTTCTTCAACATGACAACCAACATATTGTTAACCTCAGTCACTTGGATAAGCATCAACTCAACGTTATCTGTTTTACTCCATTGTGCAACGAATATGAAGAGACTAGCCTTCTTGCATTACCTCCACACTACACACTCAACCTGTTTACGGCATTAGGCTTTACATCTCCTGCCTATTAAATAATTGAAGCTAAAGATGTAGTGAAACACCAGAATAAGGTAGGCTAACAAAAAGTCTATTATACAAGGAAGTTCCAATTTATATTGTCACATTTTTCAATACAATTTCTTTTATGAAACTATATTATTAAATTATTTTTTACAGGTGCGAAGTGATTTTTACAAAGAAGGTGAAATTTTTTATTTTCTAAATGAGAATGAAGAAACAATTGGAATGATAAAAGTAAAAACAAGATGGTATGTAATACTGAGAGCCTTGAGGGAAAAAGCAGTTTATTGTTTTTTATCCAAGGAAAAAAACAAGCAAAATTGGAGTTTAGAGAATAATATTCACTTAACTCAATTACGACTAAATGAAATTCAGAAATGGCTCAAGTTCTCGATTTATATTTTACAAAGATGTAAGGTGAGTATGATGGGTAAAGCACCTACCTACTTTGTTGTCATAAAAAGACCCTCTTAAGAAATTAATTATTTGAAAAATTAGGTTGAAAAATAAGGGATTTATAACACTAATAAATAAATAATTATCATTACTTTCAGGAAATGGGGACAAGTTTTCTACAGTGGCTAAATGAAAAAGTAGAAAAAAAACATATTGCTGTGGAAAATATTAGGCCCCAATTTCCAACAAAATGGAGCAAGTTTCTTGTTGAAAAAAATTTGACTGACAATTTTGAAGATGATGAAGAAGAATTAGGTGGTTAGTTACCATTAACTTTATTATACAGTGGAAGGCATTGGGAAAACAACCAACTCAGTTACACATTTTCGTCTTGATCATCTTTAGAAGTCTATAGAGACAAATTAACGTCTTCATTACTGTCGAGAAGTGGACTAGGGACAATTAATTAAAATATGTTTTCTAGTAACACCTGTGGTAGGGATGACATCTTTTAGACTGGAGTTTGTATTGATTTACACATGATATATAAAGTGTTCATCAGTAAAAATAAGTAATATATAGTTAGGTAGTAGTATTTTTTTTATCTGGGACGTGATTTTTTTTTTTTTGGGGGGGGGGGCGCCTAGGTTGAGAAAAAAATCTGTGTAAAAAATGTAGTAAAATTTTCACAATTAAAATTTCTATTTTTATCACAGAATTTCCACTTGGTTCCCTATATTTTTCTTACCATTATTTCAGCTTTTTACTAAGGGATTTGGTAAAGGATTTTAGCTGATAAACTCTATAGTCCCAATTTTAAGTCTATGAGTCAACAGGAAGAGGAGGAGGAGAAGGAGGAGGAGGAGGAGGGGTAGGAGGGGGGAGGGAGATTGTGTATTATATAAAGAGAGAGAGAGAGAGATGCCTCTCTCAGTCACTAACTAGTTAGTCTAATACAACACTCACATTTTGTTTTCATAGCAATGAGAGAAGAAAAAATCGTTTGGAGACTTTTAAGGACTGTAACTTCAGTGTAAACAGTCAGGTACTTGCAAAGGCGGGTTTCTATTATACTCATTAAGCAAATCTTTTAGAATGTTCAATGTGCCATTTTCAAATTGATGCCACGAACGTAAACCAAGATGAAAATAGAATCATTGCTTTACATAAGAAAGAGAAACCAGAATGCACATTTAATCAGAACGTGAAAAGATCTATTTCTAAGAAGTTTCATTCATATGACAGTTTACGGTTTGAAAAGGAACGTTTGAATACCTACATAGATTGGCCACTTGAATGGTTAGAACCATCTGATTTGGCTCGTGATGGCTTTTACTACCTGCGAACAAATGACCACGTTGCTTGTGTCTTTTGTCGAGGCATTGTTGGTGCCTGGAAAAGAGGAGACACTCCCAGAGGCGAACATCAGCGGCACTTTCCCCATTGTCCATTCATTCGAAACCAACCAGTGGGAAATTTTCCACTGATATTTAATGAAAAATTCGAGGGTTATTCCGTTCCACTGAGAAATAGTAAAAATTCGTCCTATAGACAAGGAATAGATGTCTGTGGTCTAAGTCCAATGACAGACAATGGAGTTCACCAGCATACCATCGCCAAGCGAAAAGACTACTTAACACTTGAAAGTCGCCTAGCAAGCTTTAACAATTGGCCTGAACGTGTAACACAGAAACCAACTGAGTTGTCAGAAGCTGGATTCTTCTATTGTGGTTTAAGTGATCATGTGCGCTGTTATCATTGTGGGAATGGACTTCGAAACTGGGAAACGGATGATATACCTTGGGATGAACATGCTCGCTGGTACCCAGAGTGTACCTTCCTCTTCTTGACGAAAGGAAAAGAATTCATTAATCAGGTATGTCAGCTACAGTAACTTGAAATGAAGGTTGACTATTATTATAATCTTTATAAAAGCCATTTGTAACATTAACTTTATTCTTTTTTTTCAGGTTCAAGGGGAAAGGCCACCTTATGAGACAAACCCTTCAATAACCCATATCAATGAAGATCAACACAAACTTATTAAGGAACTAGACATAACTAAGCACCTTATTTCAATGGGTTTCCAGGAAGATCATGTGATGACAACGTATCATAATCAACTCAAAGAGAAGGGGTTACCTTTCTTTAACATTGAGTCATTTATTGAAGCAGTCTTACAGTACATAGAAGACGAAGTTAGAAAACGTCTAGTAAATAAATTGGCATTGGCTGAAGTTGATGTTGTCCCAAGCCCACCAATGTCTGATGGAAATGAGTTGGCTTCTGACACAAACCAACAAGTAGAATCATCTACAACTTTAATACAGCCTATAGTAGATGAATTGGCATTGGCTGAAGTTGATGTTGTCCCAAGCCAACCAATGTCTGATGGAACTGAGTTGGCTTCTGACCAAAACCAACAAGTAGAATCATCTACAACTTTAGTACAGCCTATAGTAGATGAATTGGCATTGGCTGAAGTTGATGTTGTCCCAAGCCAACCAATGTCTGATGGAACTGAGTTGGCTTCTTATCCCAATCAGCAAGTAGAATCTACAATAGTTGATGAATTGACATTGACTGAAGTTGATGTTGTCCCAAGCCCACCAATGTCTGGTGATTCTAACCCACAATCATTATTTGGTAGAATAACTGATCAAGTTGCCGCTCTCCCAAAGTCAGAAGGTACAATTAGACACAGAGTGATTGAGTGTAAGATTTGTATGGAGAATGAGAGAGAGTTAATGTTTTTACCTTGTAAGCACATATGCACTTGTTTCAAATGTGCATCAAACATATCCACATGTCCAATTTGTAGAGCTGAGATAAAATATACTATTAAAACAATTATATCATAGTAAAGAATGTTTTAGATGTGTGATAATGATATGATATGTACGATTCGAGAGCAATACTGCAAAGCCTAACATGTTGGAATTTATGGAAATGAACGTACAGATGTGCTGGCGGCTGAAGGTGCTAAGGGAAACCATATTGATAATACTTCATACCCAAGACTCTTCTAAGAAATTAGAAAACATCATCGTCAAGAAAGTTGAGTTGGATACAAAAATATGTCCACACCTACAGTAATAAGGATGATCTTAGACCATTTGCATAACATAATGTATCCTATCTATCAATCCGGCTGGAAATATATGAATTTCAAATCTTATTATTCCTATAATAAATACCTTATAATTATTATTGACGAAATATTATTCCTTTCCCCAGATATAATCTCAGATGAGGAAAAGTTGTAGTTTAGTTATACCAATGTGTGTGTGTGTGTGTGTGTGTGTGTGTATCCTTTCAAAATAGATATTTTTTTTTTTGTCTTTAAGGTAGTATAAAAGTGTCACTAAGGTAGCCTGCAGCAGAACACAGTTTATGGATTAATTAGTGGTAGAGTCGCAATCCAAGCACACTACACTACATACTACCTCTTGATATAACTTTCTAGACAGTGAAAGTGAACAAACAAGCAGTGGTAGTTGCAGTACTACTCAATCTCTGGCGGAACTGAAGAAGCAAACAACCATTCCACAAACTGGTCAAGCCAATCAACCAACTTGTCTGTCAACTGATCTACAACCACCCAACCAATCTGTCCATCAACTGGTCTACAACCACCTTTTTTCTGTTGGAAGTTTATTTCTAGGGAAGTGGATAACAATTGATCATATAAAATTAGAGAGCACATACTGTTTTTCATAATGGTTGCACCATATGAATTTGATGACATGCAATTGTCAAGGTCATTAGTACGTGTCTCAGGCAGTGCCTATAACATAGGAGTCATTTTAGACTTAAGCAGAACATCCACTTTCGCTGCTACAGTTCCAGTGGACCCATTGCCTCCGAAATTAGCAGGACCCAGAACACAACAGCAAGTATTGCTGAATATTAATAAGCTGAAACATGAAAACCATATTATTCAACAAAATTTGTCAGTTTTGTATAAAATGTTTAAAGAACAGGAGAGACAAATTTCTATGTTGAGAAGGGGTATAAGGGAATGGAGCATCCAAAAAAGTTCCTTTTCCGAAACCACTATCTCCTCCTACGTACTCAACACACTCACCATCTCCTCCTCCTCCTCCAATTAATTCTCTCAATCCATCGTCCCCTACAATTTCTATGAGAATCAGGTAAATAAATAAATAATTTCTTTTACCTGTTTGAAAATGAAGCCCCACTCATCCTTCTTTTTCTTGCTTAATTTTTGTCACCTAATCGTAGAATTATATTAAATCAATAATTTAAAAAAAAAAATGAGTGAAATTGGTAAAATAATCTTGAATACTATAACATTCCCAGACAATGGTTCCTCGGGTTTTAGAGAACGTATATTCATAAAAACTCTTATTAACAATTTTGTTGTTGTGAATGATGATGATAAAAGAATAATTTTATTATTGAATAAAATGCTTCATTTGTTTACTATCTCTGATCGATATATTAAATTAATAACTGAAACATATCCTCTTAAGAGTCAGAATCAACAAAAACAAACAATAGCTCATTTGAATAAAAAATGTAATGAATGCGAGAGTGAAAAAAGTGAATTAGAAATTAAATGTGGATATCAAGATGCCACAATAACAGATTTAAATACAAATGTGAGAGATTTAGAACTTGCTATTGTGCAGCTTACAAAGAAATTAGGAGACCAAGAAAATGAAATAGAGAATTTAAAGAAGGAAAATTTAACTCTTCAAGATAATCAAAATAAATTGAAAAATAATCTAGAAGATCGAAATAATACTGAATTAATGAAGCTTAGAATCCAATACGATGATGAAAAGAAAAAGTATGAAACAGAATATGCATTTTTGGTAAATAAGAAAGATAGCCAAATTCAACATATCTCCGAAGACAAAGACAAACAAATAAAAGACTTAGCAGATGAAAAAGAAAAACTAACCAATTTAATAAATTCAAATAATACTAGAATAAGATCCAAATACGTTGCACTCGAAAAGGAACTAAAAAGTGCACATGAACAATTAACTATAAGTCGTCAACAACAAGAAGAATTAAATAGGAAATTAGCTGCATGTGAAAACGATATAAGGATCCAGAATATGCAATTTCTGGAATGCCAACAAGCCCTACAAAAATGCAACTATGATAAACAATCAGACCAAGAAGAATATAATAAGCTATTAGTATCCCAAAAACATTATCTTGAGAAATGCGAACAAAAACTACTTGATTGTGAAAATTCTAAACAAATTAAGTATGATGAATATAATATATTAGTAAAGAATATAAATGAAGTAAATAAATATAATATTGAAACATTAGAGCGACTTTATACAAAACCTACATTATCGAATAGCGATATAATTCATTGTTTTTCAAGCATATTTCCTTTAGATGATGATGATGAATCAAAGGAAACAAGAAAATCACAAATTGAAGCAATAATAAATCGGTTCATTCGTCAGTTGAATACCGAACGCGAAAACTACATTTACCAAGAACGTGAAAAGGACATTAAAGACAGGATTTCCCGTTTAAATTATTATATTAATAATATTGAACCACTCCAAAATTATGATTTACTTAATATTTTTACTAACGAGGAAGAACGAAATTTATTTAATCAAATATTAGAAAAATTTAAAACTAATATTATCGATGAAACAGTATATGAACACGAACGTCAAATAATGCCCTATGTAAATAAAAATGATCATTTAAAACGCCAATTAGACGAACCTAATTATGTTGCTAAATTGTTAATAGACGCGGTGGCATCAATAGTTTTAGTTCAAGAAATTATAACCAAACGAATTGTTGACCTGGAAAAAGATCATAAAGGAACGAATGAGGAAGTTATAAAAGTTTATGCATTCGTTACTATTCTATATACATTATTCCAGAAGGAAATAAGGCAAGATTTGAAAGCAAATAATGTACAACGCTTTTATTACATTATCTTGAACGTGATTCATAAGTCTCCTTCTGATAATATTCATGAAATACTGGCTTTACAACAACAAAATGATTTACATGTTAAGACCTTACAAGAAGAAAATGAAACAATAACTTCTAACCTGTTGACCATTCAACAGACAAATGCTAGTCTCCAGGATTCCAACAAACAAATGCTTTCAGAATTAAGTGAGACAAGAATGCATTTGTCGATGATTAACCATGATGAGACTTCGGTGGACCCCATAGAATATGAAGAAACTCAAATGAATAAATTCACATTAATCATCCAAGCTGTCACTACTCAGCTCGATGCTTACTTGGCCGGGACATGCAACAATAAGTATTTAAGATCAGCATTCGAAAAACTCTCAACGAGAAAAATGTTTTGCAAGAATGAAATGGCGAAATCTGAAATGATGCAATTATTTATTTCACTTTCAAATCATATCTTCAAATTTATATTCTGCGCCCAGTTCTATAAGAATCTTGTCACGGTAATAAACGATAATATTCTTCGGCGTTCCATTCAATTAAACCTTTTTTTTTCAAGAGAAATATATAACCACCAAGATATGCTATCTGAAATATTGAACATACCCATGATAAATGAAGCTATAGAAATAGCACCCGTTTTCTCAATTCTATACAATATTATTTATTTATTTATTTATTTATGCATATACAAGAATGTACATAAGGAATGTGAGGATACAATTATGGTAATTACAGTCTTGTAAAGCCACTAGCACGCGCAGCGTTTCGGGCAGGTCCTTAATCTAAGAAAATTTTAAGGAGGTAAATACTTGCAAAATTTATAGACAAAAAAATGATAACAGATTACATGGAATGAAAAAAAAAAAAAAAAAAAAAAAGATGAGAGAAAATTATAGGTACAGTATATTAAAGCACATAGGTAGCTATGATTGATTGCAATGACAGCTTAAAATGGTAGTTGACAACAAATTGGTAGGCACAATACAGCAGAAACAATATAAGATTGATTGCAATGACAGCTTGAATGGTAGTTGACAAAAATTGGTAGTCACAATACAGCATATGGCTAGCACATAAAAGAAGACAGCAATGAACACAATGATAAGGTTGTTTGATATTACATAAAAATTAGGAGATTGGGTACCACTAGGTACAGAGCAAATTTAAAGCTCAGTGTAGGAAACTAAATAGATGAAGTTAGGTACTTTTTGGTTTTGCTTTTAAATAAGGCAAAAGTTTTACAGTTTTTCAATTCACTAGGGAGTGAGTTCCATAGACTAGGTCCCTTAATTTGCATAGAGTGTTTACACAGATTAAGTTTGACCCTGGGGATATCAAAGAGATATTTATTTCTGGTGTGGTGATAATGGGTCCTATTACATCTGTCCAGGGAGAGTTTCAGAGCATGGTTTGCATTTAAGAACAGGGTTTTGTAAATGTAGTTGACACAAGAGAATGTGTGGAGGGAGTTAATATTTAGCAAGTTTAGAGATTTAAACAAGGGAGCTGAGTGTTGTCTGAAAGCAGAGTTAGTTATTATTCTGATAGCAGATTTTTGCTGTGTGATGATGGGCTTAAGGTGGTTTGCAGTGGTAGACCCCCATGCACAGATACCATAATTAAGATAGGGGTAGATTAGTGCATAATATAGTGAGAGGAGAGCAGAGTTAGGAACATAATATCTGATTTTGGAGAGTATACCAACTGTCTTAGAGACTTTCTTAGTTATGTGTTGAATGTGGGTGCTGAAGTTGAGTCTCTTGTCTAGGAATAGGCCAAGAAACTTGCCATCATTTTTATTACTGATGTTAATGTTGTCTATCTGTAGCTGAATTGCATTTGATGATTTGCTTCCAAACAAGATGTAGTAAGTCTTTTCGATGTTTAATGTTAGTTTGTTCGTTGACATCCATAAGTGGACTTTTTTTAATTCATTATTCACAACATTATTTAGTGTATGTGGGTTGAGGTTTGAGTAGATAAGGGTAGTATCGTCAGCAAACAATATAGGTTTGAGAATATTAGAGACATTAGGCAGATCGTTTATATATATAAGAAATAGAAGAGGTCCTAAGATGCTGCCCTGTGGCACTCCAACGGTAATTGGTAGAGTGGAAGAAGTTGTATCATTGATGGTTACATATTGGTGTCTGTCACTAAGATAGGATCGGATGTAGTCAAGGGCAAGGCCTCGGATTCCATAATGCTGGAGTTTAAATAAGAGGTAGTTGTGATTAACAGTATCAAAGGCTTTTCTTAGGTCAATGAAGAGTCCAATCGGAAACTCATTTTTGTCAAGGGCTGAGTAGATAATGTCAAGGAGACTAATGATTGCATCATTGGTACTCTTTTGGGACCGGAAGCCAAACTGGCAGGGGCTGAGTATGTCGAATTTTACGAGGTAGGAATAGAGCTGTTTGTAAATAATTTTTTCAAATATTTTTGATAGAATGGGTAGATTTGATATTGGTCTATAATTGTTTATGTCCGCCGGATTGCCTCCTTTATGGACTGGCGTTACTCTTGTTTTTTTGAGGATATCAGGGAAGGTGTGATACTCTATAGATTTGTTGAACAGTAGTGCTATGGGTGGGGCAAGGTGGTAATGGGTGGGGCAATTAGTAAATTAACCCTGATAAATGGTACGTATTCTATAAGCAACAATGAGGATAATAATCAAATAGTGTCTATCGATAACGAAAAGAAGAATTTAAAATCGATTGCGTTATTACACGAGGCTAATATGGAAGCAGAAAAATCTTGGTTCCTTAAAAACCTAAAAGTTAAGTACGAAAGTGTATTGGGTGATGACAGCATTTTAAAAGCAATCACCTCTCAGAAAGTTTCTTCGCCTGAAACTGTTGAGAAAACAACCACACAAAAAAGAGATAAAACGAACTTAAAAGACGCAAAACAAAGGGCAAAAGATAAGACTAAAGGCAGGCGACAAGTCGAGGCATTATTAGAGAAAAAGAATCTAAAGGATAGACATATAAACACTATAAGGGGAGGAATAGTTGAAAATAAATAAGAGGATGTCGATGGTAAGCAGTCAACTCATTAGAGAAAGGAATTTTGTAAATACCTCCCCCCCCTCAAAAAAAATAAAAATAAGAGACATCAGAGATTGGAAAAGGGGTTCAAGTTCATAGTAAGTGTGAGTTTGTAAAGATTTGCCACCATTCTCCAGCGTGTAATAAGCCAAATCAACTTGATGAGGATCTTTGGTGTAATGGCCAATTTTCACACAGGCATTACTAACCTTGTAATTAACCGAGATTTCAAATGACAAGGTATATTTTAATTGTTTTGGATTTCATCTAGCTCAGGTGTCTGATACTTTTGAGAAAAAATAATATCACATATTATATTTGTATGAGGAATAAGCTTACATTCTAATTCCATCTGAGGAAACAGCGTGAGTTCTTTCTGAAGAGAGCTTCTCGTACCACTTTTTTTTCTTTGGAAGAGCAGCGAAGAGTGTGTGGCTGGCTGTCAGTGGATGGCCGGCGGCCACGAATAGTTATATATGGCTCAGCTGACACAGTGCTTAGTCAGAACTGGGACTTTACGTGGTATTAGTCTAAGGAAGATCAGCAGGCAATTCCCAAAAAACAACGAAAACATTGTTGATAGTTTCAAGCTTTATTTTATGTCATATCCTATATGAAAATGGCAATTGTATAAAATGATGATTATTCAGTTATCACAAAAATATATTTATTATGAAAATGAACATGAGCTTCTGATCAATCACATCCATCGTAAAGGTGAGCTTATATATGTCGATTACTTTAATGAAGTTATAGCCAGTGTAGTTTTGAAGATGGTATGGCGGCATTCAACTAAGCGACTCTCTAATTATTGAGTCACAACTGCAATATACAACAATGCTGAGTTGGGGGATGAGGGGGGGGGAGCTAGAAGGGCAAAAGATAAGCGAGTGATGGTAGGTGGCGACGGAAACACTGCAGTTAGTCTTATTCAACTCCTGCTAAGAGGTCCACACCTTCGGGCCAGGCTCCGCATCATATCGAAAGGTTATTATAGATGGCTCTCTCAGCTACAGAGATATTTAATATACTAATGTATGTGTGTATGTGTCTTATTCTTTTTCAAATATTTTTTTTTCTTTCTTTCACGGTAGTAACCTGTCCATCAACTGCTCAACCACCACCCAACCAACCTGTCCATCAACTGGTCTACAACCACCCAACCAACCTGTCCATCAACTGGTCAACAGCCACCCAACCAACCTGTCCATCAACTGGTCAACAACCACCCAACCAACCTGTCCATCAACTGGTCAACAGCAACCCAACCAACCTATCCATCAACTGGTCTACAACCACCCTTTTTCTGTTGGAAGTTTCTTTCTAGGGAAGTGGATAACAATTGATCATATAAAATAAGAGAGCGCACAGTGTTTTTCATAATGGTTGCACCATATGAATTTGACATGAAATTACTAATAAGGTCTTTAGTATGTGTCGGAGGCAGTGGCTATAACAGAACAACTGATGGTTCGGTTTGTTTAGACTTAGGCAGAACATCCACTTTCGCTGCTAGAGTTACAGTGGGCCCATTGCCTCCGGAATTAGCAGGACCCAGAACACAACAGCAATTATCTAAAAGAAGCAACATTGGAGTAAATTCAACTGGAGCGGCAACTCCATCATCTTCCACAGTAGGTCAGACTGTTGTTGCAACAACTTCCCATGAACTCAGTGCAGAAAATGCCAGTAGAAGTGTAAGACCCGCCAGACTCAGAACACATGGACCTATCAGTATTTCCCAAGGAAGCGACATTGGAGTAAATTCAACTGGAGCAATAGGTCAAGAAAATGCTGGAAGTAGTACCAGACCCGCCAGACCCAGAACCTATGGACGTACCAGAATTTCCCAAGGAAACGAGATTGGAGTAAAGACTCTTTCAACTTCCCGAAAGCGTCCTTGTCCCCAAGACCCCAGTGAAGAAAATCAACCCATAACAACAATGAAGGAAATTCTTCTTGCAAGTAAAGGGTCCCGTATTTTAATCTTGACCCACCAACAGGTTCATCAATTACTTGCCAATACGTTGACCCCAGAACAACTTGTGCTGGATATGAATAATCTGATCCAAGAAAACAATGTTCTTCAACATAAAGTGTCACTTTATCAGGAAATCTTTAGAAACAAGGAGAAATTAATTTCTATTATTAAGAAAATGGGAATAAAGGTTGCATAAATAATTATATGATTATTTAAGATGATTTTTTTTGAATTCATAACATGATAAACTCTGTCAATGTTTCTGAGGTCAATAGCATATGTTATCACAGAATACTTTATGCTGTGTCATATATATTACTTTGTAATGTGAATGTGGATTTGTGTGTATGGTTCTAGTTGAACCAAGTTTCATTAATAGTATATAACAAAAATATTAATATGCAGTATATATCTGGGCAAACTATTCCAGATTTAATCGATATAACCAATAAATTTTTTTATATTTTTCCCCCATCATCATATTCCTCACCTTTTAATCAAGATATGAAAAATATTATGGCTTGTGTGTGTATTTTAGTTCAAAAATTATTTAGTGAAGCTAATGTAAATCAAGCAAATATGTATGTAATAGATAATAATGATAATAATAATAATAATACTAATAATAATAATTATAAACCTCTGCCAATAAATATATTTAATATAAATTCATATGTGGAGGTAGGTTTACTAAGAAAAAATAAAGAATCAACCAAATTAAAAAAAACATTTTTTGACTACTAGTGATGAAATAAAAGCTATTTTAACTATTCAGTAAAAAAAAAAGAAAATATTTCTTTTATGTTGATATATAGAAGAAAAGCCACAAGGATTAATCAGTATAAAAGATGCTGTGTATAGACAATGATTTAAAATACGAGCAAGAGCGATTAGAAACATTTATTAATTGGCCTGTAAGTAACCCAAAGCCCAAAGAGTTGGTAACTAATGGCTTCTTCTATCTGAAAAAAGGAATAGAATGCGCTTGTGCATTTTGTTATGTCTATGTAAATTCTTGGGATGATATTTTAAATGATGACGATTATTTCAATGAAGATATAATACTCATTTTAAATAACAACAATATTAAACTTAGTGAATTTCATAGGAGAATAAGCCCTGAATGTCCATTTTTGAAGGGCGAACCAGTAGGTAATATTCCTACTGAATTTTCATCTTATCTCATAGAACCCAAGTATATTAAGTATAATAAAGATTTGGAATTTGAATTAGATAAAAAAAAACAATTACCCAAGGGGATACTCTTGCATAAAACTCCACATTATGAAAAATATAGTGAGGTTAGAGTTCGCTTGTCTAGTTTCAAAGACTCGTGGCCACTTTCAATAAAACATCCCAGCCCAAAAGAGTTAGCCCAAGCTGGGTTTTTTTTATAAAAAACCACCTAGTGGAGATGAAGTAATCTGTTTCTATTGCAATATGCATTTTCGAAATTGGAAAGAAGGTCATGATCCATGGATAGAACATGGGCGTTGGTCAACACAATGTTATTATATATTGATCATGAAAGGGCCTGATTTTATTAAAAATATACGTTCATCTACAATCACTAAATATCCCCCCAAAATATTTTCTAATGATATAATTATGCAAATGATGAACAAATTAGATATTTTAGTAACTTTATCTAAAAGTTACAAACGCGATATTGTTAAAAGAGTATTTAAAGAGGTAGTAATACTCTATGGACGATCATTTAAATCATATGATCAAGCTATAGCTATTATAACAAGATATTTATATATTAACCAAAGAAAATTTAAAAGGGTTAAAATCATAGAAGAAAATAATCAAAACGAAAAAGATGAAGTTGAAAATATATGTTTAACCTCAATGAATAATGACACAGTAACATTAACCAGGACTTATAATGAGCCTAATACAACTACTTATTGTATATCTGATAACAAATGTGATCAGATATTGAGCTTTACTATAAAGAATTTAGGACGTCAACAACCCACAGTTTCATCCGATTGTCAACATGATAAGAATTTAATGAATACACGCTGTAATATCTGCCAAGATAAAGAACGTTGTGTTCTCATTTTACCCTGCTAACATTTTTGTGTCTGTGAATTGTGTCTTTTACAACTTAGTAACTGTCCAATATGTCGCAATTTAATTAGTCACGTAACTAAAGTATATTTTTCTTAATCTGAAATAATTTAGAGTAAAGGAGTTATTAAAAATGAAATAAAAAATATATATCTCTTTGATTTATAAAACAACAAATGAAATATATTTTTTGGTTTAACTAACTAATCTTTTATAACTTTCGTTTTACTTAAAAAAAAAGTCGCCTCATGCTGTAATGATGGTATTGTGGTAATTGATAATTCTCCAATCTGAACTATTCATTAAATTCATGGTGACGTCCACCTAAACTAAAGTTCCCGTTCTAAATAATAAGGTTGCGACATAGCTAGCTGGTTGCCCAGAGCAGATGCAGCACTGTGTCAGCTGAACAAGAGAATATGAAATTTATGAACAATGGCTGGCTTGTGCCAAACACAGCCAAAAATATGGATCCATTTATTTAGAAATGATTATAAAGCATTTTTTTTCTTGGAATAATAGCGAATGTATTATTTATTTTTTTTGGACCTGAAATCTTCAACTGTTTATGAAAATATTTCAAACTGGGGAAAAGGATAAAATTTTGGGGATACTGAAACCGAATGTTGGAATGTAGCTACTTTGTATAAAGAGATGGATACCTTCATAACAAAAATACATTTCAGTTTTTATAATTTGATTTATTAAATACAATTTTGTACAAATTTATTATAAATTTTTTTAGCTATCAGATATTCACGGAAGCTACATGTGACTGATTGGCAAGTAATCGGCCCAGTATTATAGACACCATTTAGCAATCCTTGTTCAGTTGTCACAGTCCCAATAATCACATCCTCATGAGAACGTTTAATTAGAAGCTGTGGTCCAGCAAGATGATTATCATGTAATATTACTGGATGACCAAACATGTAATCACCTTTTTCATTATGAGATAAAACAATCATTCTGATGAGAGCGTCATATGTGTGCACTGGATCTCTCAAGTAAGACAAACAGGCGTTTACATAAGTATTTTGGGTTAAAGGAACCGTGGATACTTTTTCCCAATACCTATCTAAATTGAAGAGGTTATAAATCATTTTATCTCCTTTACCATGGACATTAATAAGCATGTCCACTATTTTCTTCACTTTGTCTGTAATTATTTCTCTGAAGAATTTCTCATTATGGATACATTTTTTCTTGACAATTTTTTTTTTTTTTTTTTTTTTTTTGATGATGATACCATGACTATTATGATTGCCTTGGAACTTCCTGCCTCCTCTTATGCAAAAGTATAATTAACATAAATCTATATCAGATTCCTTAAATATATATATGTGTGGTGAAAATAAAATTTGATTATCTTCTTTTAGCAACTGATGTGATAAAAATCTTTTCATCAATAACATTATAATATAGTTTGTATATTATTTTAAATATTGAATTATATCCTAGTTAGTAGATGAATAATTGGTGTTCAGGGAGAAAAGTAATCTGTAATCCCCAACTCATTATGATATATTTCAAATTGGGGAAAAGGATATAATTTATGGTTTTATCTTATAAGATAAAGGTATATTATCATCTCAGAGGATAAGTTATAGTTTGCACTCTGTAATTGTATAATTTTTGTAGTGATGCGGAAATAGACTGTATAAAGAGATTGATATACTCACACTCACTGAAGGTCCTGAAAATCTAAGAGCTGTGGAAGATTTAAAATCAGTAGTTATCAAGAGTAATAATATACACGATTTTTAGGATCTGGACCAGTGAACATGGATGGTAGTGTGAAGTAAGTGTGACCGAAGTTTATTAGGGGGTACTTCTTTCTTAATGTTGATGATGTACTCTGGGTCACCTTATCTAAAAAAAATAATAAACATTATGGCTGATAAGACAAGCTGAATAAGTCAACCTAAGCTTAGTTTAATATAAAACTCGACCAAAAAGATAGTGGAAAGTGTTCTTCACAACCGGACGCCCTGGAGTCTGGCTGAGGTAACCTCGCTGTATATAAGATGGCGCGTGTCGCCGTCGTCGCCACCACAGTGTTCAAAACCACTGCAGTCTAACCAACATCCTACAAGAAAACTCATTCTCCTACAGCTACAGCACCCACTATTTGAGAGAATTAATTATCTGCAGTAGAATAATAAGAATATACTGCTCATACACGTTTGACAGGGCCGGCGCCTGCTACTCTGACGGCATCTCGTGCTGGGTTTTGTATGTGTACAGAAGAGCATAGAAGGGGAAGTATTCAAGATAATAGTCTTGTGTCTACTAGTTTCCACGAGAGTTGAGGCTGACACAATGGTCGGTCTCGAGAAGATCAAGGTCAAGGGGGACACTGCCGATTACATCCAGATCTCTGCTAATAATAACCTCATTGTTGGACATCAGAACCAACAATCAGCTGCAGGTAAGATCAGTCATCCATATATACACACATACTCCAATTGAAAGTTTATTTAAAGTCAATAGTTATGACCAGATTCTTAGACACATTAAGTAAGATAACACAAATCAAGTGGTAATTTCTATATAAGAGACACAAAATATTAACCTTACTTACGCCTTATTATCTGTTTTACAGGACTGTTTCTATCAGCAACGTATGATTCTGTCTCTCTGGTCAGTCACTCGGCCGGCTTCCCCAGTGCAAAAGAAGAAGAAGAAGAAGAAGGAGAAGAAGAAGGAAGAATAAAGTTATTTACCGATTGCATAACACACATTCTTCACTTACTCCAATTCTAACACAGGTTATGTCCTTGTGGCAAAGAACCAGTTTTTATAGCTGAGGTGATTTCCAGTCACTGCAGTTATTTTTCCTTGTGGCAAAGAGCCAGTTTTTATAGCTGAGGTGATTTCCAGTCACTGTAGTTATTTTTCCTTTGTGGCAAAGAGCCAGTTTTTATGGCTGAGGTGATTTCCAGTCACTGCAGTTATTTTTCCTTGTGGCAAAGAGCCAGTTTTTTTATGGCTGAGGTGATTTCCAGTCACTGCAGTTATTTTTCCTTGTGGCAAAGAGCCAGTTTTTTATGGCTGAGGTGATTTCCAGTCACTGCAGTTATAGAGAGCTAGTTTACTAGTGTCACAACAATTATTTCCCTGTGGCAAAGAGTCAGTTTAATAAATAATAAGGCTTAGGTGAATGTATATTATTAAACAAGCATATTTAACAATAACAATATTTTTTTTTTTTTTTTTAAATTCTTCAATATTTACCATGGATGTACATTTGTATGCTAAGTTAATATTTGCTAACATTAAATCGTCATGATAACGTTGAAGGTATTTTGATCCACAGATAACTCCACTTTCATTTTCATTTTTTTCTGTTTCTGTTTCATTATTTTGAATAGTTTCCAATTCAATGTGTTTCATGTCTGAGCGTATTTGAGTCAATTCTGTATGAATTCGAGCAGCTCCTATACTACGGAATGATACAAGTTCCATGGGTCCTGTGGAAAGACCACCACGTCGTCCTCGAACTGGTGCTCCGGTCAGTTCAGAAAATACAACTTCATCTGCTCGTGAAGTGTGCATCGTAGCATTTGCGCGGTGATTGGTAACACACATATAAGAACCTTCATATAAACTAGCTAAAACTGGCTCATTATCTCTATTTAAATATGGTTCCCCCGTATAGGGATTCATAAGGATTCCAGTACAAGTTTTTCGACCCCACTGTAGATGTTCAATAACATTTTCAAAAGTGAGAGTAAAAGCTGCATCCATGTAATTCAAATTATCAAAGGTATTGCAATATAAATCTGGAGCTTGTCTTTTAAGTGAATGAGGGTTAACTAAAACATCAATGGGTACATTTGATGAAAACATATCACCCTGACTCATTAATTTAATGTAAGGCATATCCTGTTCACTAACTAATCGCCCAATTACACCTTTTTGTGAAGTGGGTGTTTGTAACTTATCACCTAAAGATGGTATATATGGTGACACTGTTATCAGAGAAAAACGCCAACTTTGTAGTACTGGTAAATCTACACTATCTATTTTAAAGTACCTAAATGTAATGTAATTAGGATGATGTTCTTTAAAAGCTAAAGAATATTGAGATTTCTTCAACCGTTGTTGCCGTTCAAGGGAAGGGTGGTGTGGATCATTTACTGTAACTCGGTAGTCATTTCGACTCCCTTTTCCATTCTTCGTCCCTGTGGATACTGGAACAGAATCGTCATATATAGGCTCTTTTAAATCCCCAATTTTACCATTCCAAATAAGAGCAAGAGTATTGGCATCTATGTGAACGAATTCTATTTCTCCATTTGTAAAATTAAGCAAACTATTATCTTCTTGACACTTGGGATTAACCCCTTTTAAAATTCCCAACTGAACACCACGTTGAAGTGGGGTATGCTGATCAAAATAGGTCTGACAAAAAGTTGGTAGTGCCTTCTGTCCTGATCCATAATTATATCGAACAATTGATGTTTCATAAGAAACACCTGAAAATAACCCACGGTCTATACTATCTTGTTTTACTGTAATACTGTCTTCGGGATTGTGCCAGTTTACTACTGCCACCATAGGATTTTGACAAGGAATGGGTAAAAGTTTACTCATTCGAGATGTTGTGTATAATGTATGAATAACTGTCTTTTGATGAATTTCACCTACAGAATGAGTATTGACAGAAATACCAGCATAATGACGATACGATTGCAGACTGTTACTAATTCGAGGGGGATGGGCAGCATTAGGACGGCTAATCGCTCGAGCATTTGGCCCCATAATATTAGGTATTTTTTCCCGGTCATAACCAATATAGAGTAATTCAAAATCCTCTTTGAGATCACTATTTTCTTTTCTGAGAAAAATCTGAGGTTGCATTTGAGGTGGTAAATAAAAAAATGGATTAGCCTCCATTTGAAAAGTGTCTATTTCCTTAGACGTATAGAGTTGGCCATTGGGTAAAATTTTACAAGACATACGTGGCAGACTGGTGCATATCCACAGTTGATTTTTTTTGTATTCTAATAATTCTATACAGGCGATATTTAATTTCAAAATATATTGAACAAATCGGTATAAATTGTCTACTCCAAATAAACAAACATATTCCCATTGAACTAGAGGCAAATGAGGAAAAAAATGTTGAGCTGCAGAACCATTCTTGATCGAATCTAATGGGAAATTAAACAGTTTATTATGAATAATTATATAGACATATTTAGATTCTAACTGATCAAGTTGTGAAGGATTTCCCACTTGTCTTAGTTGAGGGAGATATGTAAATAAGAATTTATCAGGTTGTGAATTACACATGCTGGTAGAGGCGATTATCACATCAGGTATCATTTCTAATATGATACCACATCGTTGAGGAGTATCAGGTGTATTGAGTAAATCAATGAAACCGACCTCACTTACCGTTATAGATTTAGGCTCTTTGGCTTTGGAATCTTTAGGCAATAATTTTTGTAATCCACATGCCACCAGACATATATTGGCATATGAATTAGATGAATAATTCCGACTAAACCGACCAATTTTATTCCATTCATTATTCCCGCTATTATTAAATGAATTACCACCATTATTTTCATTTAAAGTATTTATACCTGCAGAATTGCTTAATATTTTTGTTTGCGTAATACTCTCATCAATATGACCACACCGAATAGCAGTGGCTTTAACTTTCAAAGGATTAATTGCAATCATAGCTACTCGTGGTCCTGATAATTTTAATCTTATATCATTGTTCCCTTCATTCATATTATTATTATTATTATTATTATGATTGGATGTATAATTTTCCAAAATTTTAAGATTATTTTTGTTAGCATCGCTCCTTTTTAATCGATAATATTCCATTAAAACTGTTAAATTTTCTTGAGAAAGTGAATGGTTAAGATCTTTCAAAATTTTAACCACCTTGTTATGGAGTAGTGTAGCATTTACTTTGCGTATAGCTAGATTTAAAAAACAATTAATAAATATTTCACCAGTTGTAAAGATTGCCATATTTCCTAAATGATTAATATCCTGGTTTATATAGGAAGAGAGAAAAGGCCATTTTTTAATCTTAGATTCTTCATAAATAATAACTGCTTTTTCTTTCCTGCTAAAATGAGGACGTCGACGACCTGGCCATATTATCGACTTGATGGAACATACAAATTCACTCACAATGAAATTGCCCGGATAAACGTCAAAGGGGAAGTTTTCACATATAAGACATTTAAACGGGAAATGTGTATTTGGGGGGATTAGCCGATTACTTTGCCAGCACTTCCATTGTTCATAATCAATAGGTCTCTCAGGATCTTCTACCAACATTTGCCACATTTGACCACTTTTCATTACAGGCACTGCAAAATTATACTTGGCATAATCTGCTAGTCGCTTGTCATTATCCCATTCAGGAAGTTGTAGTCCTACCCCTAGTACCAATTTGCGATCTAGATAATATTTTAGAAATTGGGATTCATCACTTTTGGATTTTAGTAGATATGGTTGATTACTCAGATGAAATGTTATGCCAGGGTAAATTTTAAATAACTTTTCAAAACTATCATTTTCGATTTGAAGCTTATTGTAGAGACTGTGTCTAAGAAATAATTCTAATTCAGCATCGGCTGAATCAATGATCGAACATTTAGGACAGGGTTTAAGGTTTCCACCAGGTAAAGCCCATTGTCGATGCCGATAATTGAAAATACCTCTTGTGTTAATCATTATTATATAATAATTATATGGAAATGAAATGTAATTTATATTTTAGTTAATAAAAAAAATATATATTGTAAGTATCTTTTATCCCTGGAATTGAAATACATAGTAAATAGATTTTGTTGAGATTTTTATTACAACAAAAGTCTTAAAACGTAAATAAAATAAAAGTGTAACAATTTAATTTTAATTCGGCCTATAAACAATTATGTATTTTTTTTTTTTTTTAGTCGTTACGATTTGAAATATCAATGAGCCATCCTGCTATTATTTTACTAAGGATAGGTTTAATCAAAAATATAGTTAGTAAAATAATTATTCCCAAAATCCAATTATTTTCCCAAAGACTTACTAAAAATAGAATAAAAATAGTTATTATTAATATTTTTTCCATCTGATAATTTATGTATGAAGTTATTTTCTTTTCTTTTAATGATCTTATTTCTGTTTTAAAAGAAGGAATTTCAGTTTCTATTGCAGCATTTTGAGGGTCACTTATAATTTCAGTCTCTAATGGATCTTCATTTTCTCTGGATGGTGATGAAGATTGTGTGAGATTTCTTTTTCTTGTTCATATAGAATTTTCATGGATTAAATTGGGTGGTATACTTAGTGTGTCCAATGTCATTGTTTTCCTATTTTTTATAGTATAAAAAAAGTTACGTAGAACTTTGGCCATTTTGTGGGTGGTAGTGGACCCCCACACCCATCCTGTGGGTGGTGGTGGACCCCCATACCCATTCTGTGGGTGGTAGTGGACCCGAGTGTGTGTACGTATGGTGTGAGTGGTAGGTAGGTAGGAAGGATACAATGAGGAAAGTAAAGTTTATTATTTTGGTAGAACCCAAACGAGTGTGTACTTGCTGCAGACAGGAGGGATGGTGTGGGTGGTGGGTAGGCAGAAGGGATACGATGAGGAAAGTTAAAGTTTATTATTTGATGCTCAGTGCAAATATTCTTTCTATCCTTCTAAGTAATCATCATTGAGTGAGGGCTAGGGATGGTGCCAAAATCTTTCCCCATCTCTAACAAAACTACCATTTCTGCCTCACCTTCATCCCCTCATAAATGGGAGGATGATGATCTTCACCTTCAATCGACAGCTTCATTATCCAAAAACCTTACATCGCAGCTCGTCACAACCTTACCTAAAGCATCAAACAACAGCAATATTAATCAGATAAGTACAACCCTCTCCCTGCGCCAGAGAACCAAGAAGATTCATCGTCACTGATATTATGGAATTCAGACACAGAAAGTTTATCAGAAGGAAATGGTTGTGGTAAGTAAGTGTGTATTTTAGTTTTAGTTTTGGACATCCAAATATATTTATTATTTGAAATTTGTTGAAAATTAAGCTATTAAAAATGAATGTTCCTGGTTTCATGGGTTTACGAAAATCCTTGAAAAATCATAAATTCATTATTTTAATTTTCAGGGATTGGTGAACAGATGAAGTTAAAGATGTAAAGTCCAACAACAGTCTTTCCGAACTTCACAGAAGCAGCTCTTCTCCCAACTATATGTGATTGTAAATACTTAGTTATGGTGTTTTTCTTCATGTTACTTGATTTGAAGATTTTTCAGAGACTGACTCTGATAAGCACCTCAATCAATGGCTATTTGAATGATAACATACTGTTTTGTATAGTACTTTAAGATTGATAGAAATATTTTTAATATATGAGAGAAGGAGCTTGAAAAAATAGAGAGACTGATTTCATTCCACATCCTAGTTATATTGTATTTTAGTAAGCAATATAAAATTCGGCAGTTTGGTCGAATACAATTGAACAATTTAAATAAATGGCAACGAACATATATAATCATGGTTTTATTGGAATTTTGTCCTAAATAATTGTATTTGGAATGGTAAATAGAAAACTAAATTTCTATAGTATATTTTTTTTTAGAAGGGCATAAAAGGATATTAATTTTTTTTTTTTTAGTCTTATAAAACTTAACAATGAATCGACGTCAACAAATTTGTAAAGACTTTGTCGATGACATAGTTCAGGAGGTGATTGAACCATTAAGTAATCTAGGTTCTGGGTCTGATAAAAATGTTGATAGTAATTTTATTGTTTTAAAAATGAAAGAAGATCCCTCTAAATTTGTAAATACATTACTGGATTCTGTTACTAATAATATATTAGACTATTATTATAATAGAAGTCAAAATGTACCATTGTCAACTGTTCCATCACCCAAAAGAAAAAGAAAAAAAAAACATATATTATCAAATGAAGAGGATGAATTAATTAAAATTGAAATTTTAGGGAAAGCAGTTTTAAACATTTTTTCTCTTCATAATGAATATAATCGTATTAAGGATAGTATTGTAAATCAACATATGAAATCAAAATCACCAAAAAAACAAAAAATACAGTTACCACCAATATTTATTTATTTATTTATTTATTTATTTATGCATATACAAGAATGTACATACGGAATGTGAGGATACAAATATGGTAATAACAGTCTTGTAAAGCCACTAGCACGCGCAGCGTTTCGGACAGGTCCTTAATCTAAGAAAATTTTAAGGAGGTAAATACTTGCAAAAATTATAGACAGAAAAATGATAACAGATTACATGAAATGAAAAAAAGATGAGAGAAAATTGTAGGTACAGTATATTAAAGCACATAGGTAGCTGAGATTGATTGCAATGACAGCTTGAATGGTAGTTGACAAAAAATTGGTAGGCACAATACAGCAGAAACAATATAAGATTGGTTGCAATGACAGCTTGAATGGTAGTTGACAAAAATTGGTAGTCACAATACAGCATATGGCTAGCACATAGAAGAAGACAGCAATGAACACAATGATAAGGTTGTTTGATATTACATAAAAATTAGGAGATTGGGTAACACTAGGTACAGAGCAAATTTAAAGCTCAGTGTAGGAAACTAAGAAGATGAAGTTAGGTACTTTTTGGTTTTGCTTTTAAATAAGGCAAAAGTTTTACAGTTTTTCAATTCACTAGGGAGTGAGTTCCATAGACTAGGTCCCTTAATTTGCATAGAGTGTTTACACAGATTAAGTTTGACCCTGGGGATATCAAAGAGATATTTATTTCTGGTGTGGTGATAATGGGTCCTATTACATCTGTCCAGGGAGAGTTTCAGAGCATGGTTTGCATTTGAGAACAGGGTTTTGTAAATGTAGTTGACACAAGAGAATGTGTGGAGGGAGTTAATATTTAGCAAGTTTAGGGATTTAAACAATGGAGCTGAGTGTTGTCTGAAAGCAGAGTTAGTTATTATTCTGATAGCAGATTTTTGCTGTGTGATGATGGGCTTAAGGTGGTTTGCAGTGGTAGACCCCCATGCACAGATACCATAATTAAGATAGGGGTAGATTAGTGCATAATATAGTGAGAGGAGAGCAGAGTTAGGAACATAATATCTGATTTTGGAGAGTATACCAACTGTCTTAGAGACTTTCTTAGTTATGTGTTGAATGTGGGTGCTGAAGTTGAGTCTCTTGTCTAGGAATAGGCCAAGAAATTTGCCATCATTTTTATTACTGATGTTGATGTTGTCTATCTGTAGCTGAATTGCATTTGATGATTTGCTTCCAAATAAGATGTAGTAAGTCTTTTCGATGTTTAATGTTAGTTTGTTCGTTGACATCCATAAGTGGACTTTTTTTAATTCATTATTCACAACATTATTTAGTGTATGTGGGTTGAGGTTTGAATAGATAAGAGTAGTATCGTCAGCAAACAGTATAGGTTTGAGAATATTAGAGACATTAGGCAGATCGTTTATATATATAAGAAATAGAAGAGGTCCTAAGATGCTGCCCTGTGGCACTCCAACGGTAATTGGTAGAGTGGAAGAAGTTGTATCATTGATGGTTACATATTGGTGTCTGTCACTAAGATAGTGACATTATTAATATTATTAAATATTAAAGGACGATGAAACTGTAGATATGATCAAACTCTTTAATTCCTTCCATTCAACCGTTTTGAAATACCTTTTAAAAACAATACATAAAATAATTACAGAAGTTTATGGAATAAAACTCTGTGAAGATTTAACTAAGCTAGTTAATTCTAAAATTTATCCATATTTTTTATTTGAATATTTTCTTAGACATCAATCATCAAGCGACGATATTAAACGGCAGTTAGAGTGTCTTAAACATTCAAGTATACTAGTCTATAACTGGATAATTCAAAATTGTATTGATATTAAAATTAAACCCGAAAATGAAAGTTAAATGTAATTTAATAATCGATGAAATATTAGCAAATGCTATTTTTGTAAATGGTAGAGAAATTCTACAAAATAAAATTTTAATGGCCTATGCAGCTCATAAATATTCGATGTTTAAAAACAATGGTAAATTGTATTCTGCTACGAAAATTATACATTCATGTATCAAGACTAATCGTAACCTACCCCCTCATAAAATTTCTATTTCATTTGAGGCTATAATGAGGGTAGGACAGAATACTGACCAAAATTTAATTTGTAAAAATACTCATTTTGTAGAAGAACGTGAATGTCGGCGTCATGTGGATATTGCACATCCACTTATTCAAGCTCATTTAGCTCCCTTGGGTGAACTATCCATGCAATATATTTCTAGGGCTTTAGAAATGCGGATTGGAGACTATCGCCTAATTATTGAACCACAACAGAATAGATATTTTATTCAATATAAGAAATTCCGTGACAAAAAAGTGGTTTTTCGTTTAGATTCCCTCACATTAGAATTTGTTTATATTAGTGATGAAGGGGAATCTTTTTACGATGCCCAGTATATACAACATAATAGTAGTGATGATAGCAGTGGGGAAAGCATGTTAGTAGGTATGGCTAGCTTTCTTGATGGAAGTGATCTTTGTATAAAAACAACTTACCTCCTAGATTATTCAACCAAAACAGTTCTATATCATCGATACATTCCTAATGATCATACCCAAATATTCCCTTTCACTTTAGAAACAGAAGATTTACAACAAAGTGAGACGGGACCTGCTTTAACAATGAATACTGAGGGTGTACCTACAATATCACCCCCTTCGGGAACTTCAATTTACTGGTATACTTCTTGGAGATTAGAAGCTCAACTTCCTTTAAATCTTAGTATGTATCAACATGTTCATGAAGATAGTACTCCCCATCATCCAACTCCGTCTGAGAGTTTGAATCAATCTCCTGTTTATATATTCCCTAAGTTGGATGCTAATAATGAAATTTTACGTTTTTACCCAAGTCATTTTGTTATTTCAAATCCTCTGATGTTATCGACATCACATCCACATTTAATACCCCAACATATTCTCCATTCTTTGATCGATTTCATTTTTACAGTAGAAACTGATCTATTCTCTATAAACAACAATTCATCTTCCTTTATGGTACATAATTATCGACCAGTTGCCATTATAGACATTGTCTTTACGGGTTTTAATGCTGCAGAAAGGATGAATATATTCCAAGTATTACGAGCCCATTTTAGAAATGATTTAGCACCTTATTACATCTTCTTTCAAGGGGAATCAAGCATATCCAAACCATCAATATCCCCATCATTACCATTTGAAAATTTTCATGATGGTGAGATATATGAGGTGTTGTTAAATAACAACAGAAACATTATAAAGGTTTGCCGACATCGCCCAGATAAATCTCGAGCGAATCCACTTAAAACAGTTAATATTATATTGGGTATTCAAAAGTTAGAAGAAAGTTTTTTGGAAGTATAATCAGGAGTACGCTTGTGCTGGAAGAAGAAGGATGGTGGATGGTTTGTTGTCCAGGGAGGAATCATTGTGATTTAATGAAATCCATAACTATAAATAATTTTTATTATTATACTCCATATTAATACAGTTTAGAAATTATATTCCTAACTAGCTAGTTAGCTAGCTTAGTCGTTTTTTTACCATATTCGACAATATGATATAGGTGTGATTGGTAAGAGGAAAATTATGACGAGTCAGGTGAACATTTTCATGACGGGTTTGTAAGAAAAAAAAGGGTGACTGGTTGCGGACCGGACTGAGGGGTTGCTGGGCCCCTGGGTTGTCCTAATATGGCCTCAAGCAATTTGGCCACCACCACCAGGACCAGGACCTTCAAGAACAATACTTCCACTACTAGGACCAGAACCTCAAAAAGCACCACCACCACCACAGCCAGGACCAGAACCACCAAGATCATCACCATTACCGCCAGGACCAGTGCATCCAAGAGCGCCATCATCACCGCCGCCAGAACTTGCGCCTCCAAGAACACCACCACTAAGGCCATCGCTGCAAGCACCAGCTTATCCATTGTAATCTGTGATAGAATGAGAGAAAGATATTCTTTATCTGTATATTTATAATGGTTTCACGAAATTAATCACAGATAGGATGGGGTGGAGAGCCAAGTGCAAGTACCATAAAAAAGTATCTATCTTACATTGTTAAGATGAAATTTGGGAAAATCATAGATACCACTACTCACACTTTATCCACACACACCAGTGACAACTCCTACCAGAACCCCCATCATCATCTTCTTCTTGTAAATCATCGCTGTTGTTATTTATTTGAAAATTACGCATTTTTGGTTTCAATTATATACATTCAAACTTCCCACCTATGTCTTTTTCTTACTCAAAATGTAACATATTTTTTTTTTTTAAGTTTTTTTTAAGTGATTTTTTCTTATAAAGAAAAATCTATTGTAAATGGGATATAAAAAAGTATGAATAAAAAATATAGAAATTTTCCTTTTGGAAAATTTAAGAGTAAATTAGAATATCGTGTATATAAATCTATATTTTATCATTTAACAAAAAAACAACAAAATAATAATATCAAAGTAGATATAAACAAAAGAGGACTATTAAAAAATAACAAACTATTTGAAATTGATATTGATATATATTTCTCAGATTTACAATTAGGTATAGAAATTCAAGGTCCTACTCATTATATAGACATTGAACAAATTAACAGAGATTTAACAAAAAAATGTTTAATAATATTGGGATTATTTTGTTATATGTAGGATTTAATACTGTAAAGCATGATATACGAACTTGTTTAAATATTATTACTAAAAAGATAATTAGTTAAAAAATAAGGTATGTAAATCAAATCATATATAGATTTTTCAAGGAAATCCGGCTGAGTCGGTCCATTTATCAGCTGGGCAAGTCTATTGTGATGTATATGATGACAGGATGTAAGAGAGATACCCACACTGTCTTGTGCATTCTAATAAGGGACGGAGAGGAGATATGTCGGTCTGAGCTGGGTTAAGAGTTACTCCAACGCGCATCTTTAGCTAATCCTCAAAATCATCTCTTGAAGGTATTATATGACATTTACATTATTTATATTAAAAAATCATAATCTTGTTATTTACCATTGTATTATATATATATTTCTAAGCTTATAATATACAAAGACCTATTTTTTTGTCATTTTCAGATAATTATAAAATGATGGTGATGTTGGTGGTATTGTGGGTGTTGGTTGTTGGAACTGTATTCAATCAATCAATCATCGTGGGAGTGTGATTCTTTATTTATGTTTTCTTTTCAGACCTGAACCTAAACGTGTACTTGTCAAATAGAGGATAATGGAGGAGAGAAAAGAAAAAATGAAAAAGGAAGTTCAATTTAATCCACATATAACGATACGATATTTATATGTATGGGCATATGCCTATCAGAAAGCTAGAATAGATGGTAAAATGTGGAACACAGCTGCTGCAGATCGGGATCGTTTCAAGATGCGATGTGTGAGCACTTCAAAAATACTAAATGATGCAAGAATATTTGACAAGGATCATAGAGAAAAGGTTTATTTAGAGCGAATAAAAGAGATATAGAAATTAAATATCCTTTATTTAATTCCTATCTTATAAAATTTAGTAGTATAGAGGGGGGGGGGGGCAAAAAATGGTTGTATCATTTAATTTAAAAGTTAGGCAACCACCTAACACTAGGACAATTTGTCTTAACATTATATTATATTGATCATGTCTTCGTTATCCATCTGACCATTATTATAACACCAATATATCAACATAATAATTATTACCAAAGCCAAAACTTTGTGAATTTTACACTTCATCTCATTTTCATTGATTGATTTACTTCCCACATCTTGTTTGTTAGATGAAGATTGACTTGAAGAAACAAATAATATTTTAAACTAACACTTGGAGAGAGAGAGAGAGAGAGCAGGTCTAAATAAACCCTTGCTCTTCTTGTTGAGGGCAGTCACCTACTACTCAGGCAGTGTTATTGTGCTGGGTTTTTCTTTGACAAAACACATCCCAGTGAGCCATCCTCTTCTCTTCCCTTCATTGTAAATATATAACATAGGGTAGGAGAAAAAGAGAGAGAGAGAGAGAGAGAGAGAGAGAGAGAGAGAGAGAGAGAGAGAGAGAGAGAGAGAGAGAGAGAGAGAGAGAGAGAGAGAGAGAGAGAGAGAGAGAGAGAGGGAGAGAGAGAGAGAGAGAGAGAGAGAGAGAGAGAGAGAGAGAGAGAGAGAGAGAGAGAGAGAGAGAGAGAGAGAGAGAGAGAGAGAGAGAGAGAGAGAGAGAGAGAGAGAGAGAGATATTCTCAAATGGTTATTGATCAGTTAAATAATTACAAAAAAATAATGAAAAATACGTCACAAATAACTGAGTAAGTAACTATAGCCTCTCAAGTCTGTATCAGTCTGACTGGATTGGTATATAAAAGAGTTTGCCAGGCTATGCAAATCATTACAGGTTCGCCATACTTCATGGACACTTCATTCTGAGTAGTAAAACAACAATCACACAATCTAAAGCACATTCAACATTTAATGTTTCTTCAACCCCAACCCCATACGCATGTTGTATAATTTACTTAAGTCTATTATAACAAAGTTAATTATTAAGTAATAAAAATAAAGTATATCATATTACTATAATGTAATAAGAGTCAATGTATATATATTATAAATCAGAATAATTATATAAATTAATTAATTTTGTTTTCTTTTCAGGTGGAAGTGAGATAATTCTCTTAGAGATGTCACTTGATCAAACAAAAACCCATACAACAAACAACTTTTTTTTATGTGATGTATGTGGAAAAAAATATAGTACAATAAGAACACTAACAGTCCATTTCACAACTCATACAAAGAAGACTATCATTTTTACAATTCATAACGGTAAAACTCCAAAGTGCAGTGAATGTGAAAAAACAAACAAACAACACATTAGAGAAAAATGGTTTTCATGTGACGTATGTAGAAAAAAATTCCTTAAAAAATGCGACTTGACTAGACATATGGGAACACACAGAGTAAAACGGTTAAAATGTCAATTGTGTGGGAATAGATTTAGGGATGAATATAACTTGACCCTACATTTGAAATCAATACACATGATTCAGCCTTTGAAAACAAATAGTGAAAAAAAATATGATATATGTGGAAACAAACAGCAAATCAGTCCCAAATCTTTAAACAACTTTTTTACTTGTTTTGAATGTGGAACTGTATTTAAAAGCATAACCAGCCTGGATGAACATTTGTTGGAACAGTTTACCAAAGATATATCAGCTTTAGATTTGATAACTCCAGACATTCATTTTCAGACGTTTTTTGAAAACTAAAAAGTGTATTGGAACATTGACCAAATCTTTAAACAAATTTTTTACTTGTTTCTGGTGGTAACTGGCACCTCAAGGAACATATAAAAGGAGTAGAAATATTAATGAGATTATTAATTCTGTAGGAGTGAGAGTAAACACAGATATATATCTCTCCTACCTGAACTTCTTTTCTATTACCACCACATTTTCTTTGCATATATTATGTTCATTTTGGATCTACACTAGCTGCTGGATATGACTTGTACAGGTATAGTTGGAATTTCCTTTTTTTTTTTTTAATTTATGACTTATTTAGATTTAATTATATTTTAATTACTACATTTATTTTTAATCTATTTTAATTAACAATCTACCTTTTGCTTCAGTGCTGCCTACGATGTTACTGTGCCAGCACAAGGAAAAGGTGTAATCAAGATAGATATTCAAGTAAAAGTACCAGAAGGTTGTTATGAAGAATAGCTCCAAGATCTGGTCTTACTTTTTTTTTTTTTTTTTTTTTAATCACATTGATGTTAGGGATGGTGTCATTGATAGTGAAATGTTTCTGTGGTTCTCTTCAGTTATTCTAAAGTATATTTTATTGTGAAAAAGAGAGATCAATTTTCACAACGAATTTGTGAACGAATATTTATTCCTAATTTGTTAGAGGAAGTTTAGGACATTGAGTATACCAAATGCCCCTGTGCCGCAAACTTTTTTTTGTTTTGAATCAACAGAAATTAGTAGTAGTAGTAGTAATCAAACAACTAGCTAAATATACAGTGTGAATTAGTGATTCTCAACGATTACAGTGATAAGAGTGAGTAACTTATGTGTTAATGAAATGACTGAGGCGGTCTGCCTAAGGAGGCGGTTGTTATTTCCTAAAACATGCCTACTGAACTTCAATGAAAAGATGGTGTGGACTGTACGTTTAGCTATGGAGTATTCAGATTTTAAACCAGTGTTCAAGGAGGGTCAGGGTCTTCAGCAGCCATATATCACAGTTGGAACAGAAGAGGCAGTTAAACATTTAACTACAGATGGCTTTCAGAATATTGTGATGGTTGTTCCAGAAGAAGGTATTTTCACAAAGGTCATACTTTTCAAATATCCAACTTACTTGGATCCCGATCATCTCCTTTACAATGACAGTGTTGTTTGGGTAAAGAGAAACATTGTTCATTATAAAAAACAAAGTCAGGTTATAGCTTTAATAAAAGGTGAGGCTCCTAAAAAAAATTTTGTACAAGGACTAGGCTATAGAAAAGTTTCAAAATACCAAGAGAAGCCAAAATTATGCCTGAAGTGTTATTATTGGGGGCATTTGGTTTTGAAATGTCAGTACGACCCCAGGTGTAAGTACTGTGGTAATAAACATGACTCTAAAGAGTGTACAAAGAAACAAAAATTTCCATTTTGCTGTAATTGTAGAGGTAAGCATACTCCTTGGTCTTATCTATGCCCCATGAATCCTATAAATGCTGTTGCAGGGGGGTGGTATTCTGCCAGCTAAGGGGAAACAAACTAGCTAGGCCCACACAACTGAAAGTCCTAAAGTCCTGTAGTATACAAATGTAACCTAATTACTACTATTATATTGAATTTTTTGTAGTAACTTTACTAAACTAATCTATGCCTTTGAGATATGTATGTATGTATGTATGTAAGCATCTTTCCCATTCAAAACAATATATAATTAACAAATTATAATGTTCGATAATTAAAGGATAATTGGATTAATAAAAGAAAACAAATTAAAATAAATATTTTTTTTGATTTATAGAGGGATATAAAAGAGGAGGTACTCCTGTTCAATTCACTTGACACAGATGTCAGTAGCATATTATATACCTTGGGCAAAAGTTTATGTTGTGACTACCGGGCACACTGATTACCTTTGTCGACATGAACAATTTGAGAAAGAATGAGTCAAATAAAAGAAGGTGGTTATCACTCAGACGAGATATGAAGCCAATCTTCATAGACAGGATGAATGACTGGTTCAGGGAATACCAAATCCCAGAAGATATTGATACATTTGTTGATGACCTTAATCACCAAATTGAAAGTTGTCTTAGAATTCAGCGCCGTACGCCTCGACGAAGACCCCCTCGGAAGAAAATGCCTCGAGGCAAAGATCCACAGAGTAAAGCTGAAGAATTAATTCACATGTGGAGTAAGGCAGCATCCTCATCCTTCCTCTCAACGGAAATCGTCATGGAACAGCTCCTGCTACAGAATGACAGAAGAACTAGAATAGCGAGAGCACAGTCCAGTGAGGACGAATATGGAGAACCTATCACAGCCCAGGAAGTAAGGGCGGCTGTTAAGAGAGGTAAAATTACAGCACCTGGTGAGGATGGCATTACCTACGACATACTTAATGCACTGTGTGAAGTGCCTGGGAATCCACTACTCCTATTGTTTAACAAATCATTCCTAAATGGAGTTCTGCCCACACAATGGAAACACGCCAAAATTGTTCCCATACCAAAACCGAATGACCCTGGCAATTACAGACCTATCAGTCTCGTGTCATGTACTTGCAAGATGCTGGAAAAGATCATCCTAAAACGACTGTTACACAAAATAGGTAGGTTTGGGGAAGGAGTCAATGGATATGTCAAAGGACGGAGCACAGCCAATTGTATAATTAATTACCTGGTTAATGACACGGCTAGGTACTCTGTATTTGTTGACATAAAAGGAGCCTTCGATAAAGCCCAGGGAATTGCGATCCTGGACGAGCTTGCATGTATGGGTGTCAAGGGGAGACTCATGAAATGGATTGAAGACTACCTCACAGGGAGGAAAGCTAAGGTCTACATCAATGGAGCAATCTCAAGAACAATGAATATGGAACTCGGGACCCCCCAAGGAGGAGTCTTAAGCCCTACACTATTCAATGTACTTATGAATGCAATTGCCAATATTGATTTTCCTGAAGGAACACAACTAGTGGGATATGCAGATGATGTCCTAATACAAGCTCCCACCTTTGATAAAATAAAACAGGCCATTGAACTCCTTGGAAGGAAATGTATTGAGCTCGGTTTCACTCTCTCCACAAACAAGACAAAAGCATACTCCCATCGCAAGCGGAGAGAAAATGAAGAACTGCAAATTAATGGTGTAACGCTTGAATGGGTTGACCACTATCGGTACCTTCGCGTCACCGTCGGCTCAAACAAGGGAAAGAAAGAGGAGCTCAATCAAATCATAGGAACATGCAAAAGTCGACTCAGGGAACTGAAACTGAAAGCTATGACTTGGAATGATGGCCATGGAGCCTCTATTGCTGTACTTAAAATGATGTACACAAACTATGTATGCTCCGTCATTGACAATGCAGCACCTGTTTTATGTACTTATTCACAAAGTGATATGAATAGGCTAGAAAGCATACAGGATGAAGCCATTTCAATCATTCTTGGAGTTCCAAAGAAAAAACTGCTGAAATGTCCAATCTACAAAAAGAGTTATTAGCCCTTCCCAGTATTAAAGAAAGAATTGTGGAACAGGATGCTAAGCTTGCAATTAGGATTGCCCGAGATCCCCATTATAATGACATGGCTAAAAAAAAAATTGAGCTCTGTGCTACTTTCAGGGGGAAACAAGAGAAGCAAAAAATGGCATCACAGAGCAGTCGGCTACCTTTAAGATCTTCACCTACTTCAACAAGCTCGTGAGCTCATGCCTGTAGAAAGATTACCTCCCTGGGTGGATCCCCTGAATGACTCGTGCAGGATTATCATCAATGATATGGTAAAGAAAAAAACCAACATGGTACCCCAAGAAATAAGCCACAAGTATCTTAAGGAAATTTATAATGAAGCTAGAGATGAACTAGATCAAATCTTCACTGATGGGTCATCTAATCCTATTAATGGCCGGGCGGGTGCAGCATACACGGTAATTAAGAAGGATGATGTATTTTTTCCACCAAAAAATGAGGAAAAAGCGCGCATTGAGAAATATACCTCTTCAACACAAGCAGAGTTAATTGCCATTCCTATGGCGTTAAGGTATATTATTGAACAGAATACTACTGGTGCAGTGATTTGCACCGATTCGAGAGCAGCACTGCAAAGCCTAAATAAAGATCGGGACGAGAATCTTTCAATAGTCGCTGAAATTAAGAGAGTTGTGAAGGTACTAACCAACCAGGGAAGAGTTGTCAAGTTCCTGTGGATTCCCTCCCATGTTGGAATCTATGGAAATGAACGCGCAGATGTGTTGGCAGCTGAAGGCGCTGAGGGAGACCATATTGAATACTTCATACCCAAGACTCTTCTAGAAATTAAAAGTATTATTAGGGAACATCATCGTCATCTCAATCATTATGAACCAAAAAAAAAAAGAGAATGTGGTGGTTGCGGGAGAGAATTAATAATAGAGAAAAAACATCTTGGATACAAATGTCCACACGTACAGCAGCTTTTTGTTAACAACATATAATAAGGATGATTTATAATGTATCTTATCTACCATTTGACAGAGGCTGTTTACCTTGGAGACCGGTTGGAAATATATGAATTGAATTTCAAATCTTATTGTTCCTTCTATTATATTTTTATATATGACAATTATATAACTATAATAAATACTTCTATAATTATTGACACAATATTATTGTTATCCCTTTCACCAGATGAAATTATTATGTTCATTAAGAGTTAAGGATTACAGGTTACCAAATTATACATTCACTCTTCCAATTAGAATGAGTAATAATGGTTTTTTTTAATGGTTTATAATCATTTCAAAATAAAATAAATGATCCATATTCTTTTTTGACTCACAGTTTTGTTATAAGACAGAGCAGCTGCACACTTGCTTTACAGTTGCTCAGTTGCTCTCTCTCCACGTGACCAGGTTAGCGTTCTCTCTCTCTTTCTCTCTTCACACAATTAGGTCAATGTTTTTTATAATATTCCTTTACATAACGGATTTTTATTTAGTTAAAATCTAGCCAAGGAAACCTGGTCCCAAATTCAAGAGTACTTAGAAGTAACATTTTCGTTCCCCAGGATAGTGCGCTGAGAGCATGGATGGAGATCATGAGACGTTCCTCTTCACCAGTGAGAGCGTAGGCGAAGGCCACCCCGACAAAATTTTCGATCAGATCAGCGACGCAGTGCTTGATGCCCATCTTAGCCAGGACCCTGACGCCAAAGTTGCTTGTGAAACGTGTACCAAAACTGGTATGATCCTGATCTGTGGGGAGATTACGTCCAAGGCCCAAGTTAATTATCAACAAATTGTGCGTGATATTGTTAAGAAAATTGGTTTTGATGATTCACGAAAGGGCTTTGACTACAAGACCTGCAATATTCTTCTGGCCCTGGAGCAAAAGTATGCGGAGATTGCTAATGGTGTACACATCGGGCGCAGTGATGACAACATTGGTTCAGGGGACCAGGGACTGATGTTTGGTTATGCCACTGATGAGACCGATGAGTGCATGCCCTTAACTATTATGCTGGCACACCGTCTCAATCAGAAGATTGCAGAGCTGCGAAGAGATGGGACGTTCTGGTGGGCGCGACCTGACTGTAAGACTCAAGTCACATGCCAGTATGCCTTCGATCAAGGAGCTGTTATTCCCAAAAGAGTGAAGCACTGTTGTCGCTTCTGTACAGCACTCGGAACAAATTACTGTCGAAGCTTTGCGTGACGAGGTTATAGAGAAGGTCATCAAGGTCATTATTCCTGAAAAATATATAGATACTCAAACGAAATACCACATCAACCCTTGCGGAGAATTCATCATGGGTGGACCTCAAGGTAACGCTGGGCTAACTGGTAGGAAAATCATCGTCGACACTTACAGTGGGTGGGGCGCTCACGGCGGGGGAGCGTTCTCTGGCAAAGATTACACAAAGATTGACCGCTCAGCGGCCTATGCCGCCCGATGGGTTGCCAAGTCACTGGTGAAAAACAATTATGTAGACGCTGTTTGGTTCAGGTATCTTACGCCATTAGTGTTGTGCACCCCATAAGCATCAGCATCTTCCACTATGGCACCTCACAGTACACATCAAAACAGCTTCTTGAAGATTGTTAACCACAACTTTGATCTACGACTAGGACATATTGTCAAGGAGCTGGGCTTAAAGAGACCAATTTACAGTGATACCTCGTGTTATGGACATTTGGACGGCAACAGTTCTCTTGGGAGCAGCCCAAGAAGTTGACCATCCCTAAATTTTAGAGTCAAATAATTCTTAAGGATGACTATGGCCAGTTTTCCTGATATAGACAAGTATTGTTCGGTGGGACCTTTAATTTTATATTCAATTGATAATTTTATATACTTTTTTGACGTTTTATATACCAGAGTATATAAAATCTCCGGGCCTTTTATATATCAGAGTAAATAAAATTAAAATGACTCTATAAGACCAGCGTCTGGGTCAAGATAAATACGTTTCTTCCTTTAAACCGAATCCAGTTTTTTTTTATATTTTTTTCGGTGGGCTGTGGTCCTCCTCCTCCTCCTCCAACTGTTTGTGGTTCTTCTTCTCCTCCTCCTCCTCCTCCTTCTCCTCCAACTGTTTGTGGTTCTTCTCCTCCTCCTCCTCCAACTGTTTGTGGTTCTTCTCCTCCTCCTCCTCCTCCTTCTCTCCAACTGTTTGTGTGGTTCTCCTCCTCCTCCTCCAACTGTTTGTGGTTCTTCTCCTCCTCCTCCTCCAACTGTTTCTTCTCCTCTCCTCCTCCTCCTCCAACTGTTTGTTCTTCTTCTCCTCCTCCTCCTCCTTCTCCTCCAACTGTTTGTGGTTCTTCTCCTCCTCCTCCTCCTCCTTCTCCTCCAACTGTTTGTGGTTCTTCTCCTCCTTCTCCTCCAACTGTTTGTGGTTCTTCTCCTCCTCCAACTGTTTGTGGTTCTTCTCCTCCTCCTCCTCCTTCTCCTTCAACTGTTTGTGGTTCTTCTCCTCCTCCTCCTTCTCCTCCAACTGTTTGTGGTTCTTCTCCTCCTCCTCCTCCTCCTCCTCCAACTGTTTGTGGTTCTTCTCCTCCTCCTCCTTCTCCTCCAACTGTTTGCGGTTCTCCTCCTCCTCCTCCTCCTTCTACTGTTTGTGAAGTTTTTACCTTTCCTACTCCTTCTCCTGCATTTTGTAATTCTCCTCCTCCATGTGATTCTTTTGTTTGTTCTTCTTTCTCGACTTCCACATAAATGTTAAATTTAATGCTAGCAAATGTGTCTGAGGAATTAATATTCTTAGCTAACATTTTACATTCCACCTCATTATGACCGTCTTCGAGTTCAAGTTTCATAACCACGAATGGGGGTAGTGAATTTTCTTTCATTGGGAAACTGTCCAAATAAAATCCACAATTAAATATATCTTGACTTGCAGCATGGGTACATGATATCAACAATTTGTTCATGTAAAATAGTTTTCCTTCCTTTCGAAATTTTTTACGTGATGCATCTAAATTGTTCTTTAATTTGACGTCTTTTATTTCATTTCGATCTGTATAAATATCAGGTGTGAAATTATGGAAATTCCATGGAAATATTAATACAATTGGATTTTTTGTATAATATCCCCTATCAATATTAGAATTTGTATATAGTTTATTTATGTAATATGCAGAATAACCATTGGTAAAGTATTTGTGGATTTCATCATAATAACTAAGGAATTTATTAAAAGGTTGAATTAGTGTCTTATCAGTTTCAGTAATAGTTTTAGGATTATACGAAATTGGTGGTTTGGGAACAATAAAGAGACCTTTATAAGTTTTTATGTCTTCGATAAATGGCGAGAATAATGATTCTATAAGTTTGGATTTCATTTTGGATTTTCGAAGTTCAGACGAATCTGTTTGACAAACGAATTCTTTTGTTTCTTGGGCATATTCTTTTGTTTCATGTGGTAGTTTAGAGAAATCTGCTTGACAGATGGAGGATTGTAATAATTCTTGAAGTAATTCATGAGGTTGTTCGACGGATTCCATTTGACTGATGACGTGAGGAACGCCAGAGGACTCATTTTCACTTGTTTGAGGTAGTTCAGAGGCCTCGGTTGTTAATGTTTCTTCAGAGGTCTCAGTTTGTGATGTTTCTAAATGAGGTTCTTGAGGCAGTTTGGAGGCCTCAGTTGTTAATGTTTCTTGGGGTGGTTCAGAGGTTTCAATTTTAATGTTTCTTGGGGTGGTTCAGAAGCCTCAGTTTGTGATGTTTCTTGAGGCAGATCGGGGGCCTCAGTTTGTGATGTTTCTTGAGGTTCTTGAGGCAGTTCGGAGGCCTCAGTTGTTAATGTTCTGCTGACTGATGTTAATGATTCTTGAGGTACTTTAGAAGCTTCTGTTGGACCGAGGGAAGATTGTTGAGATAGCTCAATGGACTCTGGTGTTGTTTCATGGCTGATGGAATTGTAATTGTTTTCCTTTTTATATAATTTTTTAATATTTTTAAATTTTTTCCGTGAATTAATGACTACTATAACTGTTAGGAAAATAATTAATATTATTAACATAATAATTATTGACAGTAGATTACTCATTCTTAATTTTCTCTTTTTTTAATTATATGATTTTTAATTCAGATATTTTTAAAAATAAAGTAATTATTCAACCAAAGTCAAATATGTTATTGTTTTTATCCTGTTGAGTAGTTTTCCAGTATTAAGTGATATTGGATATTATATTAAATATTGGAATATCATTCAATATTGAATGAGTAATTCAATGTTGAATGAGTCATTCAATGTTGGATTGTTTTCCAGTATCCAGCACTATACTATATACTCTATACTATGTCGATATTGATTAGTTTTCTGGTTAGTATCCAATGATATTGGATAGTATATTCAACATTGAACGTGTGCAGATGTGACAACAGTCACAAACACCCTGATGGATAGTTGAAAAAAAAGAGATTTGAGTCCCTGATTTAAAAAAAAAAGACTACTACTACTACTACCCTACTTAAATTACTTACTGTTTTGCTTACTGAACACTGTAATACAACAGGTGTTGATGCAAACTGTAATCCAAAAAATGTCGTCCCTACCACAGGTGTTATTAGAAAACATATTTGCACTGGTTCCATATCGTCATCTTTTAATTATTTGTTCCAGAGTTTGTAAAATTTGGAGCCATGTTATTCTTGACTCGTCATACATGCCATTCCGCACTCTTTATCATCGATTAATATGGTATTCATATACTCTTTTCCCTAGTCCACTTCTACACAGCAATGAAGATGGTAATTTGTCTCTTTACAATGCATCCTATATTGTGGAACAATTATGTTACATCAAATACAACATAACCGATGGAAGATACTGTATGAGAGGCCTTCTAAAGATGATCGAGACTAAAATGAATAACTGGTCGAAAATGGGTCAAGAAAAAAAAGACTCTGAACTATTTGAGTTATTGAATGATCATCCTATGTTTACATCAACATTAAAAACAATGACGAGTGTTAATCATCGTTTAAAAGGTATGATAAACAAAAACAAAGTGTGGTCCTTAGTGACAGCTATGACAATGTTCTCTCGGGATACAGATGAAATTTTACAATTGTTAAATATTTGTCTTCGAATGTATCCCACGTCAACTGTTCTGAATATTTTTTATGGATATACAGTTATTTTTCTTTTTTCTTTTCAAAACTTACAGCAATCTAATATTAATCATTATAAGGTACATTCTGCACTCTATCTGACCGAAAATATAATTCTTCAATCATCAGAACAAACATATTATTGTGAACAGGCCCTTCTAATCAATCATGTTCCAAGTAAAGGTGAAATTACACGTGTCGATTATGTTCCTGGAGTGGATATAGTCAGTATAGTTTTGAAGATAGTAAAGCGGCATTCATCTTTGCAATTTTTAATTATCGAATCGCAGCCACAATCACCACTTGTACAACAGTTACCGCAAAATGCTATTTGTTCATTTTCTATGTTTAATTCTTTTTCTTTTTCTTTTGATGTATTGGTGCTTATGCCAGATTCTTCTGATATTAATAGGGAGGAAGACTGGAGAAAAAAAGTGAAAGAAATTTCAGTAATCAAATTTAGAAACATTTTATCTGAACAAAATAAACCCTGTTATAATTTAAATATTAATGTACATCTACTAATGGTAAGTAAGAGGAATCATGATTTATGTTTTATTATGTATTGTATTTTGGGACTACGTAACTTTATAATTCATGTAAATACTGAAATGTGTCAGGTGCAAGAAAGGAGTTGTGAAGACAATGTTTTAGTTATTTGTTCATCTATTTCAAGTATATATATACTGTTATGACCATTATTGTAATTCTTCTATGGAAAAATTTTGTGTTATTACAATAGATGGGACTTTTCAAAGATTTCTAGATGATGTTCTCTCTATATAATTTATATGACTGACATGAATATGATGTTGAATGCAATTGTTGGTTACCACCTCCGTTAACTTACAGTGAGATTTATAGTGCCTATGCATTATCTTGTCATAGAACACCAGATTTTATATTTTGGTTAAAAACAAAATGCACCTTTAATGGTGAATATCATCCAAGTTTTAATTATTATATCATTTATACAGATATGTTAATAACAATTCAAACTATGCCAACATTTTCATTAGTTCGATTATTTAAAGGAAAAGATGTAATTTGTGAACATCATATGATTGCAACAATCACTAACAATTTAAAATTTGATGTATTGGAAATTGAACTGAATAATTCATTTGAAAAAGATATTAATACAATTCTTGGACAACAATTGGCGACATTTAATGAAATTAATATAAGCGAACGCCACTACTGTCTTCATTGTTCTAAATCTCTAAAGGATGAATATTTTGCTCTAAAACAAAAAATCAATTGGTGTGATATGGTAGCGGTAAGATTTACACGTTTTAATAGTTTTGATTTAATATGTGCTCAATGTGCAAATATCAATGATGAGGAATAACTGTATATTAATATTTTATTTCATACTATTTTATATAAAAAAATGCAAATTTAAACTGACCATATATTAATTATTATATTATAAATATAGATATGTTACAACAGGTTGTTAAACTATACCAACTAACTTTCTATTTTAGTTACCATCTCAATGAGGTTTATAGTGTTTATACATTATCATAGAACACCAATTTTTATATTTTTTGGGGGGTTAAATTAAGTTTTGAGTCGGGGTCAAGGATGACAGTGGCGACACTTCACTGATGAAGAAGATGATGTGTTCATGGACGCTTGCAAAAATAAGGACGTCAACAATCTGGCCATATTATCGACTTGATAGAGAGATTCTTGGATGCACCCCCCTCCCCCTCCCCCACCTCCACGTCTTAGTCTCACTATATTTTATAGAAAGATAATAATAACACAAATGAGATTATAATAGAGATAGTAATTATTGTATACCTGGGATGGTAGGTATAAAAAACGGGCAAATCTTTATAATTATAATATAAAGCATATTTATTGCCAATGTTTGATATGTTACATAGTGAATTTAATAATATTATATCAGTTATGTTTGACACATATATAGATATATGTCAAAATATTGGGTTTTTAATAATAAATGGAAAATGGGATCATTACTGATGTGAATTTATTCTTGATTTTATTCGAAGACAATTCAGTTATTATTTATACAAACTCCTAAAAAGAATTCATATTATCAAATTATACATTATTCTCTTAGAAAATACGTTACGATATCAAGGATGGGCTCTTATGGAATCTATTTGGACTATACAAGGAAAAATACCTTATTCTCTAATTAGAAAACCTATATTGAATGAAAGATGTATTAAACCCATTCTTCTGTCTCATACCGATATATATGACCTAAAAGATAATTTAAGTAATGTATATTATCGATCACCTACTGTAAAATATGTAAATGAAGTAACAAGAATTGTTATATATAATTTGTATAATTTACTTATGAAAAAATTTAAATGTGTAAATTGGTTAGAGACTATTCTTCTCTGTTCTCTCCCCAAACAAAATCTTAAAAGATTAAACTGCCTTCCTAAAACAAAATCTGAAAACAATTTAGATTGTTTAGGGGATATTCTTCGAACTATTGATCTTCATATATATAAAGATGGGGAAGTCTATAAATATAAGAAACATCGCTGATTTATGTATGTGTGTGTTGTATGGTGTGGAAATAATCGAAATCATATTTTTTTCTTTTGTCTACAGGATGTTTAAGTAAGAATAGACTTATTGATTGGCTTCCATCATCATCATCATCATCATTATCATCATGATGTTGCTGTTAGAAGATTTCATTTGGCAACCACTTTCATATGAAATTCAACTGTATTTAGATGATGTTTATAGTACACACATATTTAACCTGTGGACAGTTCTTTGTGGTCTTTTTTGGTATTATTCAGGGCTTAGAGAAGTGAATTTTGTTGCACTTGTTTTTTGCCTAATATGTGAAAGAAACAGAGAAGTTTGCAGGAAGCAAGTTCAATATATGGTTTATATTTCTGCTTAGGAATTGGTATATGTACTATAGATGACACAAATGTCTTATTTCTAGTAGCATGTTTAATGATTACTTATTTTATGTGGAAATTAATCTATGGAGTACATGGTTATTATATGGTTTTAAGTATGGGATTAATGTTACTCCTTTTTTTTATATGAACTGTTATCAGGTTATATTAACTTTATTTTATTTAATTATTCTATTTTACAGTACATATATCATAATAATCAAAGAATTTCCTGAAGGCAACCAAACAGATTTATTTTATGGTGCATTTTTACATTTAATAGTGTTAATGATACACCCAAGAAAAAGAAATCCTCTCTACCTAAGTTAGTAAATATTGAAGTTGATTTAGATCACATTCTGTTGCAAGATCTTTCAGTTGCACATATTCAATTCTGGGGACATCATATAAATAATAAATTTTCACCTCAATTCCACCCTGAACTACCAATAGATGGTTATCCACGTTCATCTTTCTTTTCTGAAGATGAACGATTATCTTGGCAAGGTGAGATTGCTTATTTCCAGCCGAAATCTACTGTCTTAAATTGTGCATCAAAAATAAGATTAGAACATCTTCAAAATATTTGTAATCATGCTAACGATTGTTATTGGCAAGAGCACATTTTTATTTTTGGAAAGCATATACTTACCAAGAAGGAACTTGATGAAATAATGAGTTTTATAAACCCAAAGGACACTGTGGTGTCTATTTATGCTCGTGGTGGATGGGTTGAGAGTTTTTTGCTGGATCGAGGTGTGAGCATTATTCCAACAGAAAACACAGAAAGATTAGAGTATATAACTGCAGTTAAATGGTTACCAAACGGGTATATTAGGCATATAGTTAAAGAAACTTGTATTAATAAAGAATATTCAAATGCCAATATACTTATAATCAATGAACCCATTCGGAATTTTTATATGACTATCGATAGTATACTTAAAAGTTTCAAAGGACGACTAGTGATAATGTTTGGTTCCAACTTTCCTATGGTTATTAAAAGTGTTTTAAATGAAAAATACATTCATGTACAAACATCTAGTGTGCCCATTTTTATTAGGTCTACTGTTCATTTTTATATGAGAATATGATTATTGGAGTTGTTATTGTGTGGAAATATATAATGAGAATTGATGACATTAATAATAGTTTTGATTTTTAAAATTATGCACCCACAAAAAATTCCTGGCGTGTACTAATGTGAGGTTTAATTTAAGGTAAATAAGTTAATAAAGGATGATTCTGACTTTAATTATATACAGTTATAATTACCCCACAACATCTCAATGGTAATAATGATTTAAGTAAATAAAGCCAGTGACAAGTCACAGTTAGGCAGAACAAGTACAGCCAGTGACAAGTCAGTCAGGCAGAACAAGCCCACCCAATGACAAGTCAGGCAGAACATACACAGCCAGTGACAAGTCAGTCAGGCAGAACAAGCACACCCAATGACAAGTCAGGCAGAACAAGCACAGCCAGTGACAAGTCTGGGCTAAGTTTTTATAATTGCTGTTATACAAAGCTTAAAAGAACAAGAGGTCATAAATTTTTAACTAACTCAAAATAAGATATAAAAAAAACATCATTACTTAAGTACTTATCAACCACACGCCTCTGAGCCAAAATATCAGCCCAGAAAATGTTGGAAAAGACTGCAACCAATGCAGAGTACTTGCAAACATTATGGGCTCAAGGGTTGACCACAGACGCTGACGCTGTGTATTTTTTTTTTTTTTTTTCACCAGGTCTGAAAATGAATGACTGTAAAGCTAATGTATCTTTGGTAAACTGTTCAAACAAATGTTCATCCAGGCTGGTTATGCTTTTAAATACAGGGCGTGTCTCCATTATGATAAGGAAATACGAACACTGACATAAACCGTTTGTGACGTGTGGACGTAAATGCTAGTCAATTCACACGCTTCACCCTGCCCGCCATGCAAGGCCCCACCCAATAGGCCAAGTTTTTGTGATGATTAAAATTTTATTAGAAGAGCTGTTTTTTTTGTAAGTTTGTAAAGCACGTTTCAAGGATATTTTCATCAATATATATCAAAGGTTAGAAGAGCTTTAATTAAAAATTAGGTAACTGTTACTTTAAGCACTGTAATCTGAATGAAGTTCATCTTGTGGGTGAGCTGATAGATAATTTATTACCAAAGTTTTCTTAAGACCTCTATCCTTAACAACTTTCCAAGTGGTTTTTTTAAAGCTGGTCTCCTTATTTCTTTTCGCCTGATGCTATTTCAACTGCTGTACTTCGTCCCGTAAGTAATTTAATTCTGTCCTCAGAGCTTCAACTAAAACCAATAGTTCAATCATTAAAACATCCATAATGTATAATAAATAGCTTTAAAACGGAGGAGCTTTGGCTAGCACACTCTCTCAGTCTAGGATGAAAGTAAATGTTCCTCGAAAAAAGGTTTCATTTTATTCTTTTGTAACAAAAAACTTATTATATTCTCAAAACTCCACTACACCCAGCTTCTACATTCGAAGGACTATACAGCTCTATTTTTGCTGCATATGGTAAAAATATTTCATACTATTATAGTTGCACTTGAGCTTTAGCAGATTCCAATTCTTTAGTAGATCTATAAATTTGTTAATTTGTACTAAAAAATATATACAGTACATGGTTTAACTGCACAATGCATCCTGTAATTCAAATTATTCTTTTATTTATTTATAAATCCTACTGACAATGAAAAAAATTTTACTTTCCATGTCTATAAATTTAACAATCAAAACCAACTAAATTTTAACAACTATTTTTCTTTTTTTTTTCTTTTTTTTGATGATGATGATGATGATGATGATGATGATAATGATGATAATGATGAGGAGACTGATAAAGTCAATGGGGTTGGAGGTTCTTCAGATAATATTGGGAATGATTGTTTTATAGTTTGTATAACCAAATATTTTATTAGCTTTGCAGAAAGTTCTTCCTCCTTTTTCTTTTTCTCTTCCTTCTTCTTCTTCTTTTCTTCCTTCTTTTTTTTCTTTTCTTTCTTCTTTTTCTTTTTCTTTTCTTCCTTTTCCGCTTCCTTGTTATTTTCTCATCTTGGTTTGAAAGAGATAATAAACTCACTTCCCTTGTTATTTTCTCATCTTGGTTTGTGTTACGGCCCTCTCGGGTCGCAACTGAGTTCGTACTCTGATGTTATGAGGAAGGGTATCCGGCCCCAAGCCAGTAGTGGATTTCAAGGGATGAGATCCGTGACGCAAGTAACTTAAAGGGGAAGGGAAATAAAGTCAAGAACTTAATACCATAATTATTTCCATCACCAATAAATAATATATAAAAATATTACACGGGGGAGGGGTATTAACACTGTACAGGGGAATTATTTACACAAACGTCTTCTCCTGAAGACTCTGGATCCAAGCTCTCAGTGCTTTCGTGGCCTCACAACGAATCCTTTGAGAAGCTGAGTCTACCCCGGCCACAGGCCGGCCAAAACACAGTTCCACTGGGGGCACCGCTGTGGAGGCCGTCAACCACAAGTCCAGCAACACAGCTGGTAGGTTCCGGATCAGCAACGCCTGTCAGGCCACTCTACGAGCGATACTAGGGTAGCGCCCTAGTCAGGAGCCTCATGTGATACCACAGATCACTCTCCTGTATTCAATACCCCAGTGGTCAATCGTCTCCAGCAGTCGGTCCCGGGAATGACAATCCTTCTACTGCCACTTCACTGGCAGGGTAACACCACAGTGTTCCTCCGGGAGACGACTCACAGCTGCTGCAGCAAAGCACAAGGTATGGGGACGGCTGCCTTGGGTAGACTCACTCAACTTCCCTTACAGCAGTCCCAGGTCGACTCTTTAAGCAGACACGTCATCAATAACAGGGACACACTAAAGCACCTCACTTACAGGCTCAGACACAAACGCCCGACGTATCCACTCCATAGATGGCGTTGTCGTCTGAGCACCACCTCACCAGAGGTCAGCAGCGGCTGTGTTGTGAGCTGAACCGGACTGGAAACTGGCCCTTGTGGCCAGTACACCTTGTCCTCACCAGGTGTCGTCGTCCATTTGGTGGGGGTTTCGGGAGCTGACCCACAGATGGCGCGGTCGTCACTGCTCCGTGCTCGGACGCTGGATTCGGGTCCGTAACACCTCCCCACCAAAAAGAATTTGGTTTGGGTTTCTAGAAAGAGAAATACAAACCAAATTAGTACGTGGATACCACTCCACACAGATTCACGAACACCTTTACCGGGAATGATGAGGCTGTCTTGTCCACAGAACTGTACTACTGGGGAACTCTCGCACAAAGGAAACTTGAAGATATTAGGCAATGGCTTGTCTGTTGCAATCGTCCACATCTCTACTGCGATGTCCAGCAGGGGCATATTCTCACATCTCTCGAGTAAGGATTGGTTTCGAAACGATCTGGGTCGACTCGACACTTCCCTGTGTCGTGACACCGATGATTGCTGATCACAGACAGCATTTCTAGTACCGGTCCGGTAGTCCTTCAGGGAGACGGGAACCTGGAATACAGGGGTCAGATAATTCAGAGTGACAGCGACAGTCGGTAAGTCTATACTTACTACATATGCTTCTACTAGGTCCACACCTAGTCCCAACAGGGCTGTTTGTACATTGAAGATGGCATTCGCTCTGCCACCGTCAGGTCGACCAACGTTCCGTATAATGCTACATTGAGGCTCAGCAATCACGCGGGGGGTGTCAACCTGTCGGAAACAGACACTCATATTATCATCTCTCGTACCTCCTGTATCAACCATCACCTTCCTGGTCCCTTCTTCGACTGCAACACTCACAGTGCATGTCTCTAATCCCTGAGATCTCTTCACGATGTTCAATGGAGCCATCATCCTTCGGGTCGTCCACTGATCCTTACTGAGAACACACATAAGAGTACAACAAAACATCGCTAAGAAACATTTGGTTAACTTAGGGATAAGCTTCCTGAGCTTGAAATGTCCATAGCCGGCTACATCCATTAGCCTGGTTTGGACCAAAGAGGGCACTAGACCTTTCGAACACACCTCACATACCTCTGACGTCTGGGGAATCTCTGGCCGGTTCAATGAACGCTGTACCTTGCCATACCGCAAGTACACATCCGCCTTCGCTCGAGACTCGTTGGTATCCGTGGGTGCTTGCACACGAGACCTCTCTTCTTGCTCAGTTGCTTCTGCTATCATAACCACATGTTCCTTGTCGGGAGAAGAATCAGGAGACTCTACTAGAATACTGTCAATCTGTAGGGTAGAGGATAAATTAAACATGTTATCTGATTCCGGGTCTGACTGTACCTGGACATTACCACTGCCTGTTGTTACCTCTGACCTTGCTGTTCCGGCCGACTCGTCCACGACCTTGGGAAGATTGATGCTCCAATCTGTCACCAAATCGTTGGCTAGTACCACGTCAATCCCTGCTTAGGGAGGGTATCGACTACTGCCAACGCACATGTGCCGCTGAAGTAAGGCGAGTCGAGATGTACTGGCACTAAGGGGGCGATGTACTGCGTCCTAGGAAACCCAACCAGGACAACCTGTTGTCTCCCGTCCACACTTACTCCCTCGGGTAACGAGCTTCTCACGATCAGGGACTGGGCTGCTCCACTATCTCTGAGCACTACAACTGATCTGCCAGTATGATCACACGTTACGTACCCGCTTGAAGTGTGAGGGGCGAACAAACTTGGTCCTTCCTGCGTAGTCGTAGACTGGTTTCCTGCTGGTGGTCTTACACAGCTCATCATCATCACCTCCCTACGTGCTCTGCCACCTCTTCTGCCTCGGCACATAGCAGCTACATGCCCTTTCTGCCCACAAGTCCAGCACACCACATTCCTCCTTGGACTCCGGTGTTTCGGACTGCTAGGACTCTTCCTTCGAGGGCTACTTGGGGGCGTCTTCTTAGCGCTTTGTGGGACGGGTCTTTCCACTTCGTCATGAGGTCTGTCAAACCGGCGTTGGTAATTCCTCGGGACGTACTTAGCAGACGGCCTATGAGTCAGGATGTATTCCTCAAGCCATGGTGGCTGCCGCACTCAAGGTCTCCACCTGCTGCTCCTCTAAGTACGTCTTCAGGTCTCCAGACAAACAATCCTTGAAGTCCTCTAGCAGTATGAGCTGCTCGAGGTCTTCTTTGGTCTCCACCTTCCGAGAAGCACACCATTCCTAGAAAAGTCGTTCCTTGATAGTGGCGAATTCGGTGAAAGTGTGTTCTGAGGTCTTATTCAGGTTTCTGAACTTCTGCCTGTAAGCCTCAGGTACCAATTGGTAAGCCATGAGCACAACCTTCTTCACCTTGTCGTAATCGCCGGAGTCGTCAAGGGATAACGTGGAGTAGGCGATTTGGGCCTTCCCAGTCAAGACTGACTGTATCATGATGGCCCAATTCTCCCTTGGCCACTCCAAAGAGGCAGCGACTTTCTCGAAGACTGCGAAGAACTTTGAAACTTCCTTCTCGTTGAATTTGGGGACCATTTTGATGTTCCTTATGGCCTCCGACCACCTAACCGTATTACTTCTAGCTCATGTTGTCTCTCTCTTTCCTCTCTGTCTCGTCGTTCTTGTCTGTCTCGTTCTTCTCTTTCTCTCTCTCGTTCTTCTCTTTCTCTCTCTCGTTCTTCTCTTCTTTCTTCTCATTCTAATTCTAACGCCTCATCGCCAATTCTTTATCTTTCATCTCCATTTCTTTATTCTTTTAATTCTCGTTCTAATTCTAACTTCTTCCACTCTATCTCGCGATTTATCTCTAAGGCGCGCATTTTGACTGTAAGTAAGCTAATATTCAGCTCACCTGCATCACTGTCAATGTCACTACCTTTGTCTTCCTTTTCAGTGGAAGCAACTTCTTCACTTTCCTTGGTACCTAGTGCCTCACTTTCTTGTTTTTCTTCGGCCTTCAAATGCCGGTGAACCTTGGATAAGATCTCCACACGGGAATCACTGGCACAGATCTTTATCTCCAAGTAGGCACTAACTAGCACTATTTCTGGTTTGCTCAGATATTTTAATCTGGCAAGACAGTCCTCTCTGTTCAGAAAAGCCTGAACATCGTCCAGATCATCGATGGTAGCTTTTTCTGCCATTGTCACAGATGGAACACTTAGCACGTAACTCACCGCTTTCACGTTAGCACTTAACGCACCGAGCACTGTTCTACGTCAATATTGCACTTTATCGCACTGGCGCCTCACTTGCCAATATTGCACGTAATTACTTCGGGCACCGCACTACACAATATCGCACTGAATCACAGCGAACACTTCGCTCTACAATATTGCACTGAATCACGCCGAGCACCGCACTACACAATATTGCACTTTGTCACTCTTAGCACTGCACAGGACGTATAACGTCCCAATCGTCACACACAGGGGGAATTATATACAGGGATTACGCCACTTCACCACCCCTGTCAAACATACTTAACAAGGGGACGGATCCCGCTGGGGATGCCAATTATGTTACGGCCCTCTCGGGTCGCAACTGGTTCGTACTCTGATGTTATGAGGAAGGGTATCCGGCCCCAAGCCAGTAGTGGCTTTCAAGGGATGAGATCCGTGACGCAAGTAACTTAAAGGGGAAGGGAAATAAAGTCAAGAACTTAATACCATAATTATTTCCATCACCAATAAATAATATATAAAAAGATTACACGGGGGGAGGGGTATTAACACTGTACAGGGGAATTATTTACACAAACGTCTTCTCCTGAAGACTCTGGATCCAAGCTCTCGGTGCTTTCGTGGCCTCACAACGAATCCTTTGAGAAGCTGAGTCTACCCCGGCCACAGGCCAGCCAAAACACAGTTTCCACTGGGGGCACCGCTGTGGGAGGCCGTCAACCACAAGTCCAGCAACACAGCTGGCAGGTTCCGGATCAGCAACGCTGGTCAGGCCACGCCACGAGCGATACTAGGGTAGCGCCTAGTCAGGAGCCTCGTGTGATACCACAGATCCCTCTCCTGTCCTCAATACCCCAGTGGTCAATCGTCTCCAGCAGTCGGTCCCGGGAATGACAATCCTTCTACTGCCACTTCACTGGCAGGTAACACCACAGTATTCTCCCGGGAGACGACTCACAGCTGCTGCAGCAAAGCGCAAGGTATGGGGACGGCTGCCTTGGGTAGACTTACTCAACTTCCCTTACAGCAGTCCCAGGTCGACTCTGTAAGCAGACACGTCATCAATAACAGGGACACACTAAAGCACCTCACTTACAGGCTCAGACACAAACGCCCGACGTATCCACTCCATAGATGGCGTTGTCGTCTGAGCACCACCTCACCAGAGGTCAGCAGCGGCTGTGTTGTGAGCTGAACCGGACTGGAAACTGGCCCTTGTTGGCCAGTACACCTTGTCCCTCACCAGGTGTCGTCGTCCATTTGGTGGGGGTTTTGGGAGCTGACCCACAGATGGCGCTGTCGTCACTGCTCCATGCTCGGTACGCTGGATTCGGGTCCGTAACAGTTTGAAAGAGATAATAAACCCAAAGTGGATGATGAATTTCCAGATGTGGATCCTGCTCCTGAGATAGATGGTGACACTGTTGGGGGCAATGAATGTACATGCTTTAAATTTCCATCAGCATGTATCTGAGGTACATTGTAGCTTGTATTTGTATTTGAAAGCTGTGATCTTTAGATACCAATAATTGTTGTTGTTGTTGTGGTTGATTAACATATACATCTTCATTCCAATCTGAACTTGAAATTGTATTTAGAGATAAACCCAAAGTGGGTACTGGATTTCCTGCTCCTGAGGTAGATGGTGACACTGTTGGATCAAGGAATGTCAATGAATGTTCATGATATAAATTTACATCATCTACCAGAGGTGCATTGTAATAGGTATTTGAAAACTGTTGATCTTCGTGTACCAATAATTGTTGTTGTTGTTGTTGTTGATTAACATATGCATCTTCATTCAACCTGAACTTGATATTGTATTTTCAGGAAACGACACCATTATTTGTTGATAATCATTATTAATTGATTCACCTGTTTTACAATATTTGTCAATTATATAAGTCAGATCTGTTTCTCTTTGTTCTTCTTCCAATTTGTATGTTAGGTTGATGATAATTACACTTCAAATTGGCTGCTGGTAAATTGGTGGTTTCTGATATTAGTTGATAATTTGAGCTTGAAGTAGATGGCAAATAAATGTTGTTATTTTTTCTCCTCCTCTTGTGGTGTTAGTTTCTGAGGGAAAGAGGATATCAATGAAATCATGAATTTGATCCAAAAAATATTCTTCTCTATGTTGTTGTTGTTGAACATGAGGAACTCCATTTTCCTGAGTTTTGTTTGCAATTCTTTTAAATGTTGTTATATTCTTCTTCACCTTATTTTCCAAAACTGATTCTTCATCATCAGATTCCAAAGCAGCAGGAGCAGCAACAGCAGTGGCAACGATGATGGTCAGGGTAGTACTAGTAGTGGTGGTGGTGGTGGTGGCACTAGTGGTGGTGGTGGTGGTAGTAGTAGTAGTAGTAGTAGTAGTAGTAGTAGTAGTAGTAGTAGTAGTAGTAGTAGTAGTAGTAGTAGAAGTAGCAGATTTATCTAAATCTTTGTTTGTCGATGACCCTAATTCTTCCTTATTGGCCTGTATCATGCTCATTATTATCTTCTTTACTGTTATCACTACCACCATCATCATCATTTTTATTACTATTACCTACTACTACTACTACCACCGCCACCACCACCACCACTACTACTACTACTACTACTACTACTACTACTACTACCACTGCCACCACCATCACTACTACTGTTACTGTTACTGCTGCTGCTGCTGCTTCTTATGCTGCTGCTGCCTCTTCTGATGCTGATTCTTCTGCTGCTGCTGCCTCTTCTGATGCTGATGTCTTTTCTGTTGCCACTTCTACTTCTGCTGTTTCTTCTTTTTCTATCATCTTCATTATCCTTATCATCATTATCATTATTTATCCCAGTAATAATAATGATGTAGTTGCTGATTCAGTAATGTTAGTAGTAGTTTTAGTGACTGAGGGAAGAATATTTTCATTTCTTCGTTTTTTAATAAATTCCTGATTTGTATACCTAAAAAGTAGTCTTCTAAAACTTCCCGTTTATCTTGATGTATAAAACCAGATGAAATTATTTTTTGTAGGATAATTCTAGATAATCTATTCTTATCTATATCACAATTCCTATACTGAAATTGGCTCTTAATTATGTAATGTAAAGTTTCCAGTATTATTTTTAAAGATTCTGTCAAATTCATATTCTTTGGAGAACATTTGGGTTTCACTTCATTCTTATGTAAGTCGATTATCTTCAGTATATTATTTCTATACTTTGGAAGTGGGAATTTTACTTCACAGCAGTTACATTCCATAATTGGAATGATTTCATTCTTCAATCTAAACCCTTCATGTATGAAAGTTTGTTTGTCTTGATATTTGAGTCTTTAAATTTTCATACTTGGTTTTAAATAAAAAGGCTGACTCTTCAAAAGATTTATCATCATCATCAACATCATCATCATCATCATTATCATCATCATCATCATCATTATTATGCTTATGCTTTTTTTTCATTGCCTTTATTATATATAATATTTCATTAATTTTATCTAATGTAGTTGTATATACTACAAATGGTGCTCTCTTACACTCATGATCGATTATTTTCTGGAATGATATAAATATGCCATTACATTTTATGCAAATGTAACAACCATTGTTATTATCCATGTAAGAAAATGTGGATAATTTTTCCAACTGATCATTAGTTAGTCCATATTTTATATTTTTGTTTATCTTTCAATTCTGGATAGGATGGGAGATAAATTTTTTTATTCTCTTATGGTATTCTTGAACATAAGTCAGTGTTCTTATACTAGAGTACAGATGAGTCCCCTTTAATATAAAATATTTAGGGAGACCATCATAGAGTTGTTGTTCTGATGTAAAAGTGGTGGGTGCCTCATTTGGGAGAGGATCTCGACGATTCACGTTGTTCTTAATTGGAGCCATTGAAAACAATAAAGCAGAAGAATCCCACAGGCTGGAGAATCATGCATGTGTATACAGCTGGCAATTGAGACAAGCTGTAGCTGGTTAGATACATCTTGTAGTTTTTAGGTTGTGCAGTATGCTCACAGAGTAAATCCGAATCCTAAAACAAAGAAAAAAGTGTCACTTTTTATTTTACTCGTTTAACATAAAGATAAAATAATAGTATATTATGCTTGTTTAACTTTTTTAAAAATATGTAAACAATGTTTTTTTCATATTAATTAAGCCTAAACTTAAAAAATAAAGTATCTGAAATTAATAAATTTAAACAAATATATTTAGGTCTAGATAATAATAAAAAAGTTCAAGGGTTAGTTGTAAAAACCATGGAATATGGTTTTTTTTAACTAATTTAATGAAACATGAAAATATTGGGATTTGGCCACACAACCAGAAGAAAACTCTAATCACTAATTGGAAAGTTAGAGAGGTTAGAAACTTACTAAGAGCAATAGAATATTTAAATTTCATTAGAGGTAATAAAAAGATTAAGGAAGAGATAGTAGGAGATAAGGATATGTTACACTTTATTAGGTTTAATTGATCTTGAAACTTGTGTTTTAAATTTACACAAAATATTAATGAGAGGATTGTTATCACCCGAAAAATGTGGTTATGTAAGTACCAATATACGCTGTACAAAGATTAGTAATAACACAAGTGTCAAGGGTTGTATGTATATCTACATATCCATTCAATTCAGGATGGAGAAAATCGTATTTTGGCTATTTTGGACAATTACAATTCTACATTGACCCAAAAAATATTTACATTTTTAGGGCCAGAGGAAGAATTTGAATGGATTTTTAAATTAATTTCATGGTTTATCCTAGAAATGCTTACTCTCCATCCTTTTTCAGATGGAAATGGTCGTTTGACACGTCTTTTAGTCAATTATATATTGTCAACATTAATGCCATTTCCAACATCTATCATGGGGAATTTAGAATGGGCTATTATCCATGATCGAAAACTAAATACAAAAAAACAACGCCCACCTCTTAACATACTCAAATTAGTAATTGAAAGTGTCTTGTTCAATTGGCGAATGTATTTTTATCTGTTATCTGTGGTCAGAAAAAAATAATGAAACTTTATATTATATTTATATGTTTAATTCTTTATTCAATAATATTAAATTACATTTATAAGAAAAATATGAGTAATAATCCAAAGAAAGACTCTAATTTAATATTAATGTCACACCCTCCATATGAAAAGATTACAAGAGAGATGGATTGTACTATTAACAATATAGCATGCCAGAAAAATGAAGACTGTCAAACATTTTGCTCTTCTTCTTTAGGAGTTACTTGCATTAATAGTTTTTGTAATTATGACACTGATCATAAATGTTTAAATGGAGGATTTCCTATTAATTATGTTGGGGAAACTAATTTAATAACCACCATATGTGCTTGTATGGATAATGGACACTATATCGGTGAGCAATGTCAATACCAAAATTCCTTTCGACCAACGTCTCACAAAAGCTTCCCTATTAGCTAAAGACGGACGTATATTATTTTAAAGTAAAAAAAAAAAAAAAGATTTTCCCATCTATAAGTATACTACAATTTCACTATGTTGCTCTTTAAAATGAATGATCGATATTATACTTATCCACTTATTCAAAATTATGATCCGTTAAAACGAACTTATCAAGACTCACATATCAATCCCAATACTGGGACTTTTAATAAAATAACTCGTGATCTTCAAACTATAAGTTGTACTTCATCAAGAAAAAATAAGACGAGTTTATATGGTTTTGGATCACTAACAGATATGTGTGGGAAAAGAGAAATTGATTTGATTTTATTAACAAATGGAACAGTTCATCATTTATATCGTAGATTTTGGGAGACAAACACTATAAGTGGTTCCCATGTCATACGTCTACCTAGTTTAGATTATATACATTTTATCTTGGATGTTGATTTAAAAAAAATGTGTACTCTTGAATCATTTCGTTTATCGACAGCTGAGTACCTAGAATATCTAACACTTCAACAATCAGGGTCATCCTTACAATTAACAACATCCATTGTTGATGGACAGATCTATTATAATACAAATTATGTCATATATGAACTTGTTTCTCATATTGTTTATTATTTAGGTCTAGACTGGCTACCAATTTATATTTTAGGTAAATCACAAACGTTTACTCAAGGATTTCATCTTGAAATACCCCACCTAACTCTTTCCTATTATGATTTTGCCCTGATGTCCAATTCATGTAAAGAACTCTTACCTACCCTCGTAGATATTACTACCAATTATAGTATTTTTGGCTGTCAAAAAATTCAACTGCAAACACCTTTAAACAAAATGGACTGCACTTATTTACCATATGCGGTTTTCCACAAAAATAATATTTACGATATGTCAAACTCACCACCCTCATATATTTTATCAAGTATGGGTGAAGTTTTTGACTTATTTAATATCTGTAAATATCATGAACCTTCATCCATTAGAGGATTCCCAACTATTATCGGATTGGATGATGATACATATGCTCTGGATGTTTTTCAGAAAAATGTTCAAACATTTATGCAAAGCAAAGAAAATATTGATGATGCCGAAAATTATTTTACTATATATGAAAATTATGATAATTCTAGGGAGAGAGATGAAGAAAAAATACCAGATAAAACAGAAGAAAATTTGTTCATGTTTTCCAATGTTAACAATATTATCAATAAAATTATAGTGGGTTTATTTTTTGTTACACTTAGTAAGGAATATAAACTTTCTATATATAAATCTCTTCATTTTCAAGAGGAACAACAAGAAGAGAATAACCAACTCTTAATTATACTTGAAAAATATCCAAATAGTTTTTATACATATTAACGAAATTCCGCATTACCTGATTCTTCTTACAAATGACAATGACACTGAGGGAAACTTTGACTACGATAAAATATAAATGGCAGCAAATCGTATTGAAAAAGTGTTTACAGTTCAACCTTAAAGGCAAACATCAATTAGCGGAACAGTTGCCAGTAGCAATATCAGTCGAGATACCAATTCTTTCTTGAAACGAATTCAGCCATTTACCATTGAAGATATTACCCGTTTATGTTTGCAGAGTAAACAACATCTTCACACTGTCTTGTATCTTTTAGCATTGTTATATGTTAAAAAGACCCGTCAAAAGTCCCTGGGAATGACATTTCCTGACTACAATTATTTTATAGCCCAAATAATTAGAGATTTAAATTTTAATCACTTAGATACTGGACCACTTTATGAAATCATCTATCTTCTTAACCGATATCAGGAACACCAGCAAGTAAAAGAAGAATTAGAAGATTGGATAATTTTGTGTCTTCTAAATCTTCTAATTGTTAGTGATGTGGTATCAATGAAAGAAGCTTTTGATCTAGTAGAAAAAATTGATTCTCAAAGATTGGATTTTGTCATGAATATAAATGAGGAAGAGTTTGACAGTGACACTTATCGGGTAGTACCATCAGCTAATAGTAATTCACGTCCTACTAAAATTCCTCGGATTATAATAGCTTTTTCTTTCCTACAGAATTTTTGTATAACGGAATATAACAATTTTTTAGCTATATATAAACCTATTATATGTGATAAGAATTCGCGCCAGATTAATGTTTGGGATAATACTACTAAGAAGTGGTCAGTAGCTAATAATCACATTAATTCTTCTTTACTAGCACCAGACCTAGCTTACATTGCACGTCAAATTATTTTAATTGATAGCATACTACAACAACAACAACAACAACCACAATTACTGGAAAATGAAATGTTTCTTTCACTTACCTTACCACCAACGCCACTACAATCCAACAGCAACTTATTAACACCTCCTACTCCGTTGTCACCTTCTCCATCAATAACCTCATCAACTTCTTCATCGAATTCAAACTCAAACCTTCCTTCTCCTTCAGCCAAAGGTAGAGTAAAAAAAAAAACTACTTATTCTACAAATAATAATAATAATAATAATAATAATAATAATTACAAGAAACGAAGTCTTATTCAGAATAGTCTTCTAAATTCTATAAAGAGTTTTTATGCAAACATGAAAATCTTGGATATACCTCGATATTTTATTGCTTCTTCTCAATGTTATATCATCAGCGGCAGTAGCAGTAGTGAGATGAACCAAATTTTTTATATCCTACCACTTCCCCTGTACAAATCATCAAATAATACAAATTCTGATACAAGACCAACTATTTATGATTGGAGTGAAGTATTGAAACTATTAGATCACATACCAAAATGTACCTTTTTTATGCAGCAATGTAATCCAATATTAAAAGATATTCTACATTACGAAAGCGAAAAAAAGAAATATTATAAGAAGTTGACAGTTGCAGAGAAAATAAAATTCTCTTACTTAGTCGTGAACAATATCATATAAACTTTATAGATCGATTTTGGAATGATGGTATGAATAGATTAGCTCAACTTGTCAAATATTATGTGCTAAAACATATGGTTACTTCTTTAGAATCACTAAACCGAGTTTCAGAAAATATTAATATAGAAAATAAATATCAAGATCTTCTTAATAGACTCATTGAAGAATGCCGTCATGGGATAAAAAATCGTAAAATTCCTATCAAAGAAAGTATTTACCATCTAGATGCTATTTTAAAAGAAAATCTAAAGGTAAATGGACGGTTTATACGAAAAGATGATGTTGGTGAACCAGTGAAACCTAATTGTAATTGTCAATTAGTTGATATTTTTTTTAACACTAGCACAGATCTTTTGCTATGATGCAACTACTATGATTTATTTTTTTTCACTAATAGTAAAAGCATGCCATCGACAAAATGACAAGAAGATAACTTTGGGTATTGGAGATTCAAATTCAGGAAAAACTGCTTTATTAAATACTCTTACTCTAACTCTTGGTGATTTGACAGGTATTCTCTCAGTACATACAGCTCATAAGGGTCTCCAAGAACGGACCCATGATTTAGGAAGAGGTGGAGAAATGGTTAGAATGTGGTACATGGATGAACTAAGTATGACTAAAACCCTTAATTCTCTGTTTTTAAAGCAATTGAGCGGTCATGCCCCAATGGGATTCGTCAAAACTATATGGATGGGGATACATATAATTTAGCAACACCTATTTTTTTGTTTGGCAACAATTGCCCAACTTTCAGCGAATATGACTCAGCCTTGATGCAACGACTTCGTTTCATTTCATTCCGTGCGCGGTTTGATTCTGAAGTGCCTACGTCATTTCAATATTCAATTTTTCCCCAATTTCATCTCATGACTGATGATCGAAAGAAAAAGCATCTGACTGAAGGAATGATGGCACTCTTTATTCATGCTAACTGTCATGATCAACTCAATTCGCCCTGGTTTGTATCAATGAACCAGACTGTTAACTTTCTCACACTCCCAATTAAAATTATGGAGGCAACTGAGTTATATTCACCAGAACGTGGAATTGTAGCCCAAATAATGGAAGAGTGCCATCTGGTAGAGAAACCATATAGTGGGTTTATTACCCTACATCGTCTATCAGTTCTTTTGCGTAGTTTCCCCAAGGCCCTTAAAAATATTTCATTGGCAGATGCTCATCTTTTTTTTAAAATGTATACCAGGTATCATGGCTACCAATAAACAGCAATCGTTTGGCAAATATTCCACAATCCCATTTACCAATTAATGAACCAACTATTAGTATCATAGAGGGAATTTGTGAACAAAATTGTAAAATAAATGATAGAAATCTTGCCAGATTAACTCAAAATTAAATTAAACAGGTATTTAAAAAAAAAAAAGTATATATACTCTATATTTATATGTGTGTGATATGAAAATATACTGAAAACCATATAATGTTTTCTTCACCTGGAAATAATAAATCGTCCCCTAAACAACAAATTGAAACAGAATCTCCAAAAAATGGAGAAAACAATAATAACAAACATAACAAATTAGAAAACCTTTTCAATGATATTAAAAAACAAATAAAAACAGAAGATTTAATTTTTTTTAATTTGGATGATTCGACTTTATTAAATTTAGAAAGTGTATGTAAAATTAATAAAAAATATCTTTTTTTTATAAAATATATAAAAATAAATAGTATAAAATAAATGTCCAGTTCAAATAGGAGTCAATTAATTGTTTTTAATTTCCAAAATTGTAATGGAAAAGAAAAATATTTCCAAATAAGAATTTCAAAAACATATTCAACTGGTAATTTTAATAAAAAGTTTTTCCCACTGTTAACAGTAAAACAAGAAATACCACTAAGATTGTTAATTCATTACTATATTTCACTTAATATGTTTACAGGAGAGGGATTAGGATCAGTAAAAAAAGGGGGAATGAATTATGGATTAATTAGGAGATTCAAAAGAGCCAAAGTAAGAGAAGATAGAAACAGTCCAACAGAAGATGATGAAATTCATAGAAATGTCATACAAGATAATATTGAAGATGAAGTAGACGAGATCAGTGGTCCTGGTCCATCTAATGGAAATAAATCTTCTTATGGTCTACTCCAGAAGGGTGGAATAAATGCCCCCTCTCATAGAAATCTCAATTCTTCTCGTCCAAGGGGTATTCAAAACAATGGTACTTATATTTTCCCTCAATCGGAATCCAATAAAAATAACTTTATAGTTAGAAAAATATATCAAATCGCTAGATTGGGCTTTCCAGGATTCAAACTGAAATTTAATACTCGTTTCTTTGACATGAAACTTTAAAACAATATTTGTCTAAATACATTGAACAAATACCTAAAAATGAAGGTTTTTCGTTAGAATATAAATACATAATATTATATATTAGAATGTTAACAAATTTATGGACATTTTTAATGGTAAAACAAGACCGGAAGGATCAAAAGTTAATTTATAAATATCTTATTAATGAAATTGGTAAGTTAAGAAAACATATTCAATTTAACAATAAAAAGTATATAGATAATAATAGCTTATACATGGTAAATTTTATTGAAAAAGCAAACATGTATAGTAGTGAATTATTTTACAAATTTGTTAGAAAATTGACGGACACTGTAATTTGTGATCATGATATCAAAGAGATCAATTCTAGAGATGCCACTAAATTACACTTCAAATTACTTACTGTGTTTGATTCACTAACTGCTGCTACACATCAACAGGCAGTAGTACGTTTACAGAAATATATTTTGTACAGTGCATTAGACTACAGTCTCCGTGGTGTAGTGGTAAGACACTCGCCTGGCGTTCCGCGAGCGCTATGTCATGGGTTCGTATCCTGGCCGGGGAGGATTTACTGGGCGCAATTCCTTAACTGTAGCCTCTGTTTAACGCAACAGTAAAAATGTGTACTTGGATGAAAAAACGATTCTTCGCAGCAGGGGATCGTATTCCAGGGACCTGCCCGAAACGCTACGCGTACTAGTGGCTGTACATGAATGTAACAACTCTTGTATATATCTAAAAAAAAAAAAACTATGATAATGCATCTTCCCAAAAAATGAATACTAATAATATTAAGTATAATTTCAGATATGCTAAGATCAATAGAGAGACTTGTGAAATTAATGACACTGATAACAATAGAAATATGGGTGATGATGAAGATTCTGATAATAATGTTGATGTTGATGGTAGTGGGGATACCCAAGGTCCCTTAGTAATTTTAAAATGTCGAAAAATTAGAAGGAAAGATAAATAAACTTTACTTATTATTTCCTCAAAGTTGAAGAGAATTAGTGACCCTTGCTCTTGGACCAGTGCCAGGGGCAGATGGGTGAGGGATGGATGACTGATGATGGGTAAAGAGTGATAATTGTATGTATGACCTGGGTATGGTTTTCCGGTATTCCATGATAATTTAAGTTTTTTTTTTATTCCTAAAATGAATATATATTGTAACCTTACATACTATATATTAAGTAAACGGTTTATTCAAAACAATATTATTTCAAGACATGGCTATCAATACAGATCAGATAACAATTAAAATTTTAGATTTATCACCTGGCATGATACAATTTAAAATAGAAAATATAAATTTAGCTCTAGTAAATAGATTGCGGTAGATTTTTATAACTGAGACTCCTACTATAGCCATTGATTGGGTTCAAATTAAAAAAATACAACTATATTAAGTGATGAGTTCATTATTCATCGTCTAGGTCTAATTCCAATACCTTCAGATGAATTCATTAATAAATTAAAGATTCCATGGAAATGTCAATGTATTAACTTTTGTACGAAATGTGCAGTAGAATTTATTTTGGATGTTAAATGTCGTGAAGACAAACAATACCTCATAACAACATCTGATATAATACCATCTTTTCACAAAGAAATCCCAATTCCTTTGGTTAAACTTAATAATGGACAAGAATTATGCTTAAAAGCATATGCTATCAAGGGGATTGGCAAAAACCACGCCAAATGGAATCCGTCAATTAATATAGATTTTGATTGCTGTAACAACACTTCTTCTTATTTTCTGGAAGATTGTAATAAACGAAAACAATTTTATTTCAATATTGAAAGTTCAGGTGCATTAAAGCCTGAAAATATTATGCTAATAGGCCTCGAAACTTTAAAAAACAAATTAACCTTCTTATTGGATAAATTTAAATGTTAATACTGTAAATAGAATACCAGACCGGGGTGTGTGTGTGTGTGTGTGTGTGTGTGTGTGTGCACAAAAAAAAATGGAATAATAAATTATCAAATATTTATTTTGCTTTTAATCATTCAATAAATGCATTAAGACAGAAATTATTGAGCAAGAAATTGATTAGAAAAATTTTGTTTTTATTAAATCATATTTCGTTTTAACCTGATTAGAGTGGTTTAATTCTATATCTTCATTTATTGTATAAGATGAGAAGTTATTATAAATCCAAATGAAAACTACTAAACTTATCAAAAAAATAGGAATTATAATAATAATAATAATAAGAACAGTCGAATTGATATTAATTGTTTCTTGTGTGTCATTTGGTGTTGTTGAGTCAGTGGTTTCTTCTTTAGGAGTTTCTTCTGTTGTTTCGAAAGTTGACTGGCTTTCTTCGGTTGTTAATGGGGTAGTTGCCTTAATAATTATTATTTCTTCTGTTGAGACAACTGTATATGTTTTCGTCACTGTATCATTTTCCCATGGTGGTGGTGTTGTGGCCGTGGCCGGTCTTTCTGATGATGTTGTTGCCTGGCTTTCTTGAGGGGTAGATGCTGTCTCCTCATAAGAATCGTTGGTTGTGGTTATTGTTGTTGCTGTTGTCGAGGGAGGAGTAGTTTCTGTTTCCTCATAGTTATAATAATTTTCTGATGATGTTGTTACCTGGCTTTCTTGAGGGGTAGATGCTGTCTCCTCATAAGTATCGTTGGTTGTGGTTATTGTTGTTGTTGTCGAGGGAGGAGTAGTTTCTATTTCCTCATAGTTATAATAATTTTCTGATGATGTTGTTACCTGACTTTCTTGAGGGGTAGATGCTGTCTCCTCATAAGTATCGTTGGTTGTGGTTATTGTTGTTGTTGTTGTCGAGGGAGTAGTTTCTGTTTCCTCATAGTTATAATAATTTTCTGATGATGTTGTTACCTGGCTTTCTTGAGGGGTAGATGCTGTCTCCTCATAAGTATCGTTGGTTGTGGTTATTGTTGTTGTTGTTGTCGAGGGAGGAGTAGTTTCTGTTTCCTCATAGTTATAATAATTTTCTGATGATGTTGTTACCTGGCTTTCTTGAGGGGTAGATGCTGTCTCCTCATAAGTATCGTTGGTTGTGGTTATTGTTGTTGTTGTCGAGGGAGGAGTAGTGTCTGTTTCCTCATAGTTATAATAATTTTCTGATGATGTTGTTACCTGGCTTTCTTGAGGGGTAGATGCTGTCTCCTCATAAGTATCGTTGGTTGTGGTTATTGTTGTTGTTGTCGAGGGAGGAGTAGTTTCTATTTCCTCATAGTTATAATAATTTTCTGATGATGTTGTTACCTGACTTTCTTGAGGGGTAGAAGTTGTCTCCTCATAAGTATCGTTGGTTGTGGTTATTGTTGTTGTTGTTGTCGAGGGAGTAGTTTCTGTTTCCTCATAGTTATAATAATTTTCTGATGATGTTGTTACCTGGCTTTCTTGAGGGGTAGATGCTGTCTCCTCATAAGTATCGTTGGTTGTGGTTATTGTTGTTGTTGTTGTCGAGGGAGGAGTAGTTTCTGTTTCCACATAGTTATAATAATTTTCTGATGATGTTGTTACCTGGCTTTCTTGAGGGGTAGATGCTGTCTCCTCATAAGTATCGTTAGTTGTGGTTATTGTTGTTGTCGAGGGATAAGTAGTTTCTGTTTCCTCATAGTTATAATAATTTTCTGATGATGTTGTTACCTGGCTTTCTTGAGGGGTAGATGCTGTCTCCTCATAAGTATCGTTGGTTGTGGTTATTGTTGTTGTTGTTGTCGAGGGAGGAGTAGTTTCTGTTTCCTCATAGTTATAATAATTTTCTGATGAAGTTGTTACCTGGCTTTCTTGAGGGGTAGATGCTGTCTCCTCATAAGTATCGTTGGTTGTGGTTATTGTTGTTGTTGTTGTCGAGGGAGGAGTAGTTTCTGTTTCCTCATAGTTATAAAAAATTTCTGATGATGTTGTTACCTGGCTTTCTTGAGGGGTAGATGCTGTCTCCTCATAAGTATCGTTGGTTGTAGTTATTGTTGTTGTTGTCGAGGGAGGAGTAGTTTCTGTTTCCTCATAGTTATAATAATTTTCTGATGATGTTGTTACCTGGCTTTCTTGAGGGGTAGATGCTGTCTCCTCATAAGTATCGTTGGTTGTGGTTATTGTTGTTGTTGTTGTGGGCACGCCGCGCCGCTTGAGAACACGCCCACGCAGCCTAGCGTCTACCGAAGGGACGGAGATACGCCGGTCCGAGCTCGGTTCAGAACAGTTGGCCAGACAGAGCGGACGTCCCCGACCTTCACCTGGCCCAGTCTCCTCATAGTTATAATAATTTTCTGATGATGTTGTTGCCTGGCTTTCTTGAGGGGTAGATGCTGTCTCCTCATCAGTATCATTGGTTGTGGTTGTTGTTGTTGTTGTTGTTAAGGGTGGAGTAGTTTCTATCTCTTCATCTGAAGTTGATGGGCTTTCTTGAGGGGTGGATGCTGTCTCCTCATCAGTATCATTTTCTGTTGATATTACTACCAGTCTTGGTTTGGCTGTTGTTGAGTTGCTAATAAGAGGTTTAGTTATCTTTTTGGTTTTAGTTGTTGTTGTGTTGTAAGCTGCTCTCTCATTTTCTGAAGTTATCATTAGTGAGACAAATGTAGGTGTTTCCGTCACTGTATCATTTTCCCATGATGTTAGAGGGGCTGTTGATGTTTTCTCATTTTCATCCGTTACAATTAAGTGGGAAGATGTAATTGGTGTAGTTGTGTTTTTCTTTTGGGACCACATACAACTTTTGGTAAATCCAACTATTAATATGAGTATTAGCACATTCATTTTCTTTTAGTGTCAGGAAAAGGTTGATATGTGAATCGATCAAAATTCACAGAAGAAATGAAATAAATTTGCTGTGATTTACTATATTTATATGGTCCACTAGGAAAATCGAGCACAAGACACTGCCAGCGTAGCAGGCACAAACCCCGTTAACAGCACTAGCCTGTGTGAGAGAGAGACACACACACACGTCCGCTCACTCCGGGAGGCAGCGTGCCACTGTAAAGAAAAGGAGCCGGAGGATCTTTTTTTATCTCCTCTCTCCATGGTGTTGGTGCCGGAAGCACTCAACTATCTTTTAATATCAAATCTTGTTTGCTCCCAGTATGTGATTTACCTACCAATTTCAGAAGAATTTCGCAAAATTTTTAGGCAAATTTCCTTACAAATGGTGATTTACTAAAAAAAAAAAAAATAGAATTTAGTTTTGTTAAAAAAAAATATAGCATATTGGAATAATACGAAAATCTATTAATTTCTTTTAATAATTTTTAGTTTTACATTATCATTTTTAATGTATAATTTCTTATTAGAACATATTAAGGAAATTTAATGCTGCTTCCTCTTGATTTTCATAATTAATACAATTCTCCTCTTCATTTAATTCTCCAACTAAAGGAGCTACTATTTTACTATTTTCCACATCTAAATTACACTTCTCTGCCTCTTTAAAATCGTCCTCGTTAACTTTTTTCCTCAATTTTTATTCGTTTGAATGGTGTTTCTTCTGCTGTGACACTTCCATTACATATAGGTTCTTCTACCTGAAATTCATCTATTACTTTAGAAATAATATCTTTATATTTGGGCATTAGTTTCTTCCTAATGCTATTATTAGTTAAAAGAATTTGTTTAATTGCATCAGAGGCTTGATTTCGGATATTGTTAGCTGGGACATCTGAATAAAAAACAGAATCTAAATTACGTAGATACAGAATTATTTTGTTATTAAAAACTCCAATTTCAGATAAACCAAATGAAATTAAAGCATTAACAGGACACGGAGATTCTCTAATTTCAACAAAGGTTTCACTTGAGTAAGGGATTCGGTTACGACCAATCCCATATATTTTAGAATTTTTGATGTAAACATTTCCTAGCGGCGAACCCATGTAAACTTCATCTTCTTTAGGGTTGGCCACAAAAGGACAAAATTGAACACCTAAATTTATACGTTGACGCAAACACTCGTTCTGAAATTGTGGCTGTTTTTGTATAAGTATTTCATTACATTTTAAAGAACATTGTTTATCTTTATGACCATCTATATACATTGATGCGCTCCAGATTTTACCCTGGGAAGGTTTATCAATTTTTAATGCCTCAGCTATTGGTTGGATTAGATTTTCTTCAAATATTTTCTGAATATCTTCACCGAATTCAATATTTCCAATCTTATTAGGTACTAAGCCAAATTTTGTTCCTCCCGAAACTATAAAACATTTGACCTCCAACAACTTAACGGTTAGGCTAGTTAAATAATCATTGTTAATTCTATAATATTTCATGTTGTTTTGGTTATTTGCCTTGATTTTTTCTTCAAATACAGAATTACCGAGTTTTTCATATTGTTCTTTAAATTTAGTTAATTTCTCTAAAATATTGTTTTTATTCAACTCTCTTACATTTTCGATGGTTATCAATTTTTTGTGAATATTGGGTGGCTCATTGGGAAGTATATAATAATTCGAACTTGAAGCTTTGTTCAGCATTTCTGCAATAATTTCCATAACCTCTTCATCTTCGTTGATAAAGTTGAGGGTGCTATAATACTTTTCTTCAGTTTGAAGTTTAGGGGGAGGAGGGTGAGATTGATAAATTCCATCTGTAGTCGTTGGTTGGTGATTGAGGTTGCATTTTTTGCCTGAATTATTGTTTGTTGTTGCTGTAGTTGTGTTGTTGCTGCTGGTGGATAGGTAGTAGAAGGTAAATATTGACCATAATATCCTGAGGTATTCATTGTATGAAAGGGTCAAAATGATATAATGAGTTATGAACTTTTGATATCCTAATTATATACTGACTGACTTTAAAAAAAAAAAAAAAAATATATATTTATATATATATATATATATATATATATATATATATATATATATATATATATATATATATATATATATATATATATATATATATATATATATTAGTATATTTTGGTAGCAGTCTTTCCTGTAGACATATATTATTAAATATGACCGAAAAAGTAAGATTAATAATTCTAACACGAATTTTCTCAATCTTTCGTACATTACGCTTCACTGTTGGAGGTAAATCAAAAATCACTTCTCCAAAATTCATTTTTATTTCTAGTCTGACGCGACACGGGCGCGTTTCATAAAACTTATTACATTTTCAAAGACTTCACAAATACACAACTGATTAGAACTTACGTCTCTCTGATATTATATCTACATTTGAGTGAGGTGGGAAGGATGATGTGGCATTAACACAAGACAGAACAGGGGATATTAATAGGGTATTAAAAGTATCAACACAAGACAGAACAGAAAACAATGGGTATTGAATAGAAGTGTTTGTAGAAAGCCTATTGGTCCATATTTCTTGATGCTTCTATATTGGAGCGGAGTCTTGAGGTGGGTAGAATATAGTTGTGCAATAATTGGCTGTTGATTGCTGGTGTTGACTTCTTGATGTGTAGTGCCTCGCAAACGTCAAGCCGCCTGCTATCGCTGTATCTATCGATGATTTCTGTGTTGTTTACTAGGATTTCTCTGGCGATGGTTTGGTTATGGGAAGAGATTATATGTTCCTTAATGGAGCCCTGTTGCTTATGCATCGTTAAACGCCTAGAAAGAGATGTTGTTGTCTTGCCTATATACTGGGTTTTTTGGAGCTTACAGTCCCCAAGTGGGCATTTGAAGGCATAGACGACGTTAGTCTCTTTTAAAGCGTTCTGTTTTGTGTCTGGAGAGTTTCTCATGAGTAGGCTGGCCGTTTTTCTGGTTTTATAGTAAATCGTCAGTTGTATCCTCTGATTTTTGTCTGTAGGGATAACGTTTCTATTAACAATATCTTTCAGGACCCTTTCCTCCGTTTTATGAGCTGTGGAAAAGAAGTTCCTGTAAAATAGTCTAATAGGGGGTATAGGTGTTGTGTTAGTTGTCTCTTCAGAGGTTGCATGGCTTTTCACTTTCCTTCTTATGATGTCTTCGATGAAACCATTGGAGAAGCCGTTATTGACTAGAACCTGCCTTACCCTACAGAGTTCTTCGTCGACTTGCTTCCATTCTGAGCTGTGGCTGAGAGCACGGTCGACGTATGCGTTAACAACACTCCTCTTGTACCTGTCGGGGCAGTCGCTGTTGGCATTTAGGCACATTCCTATGTTTGTTTCCTTAGTGTAGACTGCAGTGTGGAAACCTCCGCCCTTTTCCATGACTGTTACATCTAGAAAAGGCAGCTTCCCATCCTTTTCCGTCTCGTAAGTGAAACGCAGCACGGAACTCTGCTCAAATGCCTCCTTCAGCTCCTGCAGATGTCTGACATCAGGTACCTGTGTAAAAATGTCGTCAACATACCTGCAGTATATGGCCGGTTTCAAGTTCATGTCGACTAAGACTTTTTGCTCGATGGTACCCATGTAGAAGTTTGCAAACAGGACACCTAGGGGAGAACCCATGGCGACCCCATCTACTTGCTTATACATGTGCCCATCCGGGCTCAAGAAGGGTGCCTCTTTAGTACAAGCTTGGAGTAGTTTCCTCAGAATACTTTCTGGCATGTCAAGAGGAGTACAGGCTGGATCACGATACACTCTGTCGGCTATCATTCCGATTGTCTCGTCCACAGGTACGTTGGTAAACAGCGATTCTACGTCCAACGAGGCTCTTATCCCTGTGGCCCGTGTGCCCCGCAGTAAGTCCACAAATTCCTTTGGAGACTTCAGGCTGAAGGCGCAAGGAACATAAGGAGTCAGCAGGCCGTTGAGTCGCTTCGCCAGTCTGTACGTGGGTGTGGGTATCTGGCTAATGATTGGCCGAAGTGGGTTTCCAGGCTTGTGCGTCTTGACATTTCCATACGCATATCCAGGTTTATATTCCCCAATGATCTTTGGCAGGTGGAGTCCGGATTTCTTGGCGTTCACAGTTTCGATCAATTTGTTGACCTTTGCTTTTAATTCGGCTGTAGTGTCCTTCGTTACCCTTTGGAACTTAGTTTGGTCAGAGAGTATGATGTTCATTTTCGCCAGATATTCGTCTTTTTTAAGAATGACATATATTGGCGACTTGTCACCTCTCCTGACAACTATCTCCTTGTTCTCACGAAGGCTTTTAGCTGCCGCTTTAAGCTCGGGGGACAGTATGGTGCTTCTGTAGTTGCCTCGATTCTTTCCTCCTTCTGCAATAAGTTCTGCTTGTAAGGTATCTTTGGTAGTGACCTTCTTTTGTGTCTCGAGGTCGAATATGTCGTCCAACAGAATTTCCAACTCTACTTTCCGGGCCATTTTACTCGGTCTGGACATAACATGACAGTTTATGCCCAGATTTAGGAGAGTGACTTGGTCCTCAGTGAGGTTAATTCCTGCAAGGTTCAGGAAGCCATCTCTTGGTCGTGGAATAATCTTTTTGATTTACCTCCAACAGTGAAGCGTAATGTACGAAAGATTGAGAAAATTCGTGTTAGAATTATTAATCTTACTTTTTCGGTCATATTTAATAATATATATATATATATATATATATATATATATATATATATATATATATATATATATATATATATATATATATATATATATATATATAACTTTTAATAAAATGTATAATATGAATTTTCTGCCAATGTGTCTCGCCTTATGGCGACAAATGGTAATATAATTAACCACCGATCATCATCATTATCTATCTTATTTTGTTTATTTTCCATAATTATATCATACATATCACACTCCAAACTATAAACAAAAATAAAAAAGGCTAACATCTCTTCGAAACAGTTAGAATTTAATGTGAATAAAATGTTTGTATTATTAATATTGCTATTATTCACCATTGAGATCGTTGGTACCAAATGTGTCAGTTTGCTTACATTACCAGAAAGAAAATGTGATATATTTTTTAAATTGCTAAATTTTCGACATTGAGAATCAGAATCTAGAGTCACCCACATTTTTCTTTTGGTCTTATCATAATGAAAAGTTGTACGTAAAATAAAATTACATTCAGAATTTTTTTCTTATTATTATTATTATTATTATTAGTAGTAGTAGTAGTAGTAGTAGTAGTATACCACCATTTATGTTTTCTAGTCAAAGACGACATATAAAATTTTTAATTTTCTAAACACTCGTAATGAAATGAGGGCCATATTGAAGTTATTTCAATGCAAGGAATATTTAACAAAAGCTTACAGGCACTCAGATTACAAACTCTATAACCATGTGCAACATGTTTTTCATAGAGCTGATATCTTTCATTTTTTTGATAATCCAAGCTTAACTTTTCTATACTATATTGAGACGCATTTTCTGAATCAGCAGTCTGAATAAGGGCATTAACAGTTTGGCCTATATCAGAAATTAATCCCATTAAACGATTAATTATTTGTATTTGGGGTCTATATGTAATAGCTGGACATAGACACACACCCTTGGGTAAAGTTAAAGCCCTTGGTACTAATAGTACCATTGTATAGTATGAAATATGAGTACCACCTTCTGCTGTTATTGTACCTGGATGAAGTTGTTCAATTTTAGTTCCCAAGCAATAATGAATGCAACTAGTTGATTTATACATATGAAGAGGTCGAATTTTAATGGTACTCAAAAAGCGCTGGTGGTTGATCTCATCATCATTTTGATTTATTATTTGATTAAACCATTGTGTTACTTCATTTCTAATATTCTTAAAAATGTGAGCTGGGTCATTGTCCCGTAAAATCATAAGAACATGTTGCAATAAATTTGTTGGGTCACGATGATTACTAAGGTTGATACGTTTTTTATAACCACTGATTTTACATTTATTGCCAACTTGTCTTTCTTGTATAGCCATATAATGTTTTTTTTTATTAGCACTAGAACACCAAATGCATTTTCGAAAGCTAGTTTGAGATAACATGTAGAAGGTATATCTTGTCTGAGATTAGTATTATAACGATTAGCCAATTCATCTCCAGTTCCTGCTGAACGAGATACCTTCAGAAATAATGAATCAGTGTCGCCATATAAAACTGTCGCTCCAATTCCATTTTCATCTTTAGTATAAAAATGTTGAGCTCGATTAAGATGATACCAACCATAACCAGTAACCATGCATGGGACCAGTTTATCTGCGAGTAGTTTAATGGCCGCCATTGCCCCATAAATAGAATTTACCATAATCTTAAGAGCGTTAGCTTGAGTGGTCATTCCTAATTTTTTCATAATACCTCGTTCATTTACTAATTTTTCACATATCTGACGTAATGGTGATTGAGTGTATGGTTTTCCTTCTTGGGCTTTAACACTAACATAAGCAAAATAAGGATCTTCATCCATAATAAGTATATGAAATAAATTTTCATCAACTTCTGGGAGTTGACAACGTAAAATTCGAGTCACGAACCCTCGATTTAAATTATAGTCAATAATTAAACTAGGATATAATGAACAAAAATCAAAAACAAATATTGAATGAGTATTAGAAGCTAAATGTACTCCAATTTTCGGTTCAAGAACTTCAGCGCCTTTGTAAGTGTTTTTCTACCTGTATCCAAATGATCCTTTTGTTCGATGGAATGTCTAGCGTATCGATTTTGTGGAAGAATACGACCTATTTCCCATTGAGATTGTGAATAACAGTTTACCTTATTAATTAGATGTTCGTCAATAGGAGCCGTATAAATTGAATTAAGTAAATTTATAAGGTAACGTCTCACAATAGCTGTAGAACTGGCACCAAGACAATAGTATGGGTCAAGGTCACCCATACGAGATAAACCCATTGTAATTCTAATAGTATTAAGGTGCCCATTCAATTGAGTGACCAGATCCACATCTACAGTACAATAATCTAGAAAATTTTCAAAAAAAAAACTATCTGGTTCCTCTCCATTGTCTTCTAAATTTTTATACATTTTATTTATAGCTACAATATTAAAATCTACTTTATTGCGGCCCATTATAGCTTCTGCACAAGCATCTAAACTATCAGAAGGTGGTTGAAGAAACTTACCAACTGGAAATTTTTTTTTACGACAAATCATAACATCTACATCTAAAATCCAAGGTGGAGTCATATGGGGTACGGTTCTCATATCACAATATGACCTTAAAGTGTAAGTGTGGGTAAATAAATGTCCAGGTAAAAGACCATGAAATAGTGCTCGTTTGAAGAGGAATGGATGGTCGTATCCATCAGTGTTATAACCAGTAGCGAAAATATGTTGAGGTTTGCTTAGTAACTCCAAAGATCGAGAAAGAGTCTGTTTTTCTGAAGAATATAGTTCAACATGGATCGAAATTCCTTGTTTAGTTATCATGGAAAATTCTCTATTTTTGTTTTGAGAATTTGGATAATATACAACCAAAAGGTTATTTATGTCACTTAATTCAGTTGGATATTGGGCATTCATTACAGTTGCTGTCTGAAAAGAAGTAGCAACTAACCTATCATATGAACAATCCCCTAGAGGAATGGCACCAGTTAAATCATGTCGACTAGTTTCTATATCAAATGAGAGGATCCGATATGGTGGAAAAAAGTTGTCGATATCCCCACTCACAAAAACAAGTTGATTGTCATGTACTTTAAATAAACCCCTAGATTGAAATTTTGGATTGTGTCGTCGTTCACAGTCAAAATAACATTGGTATGAATTTACAAAAAACGCGAGCGGCATAACCTCGATATTTTTCCAATTGCAAATCTTCCAATGAGGCTTCGCCCATAATCAAATGACCATTCTGACTCTGTTCAGCTTCAAGAGTATAATAATCTATCAGCCCACAATTATACAAAAATATCATAGAACGATCAAATAGTTCACGTTGTTGTGTAACTAAAACTAAGTGATCAAAATTTGATGTATCAAAAATTACTCGTATAGGGTCTTGTGGTACTATATTTTCACGATTTAAACCACTATCTTGAATTTGACTTTGAGGCACTGGAATCCCATAAAATTCTTGTTCTTCAACATTCCATGAATATATCCACACATAATCTAGCATGGATAATTCAACTAGTTTGGGTTTCATATTTAAGTTTACAAGAAGAGAAAGGTAGAAGAAGGATAAATATACTGTCATATATATTTTTTTTTTTTTGTATTATAATACTATAATATTCTTCTGCCATATAAATATAACCCAATTAGTTTTTTATATAGTGAAACATTTTACATTTGTTTAATCAATTTCATCATTACTTGACTTGATGATAACACTTTCAAATAGTACAGTCAACATTTTTAGTTTGTCACTATTTAATGACTTTGCATGCTGATGAAGTATATCTGTTATTCTAATGAATGATATTGATTTATTGTCAGTCATTAAATAATCCTTAACCCATTTATTGTTATTTGGAGAGAGATTTGGAAAAATAATATGGATATAAAATGTATTTGAACAGTGTTATTTGGTAAAAAACATCTAATTCTTTATAATCTAATTCTTTATCGTTTTCTATAAACAAAATTTCTAGATCAATATTAGCAGTTGTTTGCTTATCATGATCTTTCTTTTTCAACTTTTTTTTTTGTTTTTGTTTTTTTCTTCTTCTGCAAATCCATTATTAACGCAAAATGGGACAGTCAAGAGTTGTTTAATCTCTGCATAATGAACAACACACCATCTTTAACTGTAAAAAAAAAAGGGAAATTACCATAATTTATTAAAAAAATGACTATTTCATAATGAAAGTATATCATTTCAGAGAAAAATGAGGCAAAAAAAAAAAAAAAAGTACAGTTCAATAATTTGAAAATTAAATTTAATTGATTAACACTTTTCTGAGAACTTCATTTGGATTTACGGGTGTTATAGTGGGTATATACTACTCGATCGACTTGGGGTTTGTATGAATATGTTTGCCATTAAATTTCTTGTTTTCTCTAATAGGCACAGTGCCTATTTGAGAAAACGGTAATGTATTGTAACTTGAAGGAGAGACTATTGAATTGGTGACACAACGAGGGTAATCGCGCACTCAACACACTCTTGTGTTGGCCGCGATCATGATTCTACATTTATATCCATATGTCTGTGTAGAGAATTTTATTCCGAACACTATACAAACCAAAAAAAACTGGTGTGAAATAAGAATAAACTTGAAAAACATGAGCAAAGTAAAAAAAATTTTGACGCTCATGGGAACAATCACAACAGTGTCGTCGCTGCTGAAATCACGGCTAACGCTTCGCCCAGTTCCCACACTCGTGTGGAACATAATTAGACATTGATAGGCATATGTCTGGGTGGGGAATTTTATTGCGAGTTCCGTGATATCAAAATAAGCACTGTAGGATGACTGTGAGGCTGGTAACAAACGAAAGAGTATGAACATTTACTTTCTGTTTGGGTGTCACGGCGAGTCATCTTCGTGTTTATTTACTTCGTGGTGGGATAGCAAATGCTTTGGTGACATTCACTTTTTGGTGCACTAAAGTGTTTTAAACCTTTAATAATCAAATATATGACAAAAGGATAATAATAATAATAATAATAATAATACAACTTTAATCTTACTGTGAATCCTCCAGAAGTAGGACGACAAGTATGTTGCTTATTGAGTGGTCAAAAGATAGATGGATACTGAATGTGTTGTGGAGCGGTGGGTGTGTGTGGCTGGGAGCAGGTTGAGCACGATGTGGATGAGGCACACTGGAGCCACAAACTGAAGGTCTGACGGAGGGCTCTGGGTGCTACTCTCCCGGTGGAGAGAATTGGTGGGGGTGGGGGGGGGGTGAGCTCTTAATTTATACTCATTGTTCGTTGTTGCTAGTGAGAAAGCAAATGTTTTTCATTATTTTGGGAGTTGACTCCTTTCCCTTTACCCATTTAATCAACCAATATAGATTTCTGAGCCTACTGGGTTTTATGCAGGCGATGAGTCACAATAACGTGGCTGAAGTATGTTGTATGTGCCCTTTTGCTCTACGCGAGGTTTCTGTCCACGCTGAGCTGGCCTTAGGACACCTGCGTTATCATTTGACAGATGTACCGCCCCAGTCAAATTCCCCACCTGATAATGTCCTCGGAGCGGATTGTGAAGTATGTCCACAATCGACTTGAGAATGGTCCAGGACGGACCGAAACGTCGTAGTCCCTTCAATTTCTAGTGTGTGGTCTGGTCAACTACTGGGTTTTATTTATCATATCTACATTTAAACTGTGTATGAAGTCAATTTATAAATTACCACCACATCCCAAATAATTTCATTCACTCTCTCTTTCTCTCTCTCTTTCTCATTCACTCTCTCTCTCATTCACTCTCTCTCTCTCTCTCTCTCTCATTCACTCTCTCTCTCTTTCTCATTCACTCTCTCTCGCTCTCATTCACTCTCTCTCTCTTTCTCATTCACTCTCTCTCTCTCTCATTCACTCTCTCTTTCTCATTCACTCTCTCTTTCTCATTCACTCTCTCTCTTTCTCATTCACTCTCTCTTTCTCATTCACTCTCTCTTTCTCTCTCTCTCTCATTCACTCTCTCTTTCTCATTCACTCTCTCTCTCATTCACTCTCTCTCTCTCTCTCTCTCTCTCTCTCTCTCTCTCTCTCTCTCTCTCTCTCTCTCTCTCTCTCTCTCTCTCTCTCTCTCTCTCTCTCTCTCTCTCTCTCTCTTTCTCTTTCTCTCTCTCTTTCTCATTCACTCTCGCTCTCTCTCTCTCGCTCTCTCTCTCTCTCTCTCTCTCCCTCTCTCTCTCGTTCTTCTTTTCTTTTCTTCCACTAAAATTAAACTAAATTATAAAATATCTTCCAGACAGTCAGCAGCGAGAATTCCACGTGGTGTATAAATTCTACCGTCATAACCACAAATAAGTAAACAAGTACAATACAATAGTTTTATATAAGCATATCCATATAGAGCTATGTCTTTATTAGATGCATCACGCGACAGTTGGGCCATTTTAATAAAGCTTTGACGGTTCATTCCTTCAAGAAAACTTTGATGAGCTCGTTCATTTATTTTGCCGACAATCTGCCATAAATGATCGATTGAAAAACGAGATGATTCAGACTGAATCATACTTTTTATAGTATTATTATTACTTACACTAGGAAATATTTTTTCAACAAAATCAACATAGGATGGTGTAGGTTGACGAATAAACTGTAGCAAATCATTATAAGATATCGAAAAAACTTTTTGAGTTTTAGTTATTTTTTGACAAATCTTTCTAAGATGAATGAATATATCATATGCTCTCGAGGAAGATTCAGTTATAGCTAAACGATACAGAGCTCCATGAATTTCATTTCTATTAAGACCATATAGGCAATATAACATTAAAATTTCATCATGATCAAAAGCTAAACGTAGACTATCTGGTAAGACAATTTGTACGAGGATGGAAAAGAATAACGGCTTCAGCTTCAGAAGCCACATTTTGACTTACTGGAATAACTTGCATGGCATCACCATCAAAGTCGGCATGATTACCATGCACAATGCTAGTGGGGATAGCCATGACTGGATAGATCCAAAAAGCTTTCACCCGATGCAAGGTAAAATTTCTATCATCAAGTGTAGGATAACGGTGGGCAAGAACATAACGTGGACAATCTAGTCGTCTCCATACACTAATAGGAAGAATACATTCATCTGGTTCAAGTTCATTACAGGGGGGTAATAATGACGCGGGCTGAACCAATGTATCGTTTATTGTGTCCATGTTGACGTATAGAAGAAAATTTACCACTTTTCATTCGACTCAACACTGATCCATAACTCGTTTTAACTTTACTCATATTTACACTAGGATCTGAAATAAGTTTTTTGTAAAACGGCAATGATCGTTGATGATTCATAAGGAAGGCTAAAGGTGGAATTAACCGGTGAATTCCATTCGGTAACTTTATATGCACACTATAATTAAGTTCATTAGGATCATTTGTTAATTCAAATTGTGATTGGGTTGTAAGTCGCTCAAATAATATTCTTGGGTTTCTAAAGAGGAATTTATCATGAGTGTTATTATTATCTGCTTTTGATGAGCTATTTCCTTGCCAAATATGATTAAGGTCAATTCTAAATTCAGCATATGAATGTTCATATTTTGTTTGACACGCTTTACATTGCCATCCACCTGTTGTTGGACGAAAAATACGGTTTCTCACTTTAAGATAACGAAAAATAGCATTAGAAAGAACCTGGACTGAATTTGCATTTGAGAATACACTTGATAATAATTCTTCATGGGGTTTGAAAATTAAATGATATTGAGAGCACTTTATAAAACGAGGATAACTATCATTTAAGTTTCTAGTTAAAACTTTATAATTACTCATGTAACGTTTAAATTTATTTCGATCAATACAAATTACACAATTTACAAAGTAACAACTAGGACAGATTGACTGACTAAATGCTATGAAATATTTTAGATCTGTCTTAACCAGTTGGTTTGTTAATTTAGATGTTCGTATATACTTATACGATATATTTTCATTTCCAATATTTTGTTTTCCTTTTATGTTGCTTTCAAAATTAGTAGATTTAGATTTAATGTTGCAAATATTTAATACAATGTCATCATAAGTTTCTAATGAAATTGTTAACGGTTTTATTGTATAATATGATTGTTGTTTTTGTCCCAATTGGGAAACTTTTTTACCCATGAAAGCTTTTTCGATATTTAATGATGTATTTTTATATCCCCTAATAGGCATTAACCATTTGTAAGAGGTCATTATAGTGAAAGAGTGTTAGTATTTATGAAAAAAATATTACATCGCGTTCCTATATAAAGTACAGTACCCTTCCTTCTGATATTATTTATTCTCTGACTCCCAAACCTTACAATGGTTAGGAAGAATCCCACTCAAACTAAAACTTCAGCATCAGTTATGAACATAGCAGCAATTGCTAATCAACCTGAAGTGGTTGAATTAACTAACTAGAAACAATCACGCAAAAGGAAATCACAATCTCCTAATGCTCTATATCGTAATTTAATGATTATTAATGAAGAACAGGAAGACGAAAAATATTTAATTACATACAATTCAGGTAATAGGAAACTGAAAACCAAGGAAGAAATTATCCAAAAAGTGGATGAAACTTTTCATGTATTTAAAGAAAGTGAAAGAGAAGAAAGTAAATACCGCATCATTGCAGGGCATGAAGATAAAAAATGGACAAATGCGAAAGTATTTTGATTAAGTTTTATAAAAAAACATTGCCACCATCAATTCCAAATATACCCATTCCCGAAGTTGTGGTAATGGAACCTGATGAAGGAAAAGGAAAAGAAATTTCGGCTTCAGAGTTATCAGTAGAAGAATCATCGCAAGCATTTATATCTCCATCTCCATCAACATCCACAGCAAAAACAGACGCTAACCTTATCCAAGATCCATTATGTTCATCAGAAAAAGTTGTTTTTAACACCCCTCCATCTTCACCATCACCATCATTTCCTTAGGTACTTAAATTACTGCCACCACCACAACAACCACCACCAACTCCAACTTTATCCACCCCCCCCCAAAAAAAAAAATGTGGTAATAGAACAGATGATGATGGAAAAGAAGAAAAAGAAGAAGAAGAAAAATTTCAAGCACTATATATCTCATATCATTGTTCCATTTTGATCACCATCATAATTTCCTTAGAAACTTAAAATAGAATATTAAAAATTGTATAAACTATATGAATTATAAAATTATAACTATAACCACCATAATATAATAAACAAAAATATATAACTTATTTTTTTTTCCTAATGTATATATATATATATATAGCTTACCATTTCATTCACCATAATTTAGTTCAACATGTTGAAGAACAAAATAGACATAGGACAGATTACATCACTATATCAACCTCCTCCAGATGGTTGTTATGCTGGTGTTGTTGTTGATAGTATATTTAAACATAGAAAACTGGCAATAATGAAGAATATTGAAACTATTTTAAAAAGTCTTAATTATCAGCTTCTCTATTTACCATCAAAAAGTAATGAGAATAATGGCACTTATGATGATCTATTAGAGATGTTAGAGATACTTCCACCCAAACTACCAATATATACCAATTCCTTTCGTGTTATTTATGTGACGCATGGTAATGCAAATGGATACAATGAAGACGAAGAGTTACTAAATGTATCTCATTATAATAGTTCACCTCTAAATATCAGGCGGCTAGTCGAACAATTTGAAAATGAAATTAACCGGCCCAGTCTTCAAAAAACATATATATTTATTGTGGTTACTGAAAACAGTAGCAGCAAAAAAGACTCTTCAGAATCCTCTTCCTTTGTATCTTTTTATACAAAAGCTAACACTAATGTAATGTATGTTAGATCAGAGACATCAACCACATCTTGTTTAGACAAAATACTCCTAATGAATGCTGACCTAAGATCTATTGTATCAATTATTTTAGGGGAATTAAATTCTCTGTAACACTGTTATGAATATGAGAATATATATCGTTGGGAGTTGAATTTTCCAACTGGCATAAATTATCAGACAGCTTACTGGGACCAATATTAATGTAATAATGTTGTCGACATTGTGGACATGGAACAATAATGGGCAACAGGCTAGGATAGCTATTTATAACATATGCTATGTTGGAATCTTTTCTAAACCGATCATCTTTCTGGCCATATTTGGCCAGTGTGGGGAATATTCGCCAATAAAATGGGCCCCAAAATTTTGTGCCCATACGCTGAGGCAAAGGATATGATTTTGTGGTAGCTGACGTATAATGCAATGAA